>NC_054408.1:14681999-14990999 GCF_017976425.1 Toxotes jaculatrix
GACTGCAAAACAACCCAGACTCACTTGTTTACCAGCTAATGTGCCATGCCATTCACTCTCTCTTACTCATTCAACCCCTCTCTCCTTGTTCTCTTTTTTTTTTACCATCTTCACAATTCACATCTTGCTCCCTCATTTCCCAATATATTCTCCTCAATCCCTTTGTACAATTTTCTCGCCCTCTCTCATTATCTCTCTGTGTTTCTGTATCACTTTCTCACATCTTCCCCATCTCTTTTCCTTCATCTCCTTCTTAGCATTTCCTTTCATCTGTGTCTTCCTCCTTTTGCCCCACTCAGAGCCTTTGTTGGTTAGAGCCCTGGGTATGCGTGGGTAACCCCGGTGCCCATGTAAAGGCCCTGTGCTGTGGACTCATAGAGCCCCAGTGTCAGTAGATGAAAGCAGAGGGAGATTCTGGGGCTGGCACCCATCTCCCTCTGTCCTGCCACCGTGGCCTCTTATTTCACAGAGAAAATTAATAACTTTAACAAACATCAATGAGCAAAGGCCTGATGCTTGGTTGGGTTGTCGGCTGGCCTGGTGTGTGTGTGTGTGTGTATTTGTGCACATATGAGTTTGTACTTTGCACACATGCCTGGTTATGTGTGTATTTGCTTGTGTATTTGTGAGCCTGCATGTGTGTTTGAGCTCATACCTTACATTATGTGAACCATGTCAGAAGCGCTGAAAGACGCTGACAGGAATAGTGTCAGACAGAGGAATTGACAGATTGATGAATAGTAACAGAGAAAGAAGATTTTTTTGCAGGGGAGTAGGGGGTGTATGAGGCTCCACTTTGGTTTGATCTGATCAGATTGTCGCCTGCTTGAAAGGCCGTGCTGTCCTTTCTTGAGGCAACGAGGAACTAAAAGACGGATGGATGAAGGGAGGGATGGATGGATGGGAGAATGTGACCACTTCTGAAGCATTGTCGACAGCCACGCTGAATAGGCAGCGGGCCTGCCTGGAGCCACGCCCGTATTTATGATCTTCAAAGGAAGGATGACACGCACTCACGCACACCCACAAAATGTTGATAGTTACAGGAAAACATGTGCCTGTGCAAACGTGGGTACACACAAATTTGCATATAGATTTCTTCTGCATACAGCAACACTGAATAAGGAAGACACAAGTGTGAGTGCTTACACTCATGCATTGGGTCACAGCAGCTCTGCAGTTGTGTCTTTAAACTGAAAAGCCCCCTCTATGGCTGTTTAATAGCATTATTTGGTAAATGGCCTGCACTTAAAGTATGTAGCACCTTTAACCTGAGAGAAATGTAAAGCACCTGACAATGCCTTAAATGAACCAGTGCTGACTGTAGTGGAGCTGGCATGCGAGGCGCTGGCCTGCACATCTGTAGCAGTTTGGGGTTCAGTGTCTTAACACAGAACACTTAAAACAGGCAAGTGGAAACAGAGGTTGAACCACCAACCCTTAAAGGAATAGTTTGATATTGTGGGAAATGTGCTCTCTTTCCTGCAGAATTAGATCAGAAAACTTATGCCACTTGCATTTCTCTGCGGTAAATATAGTGCCAGCAGCTGTTTAACTTAGCTTAGCATAAAGACAGGTCAAGTTAAACGATTGCTTTAATGGTCAACATGCTCTGTCACTTGATACACTAAAACCAACTGACAAACTTTTTAGCTGAGGGATTTTCCAAAAGGTGGTCGAGGACCATATCCTCCACACACCTTTGGTCATGGAGCAGCAAAATAGTGACTTCTGGGACACAAAGTTTACAGATATCTCCTGCATCCCTTTTTGTCACTAAAGAACAAAGAGAGGTTCCATTTCTACAATGAGGTGAAACTTCATTATCACAGCCTTTCTGCCTTACAAAGCTGTAAACAAATTCAGTAAAACACTGACACCATTATGACAAATTTTGATTTCTTTTAACTGGCTTGTATGTTCCATACCAGGATGGTTCTAATGAATTTACACAAGTGTCAGTTGATGTTCTATTTCAGCTAAAAGGTAAACACAGCTATAGATGGCTGTTTACTGTGGGTGAATCTCGCTCTTTGCCTTGCTCTGTTCCACCAAGAGACATGAAAAGCGGTGGCGCGGCAAAAATACTTTATGGTGTTTACACTCACAAATAATAAAACATAAATTGTGGAAACCATCAGCCTTGTACAGTTCAGTTCATTCAAAGGAGCCTGCCCTGAGAAATAGGGGTGAGACCACTGATTTTCTGCTGGCAAATATTTGAAGAGCTAATTCAGAGGGGCTGCTTTTGCTGGTGTTAAACAGTGTATGTGTGTGTGTGTGTGTGTGTGTGTGTGTGTGTGTGTGTGTGTGTGTGTGTGTGTGTGTGTGTGTGTGTATGTGTGTGTGTGTGTTTGTGTGTGTGTGTGTCAGCCACGCACAGCCTGCAGCCAGGGAGCCAGACAGCCAAAAGTTAATAAATTAAATATGTAATTTGTCCGTATGAGGAAACTGGCATAATGTAATTAATCTTGTCGATTAATTAGGACGATTGTCTAGACTAATTGGCACAGTTGTAAGTCAGCAGTCATTCAGGCAGCCAGCCAGTCATAGATTTAGTCAGTCGGCCAGACAGCAAGTCAAACAGTCTTTTTGACTGTCAGTCACTCAGTCAGCCAGTCTGTTATTCTGCCAAGTAATCCCTCGGCTAGTCCACCTGTAAAACATCCAAGGAATCAGTTTGTTTCACAGCTAGTAAATTACCCCATTACCCAGTCAGGCAGCTGGTGGAAAAAAAAAAGCACTAGTGGCTGCATACTCCAGGAAATTGATTGGTTTAATTGATTGTGATTGCTTGTTGTTTACAGTCTAAAACTAAAAACGGGACTGTCAGCATACAGAGCTGTCAAGGGCACAGACAGACAAAGACAGCCACTGGAAATGTGAAGTGGCAGCAGTGAAGGGCAAAGCTTATGTTTGCTGCTTGCCTGCCTGCCAGCAGAGTGTGGACAGGACTCTCCAGTGCGCCCTGTGCCCAGGAGGGGCGGGGTGGGTGGCAGAGTAGGGACAGAGGGAGAGGAGAGAGGAGGGCAGGACTGGCAGGGTGCGGTCTGAAGTGGCAACAGATCGTTTTGGATCACTCAAATCCCTTCAATTCAACTGGAAAGCTGCAGCTTGTTGCACGCCGGCCGCATATGGAGAGGAAAAGCTTTCAATCCAGAGAGGACACCAACCAAACAGCAGGCGAAAGTGGCTGATGTTGTGACAGTTTCCCAGAGCAAAAGAAAGAGAGGGAGAGAAACCACAACACTGCAACTTGGATATCAGTAACCGCGCTCTCTCTTTAACTCTCTCACCCACCAAATCGACTTTGAACCTGTTTGTTTAAATACACGGACTTTACAGCCTGCACACTTAGCCTACTGTTGGTTCTGTAAGACGGAGGAAGCGAAGTTTCTCAGTTCGGGTTCGGGTTTTTGGAGCCACTAAAAACTTTTTTTGGTGTCCTCATGGTGCCCGGCGCAGCCGAGGTGCTGGGCTTCTTTTACTCGAGTTTGTTGTGACGTGATGTTGCGACTGTCACGGACGATGGAGTCGGGAACTGAACCGGGGAGGTACTGAAGACATCTCTCTCCCCAGGGAGAGTTCTCCTTCTCCCCCCGCCCCGAGGCGATGCGGATCTCCTTCCTCCTTCTCACCGCCTCTCTGTGTGCCTCGGTCCTCCTCCTCGCACCTGCCTCGGAGGGCTGCGGGCCGGGGAGGGGGTACGGCAAGAGGCGGCTCCCGAAGAAACTCATGCCGCTTGCCTACAAGCAGTTCAGCCCCAACGTCGCCGAGAAGACCCTGGGAGCCAGCGGGCGACCCGAGGGCAAAATAACGCGCAACTCCGAGCGCTTTAAAGAACTGACGCCGAATTATAACACAGACATTATCTTCAAAGATGAGGAGGACACGGGAGCCGACAGGCTCATGACCCAGGTGAGGAGGGGAGATCAATGGGTACAGGGAGTAAATGGATGCAGATCATCTTGCTTAGATGCGCAAAAATGGACCATTGGTCCGGACTGCTACTGCTTTTTATCTGCCATTGTACTGTCCATGAGCTAGAGTGACAAAAATGTAGTTGTTTAGAGCTCACTCTGTCAATCCTGAGCTGTCAGATGGTTGAATGAACTGAGTCATTTCAGTCAAGATTTGCCTCTCTGCTGCATCCAGTTGTCTGCTGAATGTTTGCTGTCAGTTAAATGTTTAAACCAAAATGATTGATTTCATCGACTCTCGGACCTTCGCTTCACCTCTGGATTTTTCTTCCTGACATACTAAGCTGCTGTTTTTAAACTGAAGGATTGCTCTTACGCTCAAACTATGCCTTATTTAGTTGAACAGTCCCAGTCATCGTCAATGCGTACGATTTCCCATGAGGCTAGGCACATGGAGATGCGTAAAATCACTTCTTTTAGCGTTAAGCTTGGAGACCACATTTAATCTACCAATAAAGTAATTTAAATCTACCTTTCATTTTATAGATTTCATAGTCTTATGGTTGGTTTGGCCCACAATAAGACACCTTTCACCCATTTATGCAAGTCTAATAACTGGACCAGTGGCTCCTTTAAGCACAGCATAAATCTCTACCCAGCCTTGTGTTGGGTGATACATAAAACAAACCCAGCATTCATTCATTCATTCATTCATTTTTTCACCCATCTATCTATCCATTCAGTGATGGACATTAAGATGAACTACCTTAAAAATTAATTGTTTCAAATGCATTCATGAGATTTGAGCAAATACATCTCCACTGCTGAGGGGCATCTTCACCTCAAACCTTATGCAGATATCTGGAAAACTGCTACATCATCCCAAGTACGCACCCATGGACAGCTGTGTGTAGTTTGTCCAATTCATCTGACAAAATTTCCCTGACACAATTGTTATATAGTTACCATAGGAGTGACCAAATGTCCTCATCATTTCTGTCTTGGTACCTGATTGGTCATGTCTTCTGCTGTTTAGTCACTCTTGCTCTCTTCCTCTCAATCTGTCTGAGCTCTGCTGTTCCTTTTTCTGTAGTTCCACCTTCCCTGTCCCCGCCTTAATGTGATTAAACTGATGTCTTGCTCCATCTGCCCAACCAGACACACACACACACTGTGCACAATGAACGTGTGTCTTTTCCCTGAATCTAAACTTAGTATCCCTTTGTTGATCACATGGCTGTAACCATTCCTCATACTCATAACACCAACTCTTCTCACTCGGTGCCTCTTTTCTTCTCTCTTCAGTTGACCTTTCCCTACATTAGGCTATTTTCTGAGCATTATTGGGACTAGCTGGCTTCTTGGTATCTTGATTGTTTGTTTCTAACAGCCTGTCGTCTCTCTTCTTTTGTGTACCTCTCTTTTTAGCGTTGTAAAGACAAGTTAAACTCTCTGGCCATATCTGTGATGAACATGTGGCCGGGTGTGAAGCTGAGAGTGACAGAGGGCTGGGATGAGGATGGCCATCACTCAGAGGACTCGCTGCACTATGAGGGACGTGCTGTCGACATCACCACGTCAGACAGGTAGGCATTTAAGACAGCAGATCGTGTGACGTAAATAGGCCAGACAGTTCTATCTGTTAGTTATGACAGTCAACAAGTCAGCCAGTCGATCAGCTTATCAGTAATGTGATGAGTCAACCAGTTAGTCAGCAAACCAGCCAGGTTTTTGTACTGACAGCAAATTAAAATGTTGAAATCAAAATTTGAGTGTGTGACCGGATTCCTCCTGAAATTACAACCTTTTAGAGCAATATAATATCTACATAAATGTCAGTCTAAAAATAATGGTCTTCTGCAGGTTCTTTTTGGAGAAATACTCCATGTTAGTCAAGCTCTGATTTAATCATATTTGTTAAGAATGTCTTTTTGTTCTTCTTCTCAGGGACAGGAATAAGTATGCCATGTTGGCCCGTTTGGCTGTAGAAGCTGGATTTGACTGGGTCTTCTACGAGTCCAAAGCCCACATTCACTGTAGCGTCAAGTCTGGTAAGAGATGGGTATGAGCTGCGGGGTGAGCGTGTGTGTGTGTGTGTATGTGTGTGTGTGTGTGTTTGTTTTTGTGACCACCTGTCATTACCTCTAATGAGGTTGATGCTAGACCCTTTGTTGGTGATTCGCTAGCTTTCCTTTCTGTTCCTGTATCATCAGTCTGTGTTTGTGTGTGTGGCCTATTGGGAGCCAATCAAAGCAGGGCGTGCACCTGTGCTCTTTGCTGTATTCAGTCTCCCTTCTTCTTGGTCAGATGTCATCATTAAGTGATCAGTCTTTGTGAATGTAGAACATTAAGCTATATCGTGTATCCGTAATGCAGACAAAGGCAGGGTAAGACTCCCATATCTGACATGGATTAAGGCTACACAATGTTTAGCGTTGGGACAGTGCAGCAACTAAATCTGTGAATGCAATAACACATTTCTGGTGAAAACTAATACTGATATCCACTGGATAAAATGATCAAATAAATATAATTCAAAGAGACATCTGACTCTTTCTGCATTTCTGTGACTCCGACACATGCATACTTTATGAAACACAAATCAGATACAGTCCTTACACAAACAATACTTGACCACACTCCAGCTCAAGCTATTTTAACTTTTGAGATATTTTAGATGTCCATTTACTCATGTCTGGTACCACCAGTTATTTGATGCCAAACTTCATTCTAGCAGCCCACTGAGGTTAGTAGGCTGTGAGATGATTAACTCTCTCTCTTTGTTTTGCCGTTGCTTTTCCTTCAGTAGGTTTCTCTCAGCTCTCTTATCTGAGTCTTATCACTTCCCAGTCACAGCCCTCCTTTTCTGCAGCCCTCAGGCTTACAGACACACACACCTTGAACAAATATTTGGCTGCCCTAAGACTGTCCTAAGACAGCCCTCTCAAAAACACACACCCTCATTTGATGAAGAGTGATGAAGTTCTTGTTTGAAACTGATTTTGCGTCCAGTCTTAGCAAAAGATTTTTATTCTGTTCTCTTTTACTCTATTCTTCCCAGTTCCTTTAAGGTCTTTTCTTAAATTAGCAGATTCAAGCTCATTTCCCTGTGTGGACCCATGAATGACCATGTGACTCAGTTTAAAACTCAAACTCTGCTGTAATCCAAACAATATCCAGGCCCAGGTCTGAGTCTGTGTACTTTCCTGTCTTTCTGACCCCAGGCTGTGCTCTGACTGTGGTGATACAATCAGCTGGTTATCCATTAGCTCTTGCTGACTACCTTTTCTTGCCACTTCGTCTCACTGCGTCTTAAAGGGCCACCTTATACAGATATGCTGAAACAAGATCAAATGCACAGCCTGTGGAAACTTTGGCAGCTCAAGTGAATGACAATAGCCCGACAGTACAGAAACAAACATGTTTTTCTAATGATGCTGTATTACTCATGTCATACTCATGTCACCAGGCTGTAATGGCTTTCAAACTAAATGGAGTAGCAGGATAGCATATGTCTGTCTGTGTGTGTGTGTGTACACATATACACACACTTCAGTAAGTGTCAAAGTCTCATCTGCTTTATAGATCACTCAGTGACCTAGAATGACCCGCATATGTGGAAGTCCAAGTGCTGGTGCTGCACTGTGGCTACACTCCTGAGAGGAGAGGCTCCAACTGTAGTCCTCTGTCATTGTGTTTTGTCTCCTCATTCTTGCAGCATCAAAAAAATAAAAATAAAAATGATAACAATGCAATCACAAATAAAACTGGGCTAAATTAAATCAAATGAGATAATCATGTTTCTCTTTCTATCATCTCTGCAGAACATTCTGTGGCAGCCAAAACTGGTGGTTGTTTCCCCGGCGATGCTCAGGTTATTCTTGAGGGCGGGGGTACAAAACAGATGCGTGACCTTCACCCTGGTGACTGTGTTTTAGCTTCCTCAACAACAGATGGCCACGGTGCTCTTCTCTACAGCCCAGTCTTATCCTTTTTGGACCGCCAGCCCAACGTCACCAAGATCTTCTACATCATCGGCACCGACACAGGACTTAATATAACTCTCACAGCAGCTCACCTGATCTTTGTCACAGACTGCACTGGAGGGCAGAGTGAGCTGGGGAGGGAAGAGACAGTTGAAGAGCCATTTTTGGGCTCCACACCGGGGGACAGGCCTAGCTGGGAAGCAGGTCTGAGGACAGTTTTTGCCAGTGAGGTCCGTCCAGGACAGTGCGTACTTACACCACAAGGGAAGGTGGGGTCACAGACAACATTTTCAGTTGTGACCTTTGTGGAGGAACAGAGGAGTACCGGACTGTATGCCCCACTCACCCAGCATGGGTCTATAGTGGTGAACGGCGTGCTGGCATCCTGCTACGCCGCTGTGGACAATCACCATTTGGCCCACAAGGCCCTGGCCCCACTGAGATTCTTCTACAGTCTGATAGGGCCTTCAGAACCGCAGACTGATGGGCTGCACTGGTATCCTTGGCTTCTACAGAAGCTAGGGCAAATGCTGCTGGATGCTGGACACTTCCACCCCTGGGGGACTGAGCAAGGACTTAGATAGGAGCCACAGAGACATGTGTCACACTGATGACTTCATTCAGTTACCTGTATTCAGGAGAACCAAAGCACAGAACACTGCTGTCTCTCGCAACAGAAGAAAGTGATCGAGGGACTACCAAAGACAACTGATTTTATAGTGTAAATGTATTTTGTACTCACTCTACTTGCCTGTATTTGCTGTACTTCAACAAACTCCTTTTTGTAGCACAAGTAAAATTGTGCAGGAGACAAAGAGAGGAGACGGTTTGCTTTAGTTTAGGTGTGCAAGAAAATCAGCGTAAATCAAAAATAAAAGTTTTAGTTTGAATACCAACATAAATACCGGAATAAGTGTCACCACCATGTTCAATCCACTCACCTTACAGATAATAAACAAAGACTGTGACTCAAAACAATAGCTTTCATTAAATCAAATTGTAGGTAGCAAGTAAAACAACCAGGTTTAATCATTCCTTTGTACTGTATCTACCATAACCTGCCAACATTTATGCATTTTGAGATCAAACTAGGTCATACTGACACAGTTAGAAGTAATTTTAACATATGAGGGAAAAAAGTATCATGAAGAAAACCGGGTGTGATTTAAAGCTCTGTTTGTACATAGGTATTTATACAGTTAAGTAATGTTAAGAAGGAAAGAAAGACAACAAATGAACTTTGCTCTTTATACTGTCAAAATAATCATTGCAGAAAATCCACTGATGCTTCAGTCTTCTCTGTAGAACCTATACTGTATATGAGAAATCACTTACAAAATAATATTTAACTGGAAAATTTACAAAGCTCATTGAAATGTGGTTGGTGAAATCCTATGTATTTACTGAATGCAGTGTAGCGACGTGCTGGTGTTGCAGTGTAGCTTCATGTCTGAAAAGGGCTTTGTTGGGAAACTATTCAATGGCAGGGAGTGATGATGGACACGATAATTGTGTTGCCGTGTTTTTGCGTTCAGCGTAACAAAATTTGTGAAGTACTGATGCGGGATAGATGCATGGTGCTGTGACGGCCTGTCTTGTTCTTCCAAGTCCGCCATCTGTTTTCATTCAACTTGATTGTCTCAGACTGATGCATATGGTTCATTTATACATACATGTTTTTTTTGTGACGTTTTTCATTGTTTCAGGTTTTCAGTTTTCAGGTCAGTAGAATCTAGTTAAGTCATCCACAAAACTCAGGCTCTATTCAACTACTGTATTAAGCAACAGCTATGCATCATGATAAATAACAGTTATCTTTAATCCTGAATAGTAAGAGTTTGTTTGATAGCTCTCCTTTACATTAACCTTTTTTTTTTTTGTATTCCATCTATCACCCAAGACCCAGATTGGCAGGGGTACCAAAAAGCTGATCTTTAACTCTGTGAGACGCAAATCTAATCTTGTGATATATTGCCGAAAGGATATGAACACATACATAGCTCATATTGCCCAAGTGTCCCTTCAGAAAACATTTGGTGAGCATGTTTTGTGAAGACTCAAACATTGCAATGATCTAGGAACTCCAAGGCTTTCTCTATATGCCTGCTCAAAGATTTGTTAAATATGTATATTAAGCTATTGTTGGAGAGACTATTTAAAGATCTATTTTTAGAAAATAATGTAAACTATTCTTATTTTTGACAACTCTGTGCATACAACTTGTATTTGAAACATAAAGTTGTTGTTTTTAAACCAGAACCACTCTGTGCATTATTTGCTCGCAGTAATTAAAAAAAAAGTTATATGCCGTACATTGTGGATCCAGAATGGATAACTGTGGTTACAGGGTGGGCTGCTGGTTGGTTTCAGTACCACGGACAGCAGCACACAGCAACACTCCTCTTCCCTCATCTTGATGCCCGAAAGTGTTTTCTTTTTTCCAGGATGGAGAGTTAGTCCTTGAACACAGCACACCCTGCTGGAGGCGTAAGTATCTGCAGAGAGGATGTTAAAAGAGCAGAAGCCACACATAAAAAAAGTGGTCAGCACATAGAGCAGGAAATGTTTTGTTTTGTTTTGGAGGAAAAAATAAGTACTGACTGGAGATGTTTTATCCATTTGTTCACATGCTGATTGAGCAAGAACAAGAGTCACAAATAATCAGTTAGCACAAGGAGAGTCTAAGTAATCTTTATTATTATCGGTCAGTTAGGTACAGGAAAAACCTTTTTGTTGTATCCCATAGCTCATTGCAGGAGACCGATCCACAAAGACAGATAGAGAACCAGACCCAGGTAAAACACTCACCAAGTTATACATAAAATTTGAAAGCAAAATGTGAGAGGTGATTGGTTTACCTGAATGTGCAGGTGATGTTCTCACATGTGAGGCTTTTTAAATACACATGAAAAATCATGCACATGTCAAGAAGTTAAAACACTGAAAATCATTAGAAAATTTGTCCACCTGAGTCTGGTGGTTTGAAATTTATCTCTATGTGTCCCGTCTCCGTGTAATCATGTTTAACTCCGTTTGGACCACGATACCCTGGCAACATTTTGAGGCAAAGCTGATGGACAACCAGCAATTATAATCAGGACTAATTTGAGGGGGAGCAGTGGAAAAACATACAGCCCACAACCCCCCTTACTAAGATTAAGAAAATAAAAAATAAAAGTTGCCTGTTTCAACTGCCTCAAAAGTGACCCAAGTATCATCGTCATAAATTAAGGGTGTTCACACAACAACACATGAGAAGTCAGCATGCTCACAGTAACTCACATACAGATATGAATGTCTTTATAGAATATGTATCTGTCATCACAGCTTGGCAAAATTACACTTATACACAACAAATGCACAATAACACCTGGAACCATAATACCAGCCAGTGGAAAAAGACCCAAATATTTGAGTTGTCTTTGTCAGGTCAGAAAAGCTTCCTGTAAAACGGACGGCCTCATCCCCTGGTAAGTGGTGGTGGTGGTATCGTCCAATAACAATAGCCTATAGATAAAGAATTTATGTTTCCAAACAACCCATAAACACACACACATACACACAGGTACAATCGCACATACATACATTTTCTCTCACACTTATTACATGTTAATAACATCATGAGAAATGTGAATCTCTTTTGAGTCAGTGACTGAATGAATGACAGAATATTAGATAGTTTTAACTACCTACAGTATGCGGCTATGTTGAGAGCAGTAAACCTGACAGAAGTACAAAACACTCCATACCATCCTCAGTTGGCAATTATTTTTGACATAGTTACATTAGGCTATATGTAATCATTGCTCGGCAGCATATAAAAATAAAAGAAGTTGCTCTGGTGCATATTCTGAATCATCTGCATTTGAGTTAAATTGTCTATATGCAAACAGAAGGAACTGTTTTCGGCACACTTTTTTTTTTTTTTTTTTTTAAACGAATGAGGCTGGCTCAGTTTTTATATATTGATTAGTATCAGGGAGTAACTGTAACTGTATCTGCCTAACTATTATACAACCAGTAGCAGCTTCTCATTGGTGTAGTTTGTTGGCTTGCTTTTTAGCAAGCTACTAACTAATGCATATTTGGAATCCCTTGTGAAAAGATGACTGTCAAAACACACACACCTGTCAAAAAATAATTCAGACAGCCATGTTTCTTTTCTGCTCTATAGGGCTCTGAGACCAGTTTTTAAAACATTTTCATACTGAATTCCTGCTGTCACTTTAACTAGGCTGGTGTTTGATGACCAGATCACTGCATAAGATTTAACAACACCTACACTCTACCTACACCACCATAGAATCTAAACTAATACAACAACCAAGGGCCCATGTTTCACAAGTCAATAATTAAAGTAGGTATAAAGGATTGGCTGGATGTGTCCAAAAGGCATTGTGTCAGAAGTGTGATCACCAGTCTGAGAACGCCAGGACTAATTAAATATGTGCAGTTTAGATGATTAGACTTTGGCACCTTGTGTGCTCAAAGGCCTTTCTGCAGACAGACTGAGGTTAAGTTGCCACCAGCTAGGACTTTTTAAACATAGTCAAGGCTCTACTCAGTGTGTGTTGGTGGCCTTTCAGCCTGGTTTTAGCAATTATACCCCTCAACCTTTGTGACACTGATTTTATATATATATATATATATATATATATACACACATGTTCATGTGTGTGAGGGATACTCTGCTACACTTGGCATTGTCTCAATAACTTCAAACAGTTCTCAATCTCTCAGTATCAGATGAACAACAGCACGCCTCAAAAGACATTTTCTCTGTTATGGTGGTGAAATATTCCTTGGAGAGTGTATGATGAGACATAAAAATAAAACATTAGAATGAAATTACAGTGGTAGCCATTGCAGAGTACCCCATCCCTGCATCAAACCTGTATAATCAGGATTCTCTAATAATTTCCTCTGTTATGGAGTAGCAACATAGCAGCATGACAAACTGGCACCTGTGAAATGGCTACGTACATCTGTAATTTGTAAATGTTGGCGGAAATCCACAGAAATGCCAAGATCCACTTTTAGCACAGTGTAGCAGACCTTAGAAATGCATGGTTTCAGCCAGGGCTGTGACAGCTCTGCTTCTATGGCCAAAGTCCTAGTAAAGATACAGTATCAGGGCAAGAGAAGGTATGAAGGATAGAGGCAAGAAGAGGAGAGACATAAAAAGAGAAGCTGGAATGACGTCTGGTCCACCTCATTCACAGCCTCTGGGTGAAGTTTTCGGGGAATACTCCTTTAGTGGCATTTTCTTTGTTCTGCTGCCAGTCGACCTGCTTCATTCCCATCAGCCAGCCCTCATCCTAAACACACAGAGCAAATAATCAACTCACCGTCACTGTGACACAACAGAGCACACCTGTGTGTGTGTGTGTGTACCTGTTCTTCAGGGTTGTCAAAGAGGACTACTAGCACAACATCACCAGCCTTCATCTCCAGTTCATCTGTGTCGTTGGCAGCATAATCATGCATCACTTGGACCTGTATCATATAAATACTAACATGAATTAGATGTGCAGGACATTAAAGTATTTTTCTGTCTTGTATCCTGATTTACCTTGAACATGAAGCCAGGGGGCATTTCTTCAGACTCTGTTGCTGCTTCTGTTGATTCTTCTGCTACAGCAGGTGTCTAGACAACAAAAAGAGGCATGGTTTGACAAGATGTTCACACTGCAACACTTCTAAATCTTTTAAGACACATAATTGAACCTTTTAAGGCTTATTTCTTAAAAGATGAGAAAGAAAATCCACAAATTCTATATCTAAAATTCTTTATTTGGGTTAAGACGGAATGACTGGATAAGGTGGATTTTTGTGTGGTATCTCAAACCTTCAAAAGATTCCTAATTTAATTACAGTTAAAACATAACCATCTGCAATGTTTTTCAAAATTCATATAGTTTGTTTTTATTGCTTTGCTGCTGTTTTGGGAAAAAAAAACCCAAAGCATTACATTAATATCACTCACCTCTTCTGGCGCTGTTTCTTCTGGTGTTGCTGCAGCAGCAGCAGCAGCTGCAGACTCATCCTGAGAGCAGAGAGACATCGAGAAATAACAGAGAAAGGTTAGAGAATGAGACATAAGAATCGTAAATAAGGAGGTGGGAAGAATTAAAGACAGAAGAACAGACAGACAAGACAAAGACAGACGAAAATACAAGCAGCACAGCCTGAACAGCAAAGTCATAGTTAATGCAGGCATGTTGTTGTTAGACAGCAGGATTAGATACTACTGCACAGTCGCTGTAAAGATAAAGCTTTTGCACAGGACACTGTGTGTGTATAGACTTGTGATTAGCAGTGACTGGGATTAATTGCATACACTGAGAAGCAGATGTCTCCATTCTTTTCTTTCCCTCGACAATTAGTTTCCATCTCGCCCTCTGTGTCACACTTGATGCATCCATGCTGCTGGCTCAGATGCATCCTAAATCTTTCCATCTCAAGATTTCTCCATCTTTCATTTACAGTTTCTCTCTCTATCATGTTTCTTTCCCATGCTCAAACCTCCTCCTCAAGAGTTGATGCATCCACAGTTTTCATCCAGATGCATCTGTCTGCGTTTTTTTTTTCTCCTTGGTTACCTGACCCTCTTCATTATCCAACGTGGCGTCAGCTGGGGTGGCTTCTTCCTCAGCGGTGTCAGCTGGAGCCTCAGCTGTAGGTGTGGCAGGCACCTCTGTGACTGGCTGGCTCTCATCATCACCCCAGCCTTCCTGAGCCGCAGCCACAGGGTCATCACCAACCGGCTGGCGCCCATCATCCCCCCATCCCTCTTGAGCCGCAGCCACAGGGTCGTAACAAACTGGCTGAGATCCGTCATCCCCCCAGCCCTCCTTGGAAGCTGCTATGGGGTCATAGCGGATGGGCTGAGAACCATCATCCCCCCAGGCCTGTGCAGCAGCAGCTACGGGGTCATAGTGCTCCTGGATGTTCTGTTCCTGGGCATCACTGTCCTCAGGCTGAGGGACAAGGGTCAGGTTTCAAGGGATCAGAGGTCATAAGAGATATTTTACCTTATGGGGGTTATTAAGGGATTTTGTAAATCAGATGGTTGAGAAAAAATTTATTGCAACAAAATAAAGTAAAATATTTTTGATGGGCAAGGGATTAGCAAATTGATAGGTATATTAAATGGGAACTAACCGGGTGCATGAGGGTTTGCTACCAGAATGGCAGGTTAGGGGTTCAGACATTAAAGGACCATACAAGTGATTTTGTACGTTTTATCCCATTAACTAAAAATTTGCGTTTGCTATATCTTATGCTGACCATATTCCATTACACCATTTTTGCCATACATGCAGCATGGCTCCTCCATCAGCAGCTTGTGTTTAGTGCTAATTAGAAAATGTTAGCATGCTAACATGTTAAAACAAGATGGTCAACATGGTAAACATTATACCTCTAATGATCAGCATGTTAGCATTGTGATTTATGAGCATGTTACCAAGGTGTTAGCATTCCACTCAAAGCACTGCTGTGACTACGTACAGTTTTACAGCCGTCTGAAAATGGTTGGCAGTGATGTAAAAAAGTTGCCTGATTAATTAAAGGGCTAAAACCTGCAAAACCATTAGAATGGTCTTTTAAGGGATTTGAACATGAATGAGGGTTTGGAGAGTTGGCATCAAGCTTTATTTAGATCAAACGTATTAGTTGTTTTTAGGGCAAAATTGAGCAGTTTTGCTATCATGAGCAGAAAGGAGGCTATGAAAGATGCCATGGACACCGATGGTAGGAGTTCAGCAGGAGATGTCAGCAAGGCATCATCACCACCATCACCATCATTATCATCATCATCATCATCATCATAAGACCCAAGAAGATTGATGCAGAAGGATGAACCTTTACAAAGAAGGTTCAGATTAAATCAAAAGACAAATGAAGATAAGGAAAGGTGGCACTAGAAGGCAGGAAAGAAAAACTAGTCAGCCTTTTCCCATCAGAAGATAGATGTCGGATCTTCTGTGCGTAGTTAGCAAGCATGGCTTATATTACCACGGCTATGTTCAGATGGAGAAAGAGGAAGGAAACTTTGTAAGAACAGAAGTGTCTTTTCTTTCTGAGCCATCAGTGCTTTGCCTCAAGCTCTGATACAGCAGGACTGTATGACTGTTGTGACACATCCATCTTACAGTGACAGGGATGAACAAAAGGTCAGGATGCCAAGTTGCAAGCAAGGCTTTGTGAAGTTGCCCACTAACTCTTCAGTCTCAGCTCTATACAACAATCCACTGCAAAGATGAGCAACTTCACTCAACTTTCATAACGCAACCGTTCTCTGTGCGTCACATGGACACTGTAACATGTAACATGTGAACATACAGGGATACAAGGGGAAACAGAAAGAAATTAGGTCAATTCAGTTGCTAATCATTCTACACAGATGAGATTTTGTGTGTACATCTGTACACATACTACAGTGTGTCGTATATCACTGTGCATCCTGCTTAACTCTTAAGAGAGCATTACATATGACACCGTTTCTGTTGATTAAATATTTAACTGTGTAAAATGTCCATTTCAAACTGAATTGACTTGATTCCCAAGTTCTATTTGTGCTGTACAACAATCTCTTCAGTGTTTAGTGTTATCACATCAAGCACTGCAGACACAAGGACAACGCACAAACAGATTTGGGACAGACAAACGAAAGAGGTCCATTTATGGAAAGATTGGTTATATACAGAAATGACCATTATAGAAGTCCCTGCCCAGCATGTGCTGCATTAGTAGAGCTGGACTTTCAAGCATCCTCTGGGTGTGTAGCAGCAAACACAATGAGAGTGGGGCTTGTATAATGGCAATATACATAAGTAAGTAAATGCAAACAAATGACAAATGAACTAATGGTAGTTATGAAGAGAAATAAGAATGCGCTGATAAAGATGATGATCATAATGACAAATATATTTTTATCATTATTTTTACACGTTTCTTTAGGCTGAGAATGATAAGCTTACCCATGAGTCCCAGTTTGCGGGCTGTGGAAAAGAGAGGAAGAAACAGAATGAGAACACAGAACAAAACTCAAAGTACAAAGTTCTCACTTATGCCCGCTGCATTCAATAAGACATTTCCAGTGCAGGTCCCATGCTCTTAACCTACAAGCCCATAGCAGAACAAGAGTACAGGCACTACTTGGTGATATAAATCTGAAGTAGCAGATTTCATCATATGTTTCTTGTACAAAAGCTAATTTTATTCAATATCAGTCTAATTCCCAGCAGCCAGGTAAAATAATTTCACTGGTATCTTAACACCAGAGGTGAAGAGCAAAGAAAACAATATCTTCTCATATGTCTTTCTCATAAACCAACTGAGATTATTATCTTGTGCTCACAGCAATAAGCTGCAGTGCTGAGTGATTTACAGTGTTTGTATTGCCCTGGGATTTCACCTCTGAGGCTATATATACATACAGGCTGATGTCCTACTCTCTGAAAGATGGAAGATGTATCTGCTGACTGAGAGGAAGACTACAGACGCTACCTAGGGCTGAAAAAATATTTTGAACCGCACTCTGCACATTTTCAGCGTAAAAAAAAATCTCAATTTTTTTGTATAAAAATGACTTGTAAAATTAATAACTACCTTAATATTAAAGGGCAGTGCTCTTTTTAGAGAAGACAGACAAAATATTTATTTGTCATGAAGTATGAGGGCTCTATCCACAAAAACTAAACATGAGCTTAACTGAGGTTTGGTTGTATTAGCAATACAGCAATTTTACATTTCTTATTTTTTTTATTAGACTCCCATATCATTGTCATGATATGTCATAACATGTTATTTTTTCAATTGATATAAATATGTACAATCTCTGGTTTTGATCTCTATCTACTCTTGGGGAAATTACCTATGTCTTTTGCATGTTTTAGCTTTTTTTTCCCACAATCACAGAATGAAAATTCACAAACACAAAAGACCTAACTATCTCACCTCACCCCATAAATTTTCATGACAGCACCAGTTTGCCTGCTACGTTAAGGCGTACAGTCGGCTATGTGCCATTCATCAGCCAGGTACTGGAATGCTACACTGCTGCTACACCTTCAGAGTAATGTGAGCAACTTTTAGTCTACTCAGCTGCAAGCTAAGACATAGTAAGCACAACTCAAGTTATTCCAGTATTTCGATTTACATTCTGCTGTACTTTTGTCCAGGTCTGAATAGAAAGAAGTCAGAGCAGAGCTATAAGTCCTACAGTTCATGCCATGAGTGATCTGTGGATTGTGCTGAAGCAGGAAGAAGTGGTCACTAGAGACAGTTTTCTACAGATCATCATGCCATCATCCACCTTCTGTTTGGAAAATTGTAAAGAAGCAGAGCAGGTAACACCTCAAACTATGCCAAACTTACCAAGTGATTTCATTTTGCATCCAGACTTAAGTTTATTTCAGATCATTTCAAGTCAAACAATTGCACTGGCAATTGGCAACATACTCTATCATCTATGGAACTGGAAACAGTCATACTACAGTGAAAGATCTGAACCCCAGAACTACAAATTAATGAAAAAGTTCATTTGCACTTAAATATCATGAAATGAACTTAAAAACGTTCTGAATAGAACATGAAATCTCTTGTCAAGCTTGGCATTTCTTGCAGTTGAGCGTCTATAACTATGTGTTCATGCCATGACTCATCCACCTGTGTGACCGTGGAGGCTTTGGTTGCTGCACCGAAAGAGTCCAGGTCCATGTCCAATAGGGTGCTCACTGCAGGACTGTCAAACTGATAACAACAGGAATAGGAGGGCTCATTGGCTAACTGACCGTAACAGCTGAGGTAAGGAAGTGGACAGAATAGAATAGAATAGAAAAGAGTTGAATAGGAGAACTAGGAGGAGGAGCAGGCCACACTGAAAAAAATGATTTGTTGAATTTACTCAATTTTAATATTGAAAGTGGTTGCACGCAATACACTCATCTAAATCTAGACATATTTTTTTTAAGTTGACTGCACTTAATATTTTTGAGTAATTTCAAATTAAATATATAAGCAGTTTCAGCACAAAAATTATGAGTATTTGTTACTCTGATTTCCTTAGTAATTCTAATTAAACCTATGTTTAATTTATTTAAATTCATTATGTAATTCACATATTGTGGTTACCTAATTTGTTATTGTGCTTTAAATTAAATTGTTTTATTCTGTATTTGTAAAATATGTTAATTCAATTCACAATTTTATTTAAAACAATCAAAATGCATATGTAGATGTGGGGGTGGCTGAGAAACCCAGTATACAACAATGAGTTGTATACTGGGTTCTCAAGAGCACTTCTCAAGAAGAATCAAAATAATACACAACAAAAGAATTCACTCTAAACTGCCCTTCTGGCTATACCCTTAAAGTTTGGGCCCATGGCAGGAGCTACAATCTGGAGCTGTGCTTCTCTCCTCTAGCCTCCGGCCACCAAAGCCTCCTCACTTTTAAACTGGTGGACTGCACCTTCTCAAGAAATGGATATCAATTATCTTTTCCAGCACACTTGCAATAATCCAAATATTAAATAACATATTATCAAATAGAAGTTCAGTTAAACTTACTTTAAAAACACATATTTCTTTTTAAACAAGATACTTATACAGGTAATTTCACCACAAAAGACAAAACACCCCTCCACCTCTACCACACTTGGTTTCTTCCTCTGTGAACCCCCCTATTTAACCAAATGGACCGCTCCAGCCCAGGTTTGGCTGTTCCTGGTCTGACAGAGGAAGGAGTGCAAGAAAGGAGACAGGTGTACACAATTTAAATTCAATAACTCAAATACACAATCACAGTGTGACTTCTCTCCTTCACCCCCTCCTCCAAATGTTCATACCACACACATCACCACCAGCAGTTCACACCAGGATCAACATTCTGATAAAATCTAACTGAGAAAGAGTGTGTAGCGCATGTGCCTTACTTTAGTGCACGGGGTCTCCCCGTGACAGTAGAATAAAACAATTTAATTTAATTTAATTTAAAGCACAATAACAAATTAGGTAACCACAATATATGAATTGAATTTCAATTTCAATATGAATTTAAGTAAATAAAACATGGGTTTAGTTAGAATTACTAAGGAAATCAGAGTAACAAATACTGTGCTGAAACTGCTTATATAATTTATTTGATTACTCAAAAATATTAAGTACAGTCAACTTAAAAATGTCTAGATTTAGATGAATGTATTGCGTGCAACCACTTTCAATACTGAAGTTGAATAAATTCAACAAAACATTTTTTTCAGTGCAGAGGAAGGAGTATTTAATAGTTCTGACCTGCACAGGAAAGGAGAAAGTTAAATGGCTATCCCACAGTTTGTGCTCACTGACCTCTGTAGGGGAAGTGACACTGATATCGGGAGTAGCTGCAGCATCAAACAGGTTGATGATGTTCTCTGTTTTCATCTCCTTAGACGGGGTCACCTTGGGTGGAGGAGGCACTGCTGGCTTTAGCTAGGATAGAGAAAAAAAAAAACAAAACATGGTTATGAAGTTGTGCCAGAAGACAAATGAATATGACTTCAGTGCTCTGAATTTACATTTTGTTTTCAGGTTTTGGATTTTGTGCAAAGATTTAATATGAGTCTATTGCAAAACTGAACAGTATACTTTTAATCAGCATTTTGAAAACCGAATTAGTATTTAGTTATTTCAAAGTTGTCTTTTTCACAATTCAATAAGAAAGTTTCAAATTGTCATTAATTGACAAATGCAAGTACCTGACCAGAATGAAAACTATATAATAAATGTAATAATATAATAAATGCTGAAAAACAAGTGTAGAATTCAAACTTATACAATAAACATATTTTGACTTGCTACAGAAGGAAAATAACAAGTATAACTGGTTACATAAAGATGGCTTCTACACGAAATGCAGCCATCATCAGTCACCAGTTAAAAAGACATAATTCAGTGGACTCTTGCATTTCTGAAATAAGAGCGTGTGTGTGTGTCTCTACCTTGGATGGAGATTTGGGGATTGGGGGTGGTCCTCCTGGCCTGAGAGTGTGGTTAGATGGTTCTTTGTCACTGGGTGAATGAGAGAGGGAGAGATGGAGAGCAAAGAAAATACAAACAGATTACAAAGAAAGTAGCAAGGTTGGCAAACGATACGAGAGAAGAGAGCAGCAAAGGTTAAAGATGGCAGCGGCTAAAAGCTAAAACACAACTAGAGAGAAGTTACAAGGCATGCTCTACAAGAATTCAAGTAGAAGCTGTCGTGGCAAGAGACATCATGCAAGAAAAGTGAGCTTTCCCTTCCCTCGATCCTTCCCATCCCATGCAAGCAGGCTCTATGCCTCCTGTAAATCCTCACACGCGAGCAGAGGCATTTGTTGTCATACAGATGATATTCTGAAGCTGACAAAAGCACACCCCAGATCTGCAGATATTTAAAGAGCTTGGAACATACCTGCAACTTATTGCTGCATGAGGCAATTTTGTACATTGGTGGGTTTAGATGGCAGTGATAGGTATTAAGGTATTGCATTACCAAAACTACATGACAAATCAAGCTCAGTGGACAAATACTCTAGACAAATACTCTGGTGCCCCAGAAGTCCAGGTGCCCCAAAAGCTCCAGGCTTATTGTGTGTCAGCAGGTTTGTGTTAATATATTTTTAACTTTCTCTGAGAACATGCAGCACTAAGAAATCATACTGGCATGATAATGGCCCTAAGGTGGGTCCTACTTTATTACATGATCTTGAGGCTTAATCTAGTTTTCATTATTTTATTTTTAATTCAGTTTTGTGGTTCTACCGTCTCTGTGTGAATGTGTTCGGTCAAATGATGAGACTACACAGAGAGGTGGAGTAGCAGGGGATTTGATAAGGGCCCAGCAACCAATTTTTACCAGGGGGCTCACAAGTGAATTAATCCAACGGTGTAACGGTTAACCAAAAATCTAACACAGAACACTTACTGTTTGTGTTTACTATTTATGTACTATTTGTGATTTCTGTTTACATGGGGATATTAAGGGAGAAAGAGTTAAATGGTCTCACAGTGGTAATTAAAGGAGAACTGTTGGGAGGCAGGACTAAAAAGGAACTTCATGCCTCAGTTAAGTGGAAATGAGATGCTATGAACCTTTTAGATTTGGACTGTATTATTAGGTAACAGTCTCACTTGGTGCAGCATTAAAGACACAGGTTTGCTCAGCTCTTGTATATCTGCAGCTCTGAGCGCACAACTCTCTGATCAGACCGTGTGTCTGTGAATTCACTTGCATAACCAAGCACTAGTAATCCCGGAAAACTTCCAAGCCTGCAGACTGACTGACAAACAGACAGCTGGACAGACACGTCAGTTGGACAGACAGACAAGAGTTGTGTCACCATGGTTACCACTGTTGCTGCCGGTTACCTCCTATTTGATCCTGACGATGAGGCGCCGCGGTTACCTGTCTTTCTGCAAGGGTGGGGGGGGGACTCCAGGTTAATGCATGTCATTTTGTCCATCTAGTCCTGTAGCTTAAAATGTTTGTGAAATGTAGTGTTTTAACCTACAGGTTTCAAATTTTCCAAAGAGAATCAGGAATGGAAATATCAACTTTCAACTTTAATCAGTAAAATAATCAGTTCAGTACTTTAGATCATTTCTTTAATGCCCTCTTCTACCATCTCTCCTTCACTAGCACTTCAGAAGCCAACAACGTATTCTGTTAATGTTCAACACAGAAAATGTATAATAAGTGGACAACTGTGTGGACCACTTCTCTATGGCTTGTTGCGCCAGCAGTCTAAGATGCTGCTTTTGTGATAGCATCTGTGGGCACTTCAAGTTCAAATGAAAGATTAAAAAAAAAAACACTTTGCGGGTTTCTACCTCTTGGGTAGAGTCCATTGAAAACAACCTCACCACTTAATTATACTGCTTTTTCTAACTTCTGATGCAAACCATTACAATCATCAAGCACGACGAGGTACGCCTCTCTAGAATTTCAAATATTTGCGAACATTTCTGAAAAGATTTATTTTTGCCCAAGTAGAAGTAGCCATAGACATACAACATAGCAAGTATTTTCTTTGCTAGCTAAGATGACCAACCACAGGGGCTGAATGATGAGGCCCTGCACTCTAAAAGGACTCCCAGGATTTCACACAAACAGCTGCTTTCAAGTAGACTAGGGGATTTTGTTTTAGAATGGCAAAACCCTGAGATTACTGGGTTTTTACCTCAGTGGAATATCAACAAAATAGAAAGGCAAAACCCTAACACAATGTCCAAGTACTGTCTGAAAAGCATTACTGTTGAGAAAAGGTTTATTGGTGTTTGCTTTTGTTGCTCATAACTTTCAATGGATTCCTGAAAAGATTTCTTGACATTTAATTCCATCTCTCACGAGCTACACAATGTATTGCAGGACACTCAGAAGTGGAAAGTTTTGCCATGAGAGAGTCTAAAATGATAGATCTTTGCTCACTAACCTGGTTGTGTCTGTTCCCTCCAATTTCTCCAAGACGTCATACAAATCCTGATCCAACTGCAGGGGAAGGAAAGAAGAGGGTGTAAGTTCTCAAACTGTATAAGTCACCCAAGATCTTGATTTGATTTCATTAAATCCCATGATCTTACACTGCTCTGACATAAACATTAACATAATCATATTATCCTTGTCTGTTTGCGACAGCTTGTCTTTATCATCATGTCCAAACCAGACAGTATTTGCAATTCTCAAGCTACAGCAGTATTACAGGGGATAATCCCACTGCAGTCAGTTAAAGCCCTATGTCCTAGTTTTGCTTAACAGGACCAAGAAATGAACTATAACAGAAGTTTACATTTTTAGATTAAATCACTGCCCCTGCTAATGTAGCCACCGGCACAGTTCGGCATTGTCAACATTTTCCATGAGCTGTTATCTGATATTTTCTGTCAGTTTGTTTTCTATGGTCTTTGTCTACATGCAGCACCACTGGAGGTCTATAGAAGAGTCTCACCCGGCTCATTTCCTTGTGAAACTTCTCCTCGAAACCCGCCAAACTCTGGAAGGTGCTGACGTAAAACCCAACACGACTAGAGTGAGAGACAAAGAGAGACAGTATTGACTGCATTACTGGCTTGACTTGGTTCAATATCCTGTGAGGGTAAATGTAGCACAGATGCACGTGAAATGTAATTATAGCATCTATCCATCAACACAAAAATCAGTTTGCACAGACACTCACACAAACAGATACACACCTGTTCCAGAGTGAAGGTAACTCCTCTTGCAAGTCAATATTAATTTCCTCAAACACCTTCTGGGCTCTCTCCAACTCCTCCTCAGCCTGAAAGACACACACACACACACACACACACAATGTGTTGGTACTACATATTAGGGTGTGTTTGATGTACTGTTGATAAGTTACAGGCAGTATGTGTGCGTTAAACATCCCCTGCTACTTATGATTATACTTCAACATATATTGGCTACAGATGTTGTTGTTTGTTGTTGTTATTTTCTTCTATGCCTTAACTAGATATTCAACAGTAGCAAGGAACCTGTGCAGAGAAAGAGAGCAATGACATGCCAAAAACTTCTCCAAACCGAGGACCTCCTTATGACATGCCATGTGTCTTTGACTGCCGGGCTACCAGGACACTCCTTATCACTTTGCCCTAGTCAGCAGACCTTGGAGAAGCACAATAAGATGGCTGTGTACCTGGTTCCTGGACAGACTGCTCTGGGCAACGTTGTGTGCAGACAAGATACCCTGAGCCCACCCGGGAGTGGCCCTCTCCAACAAAGACGAAGGCTGAAAGAGGGAGAACAAATTCATATATTATTAATTACACTTTAAATTGTGAGACAAATAATAAAATATAACTGTTAAGTTTTACATAAGTGTGATCATAAACAGCATCAGCAGTGTGCTACTACTTAGGTATCAAACTCTAATGTGTTTGATTTACCTTGGTAAGTTTAATGCCCCCGTCCTTTTTCTTGGTCTTGTGCGTAGCAGCGTAGTTGTGCCTGGCACTGTCGTAATCGACCAATTTCCTGTCCCTCTTAGCTATACGAGCCTGAAAGGAAAAGAAGAAGATAGGACAACAAATAATAGTTTTATTTAGTGTCTCTAAAGCCACGTTGCTGACACTGCATGAGGGCTCAGTGCTAATAATTTTAACCTGAGGTTATTACATTTCCACCATCCATGACCACACAGCTTACCTTGATATCAGGGAACTGGCCCAGGTAAGTATCCATGGAGATGAGAGCATGATCGACCAACTTCTGGTGGTAATCAGTCCACAGCACATCACAGTCCTGCGGCATAGATTAACATAATATCCCCATAAAGTTAATTCCTGTCGCTCTGTTGCTGTGTCTTGGCTCATGGTCTCGGTATCTAAATTAAGAATAAACTGAAACCCTTTTAACTAATTAAAGTGTTTGTAGCTTGTAGCTAGCTTGGGGTAGTTTCGTCAGACAAGAACCATTAATCCAAAAGTAATTTCAAGAGCAAACATAATAAAGGATAAAGGAGACACGAACAAAACAGATTTTCAGGCCTACGTCCTTCTATCCTCCATTATGCTCCCTCACAAAAAAAGAGCTGCTGGGATCCATAAGCTAATCAGGAGCCAAATACACACACATGCACAGTACACACTAGAGCTGAACTGAAATTGCGATTTCAGACAACGCGATCATGTGATCGCCAAAGATGCGGTTTATTGCAGTGCTACTGACTGACCCAGGATCTGCTGTGTCAACTGTTTTACACATAATGTAATTTTCTGTCATGTTTGTAAATATTACTGTACATTGTGAACATTGCACTGAAGCTTGATTTGAAGAAAATCATGAATCAAATCAAAATCGCAATATGTGCCAGAAAAATCGTAATTAGATCTTTTTCTAAAATCATTCAGCCCTAGTACACACACATTCAGCCAACTACTATACAATTTAGTAAAGTGGTTTTGACCTCTGTATGGAAGCCAGTTCGTCCTCACACTCTGACACATGCAGACAATCACTGTATGTTAAAGACATTTACAGAAGTGTTTCTGACCTCCACAATGGAATCCACTTCGTTTTTGCCGTACCATTCTGGCTCATACATGTCAGCCAGGCATGCCTGCAGGTTCTTGGAAGACTCATGCATGGCTGAGGACAAACACATGTACTGTACATTAATGGACATTTATATTTGCAGGACTGAAGTATGTATTTGTGTATGCACCATTGTGTCTACACGTGTGGTTTGAATGCATGAGTGTATTCATCATGTGTGTCTTTGCATGGGCTTGTGTGTGTGTCACCTTTCACTGCTTCCAGGTATGCTCTAAGGTCCCTCTGCAGTTTGCTGCCTTCAGCCTGTGGGTGAAACAGAAAACATGAGGCTTGGAACACAAAACACAAAGTGTGAGGAGACGAGTACAGAGAAGTCTGCTGAGGCAGAAAATGCATCTGACTCAGCAAAGTCAAACCTGTTTGAGCTAATGCAAACTTCAGTTAGTTTACGCAGAGAGTACATATATGACTAGAAAGTCAATCTAGATCTCCCAGTACAGTAGAGGTAACAGTAAAGTTGAATTTTGGGCAAACTGGAAACATGGCTCTGCCACAGCTCTGCCATGTGTCACTGGACTGCACTCACATATTGTTTGGTGAAGTTGATAACTCCCTCCTCAAAGGCAACATCTTTGGTCTCATCAGCTTTGCCAAGCTTCTGGAGAACCTGTTCACCAAACAAATAACGTTAGCGACAACATCAAGGGTGATTGTAGCAACTGATTCTACTCAGTTTTCAGTTTCTGAGATGAAAGACAAGAGGGCATTTTATCAGGGCAGTTAATTGGTCGTAAAAGCAGTATCTGACACTCACACACACACACACACACACACACATACACACACACAAACCTACAATGAAGTACTGTAGAAAGAAAATCTTGTTTAAAGTAATAAGTACATGAACAATGTCAGAAATTAGCCAGATCCACAGTGTACTGCACACTCTGGTATTTCTGCCACATTCACACATGTATAACGTACACTGGCTTGACAGAAGCATCATCATGTGTTTTCTCTGCTTCTGTTTAGCTCAACAGTGCATGGTGCATTTTGATAGACAAGTGGCGCCCTCTGCCATTTATTCTGCGCACAACCCGCAGGTGCATGAACGCATAGACTAGGCCCCATATTTACCACTTACATACATTGCAGCATGATCCTTTAAAACGATCCCGGTGCTAGCGAGTGGGCTGCAGTCATAATCTGTGGCAACCCGTCATTAAGATACCCAGGTATTCATTTAAATGCCAGAAGCACATCAGTCATCACTGAGGATCAGACTAAATTACGAGCAGGCCTACGGTGTATCTCTCCGCATTATGAGCGTGTCCGCTGCATGACATTGACTAAGGAAGGATCTATCTGAAGTGGGCATCCCCGTCCCAAAATACAGCTATACCCTGCTCTTTTTATTACGATGTCGTGATGCGACACTGCGCCTTGGTGGAGGATGCGGCACTGCTGCTTCGCAGCCCTTTAGGCCTGAAGCATCGTTTCCCCAACACACATTAAAACGTAAAGGAGAACCTCGTACCTTTTCTTGGGCTCTGGTTAGTTTTTTCTGGACGTTGCTGGCCACTTTCCCTGCAGTCAACCCTTTCCCCAAATTCAACTCAGCCATCTTGTAGCGTAGATCAGTCTTTGGATGCGAGAAGGAAGCAAATAAAAAATAATAACGATCGGATGGACCGCTACGGCGACGGTTGAAGCAAATTCATCAATGTCCAGTGGAGAAATAACGTAGATAAGTGTAATTATGTGACGTTATGGTGTATCTGTTGAATAATCTGAGTGCAGAAAGCTATAAGCTGTATTCTCTAATATTGAGCCGCTGCGCGCGCGTCCGTGACAGAGGAGGAGGATGCTGCGAGAGATGCTCTTAAAGGGACAGATCCTGCCGCGCGCACAGGAGGCAGTACATGAACTGGTCAAGCTAAACACACGAACACAATCAGGTGTTTCTGAAGAACGTGCTGTTTTTTAAAATATTTTCTGGTAATCTTTGTAACCAGTGATCATGAAGTCGTCTTAAAATGATAGATGTCTTTAATTCGCAAGAATAAATAAATAAATATCGTACTAAACATACATAACTCGCCAGGAGCGTACAGCGAGCAAGGTGCAACAAACAAACAGCTGGGCTAAGCCTACTCTCAAGCATGCTCTGTATTAACGCTTCAGACCTGTCTGTCTGCCTGATATGATATTTTAGCGACTTCGCAGTCCTAAGAGTCGCTGAGAGACAGAAGGATGGGCCCTATTGTCTGACGCGCTACCTAAAACAATCCACTGAGACTTCTAACCTAAATTTAACAGTTTATTAACAAACAAAAGACAATCAACCCATGATAACGTGCTCCAAAATATAACAAAAATAATCTCAGTGATCAAAGAAAATTAGCGGTCAACAAAAAATACGGCGTCCCACCCGCTCTCTCTCTCAAACAAAAAAACCAACCAACAGGTGATATCAACTGATATACACGCCCCTAATCATGTGACCCGCTAACCCCCCCAATCAACATGATCACATAAACAATATCCTAATAAACAAAAAAAAAAAAAAAAAAACCCAAACAAACAATATCCCTTAACCTTACTACTAATAGAAAAAAATACATAATACATTCATGGCTCCTACATACCAGCCCCTAATTATTAGTTCATCATACATAATAATTACCCACATTTATATTAATAGGAGACATGATTTGCTAAAAGTTCAACATTCAAAATCCACAATTCATATTTTGTCTTATTGCTTCTTCTGTCATAAGTCAGTAAAATCAAATGTCTCTGACAGTCACAGTCCTTTTTAGCCATCATTCTATGTCAGTCAAAATAAAAATCAAGATGGAAATCAAAATATCACTGTGTAACAGCCACTGCTTCTCCAGCTTCAGCTTCCTGTAGTAGGCAGATCTTTGTTATTGGTCGGTCAAGGCAACTGCTCTTTGTTTTAATCCGGACCTGACGCACAAATCCTCTTCTGTCTGGAAAAGTTTGTAGAACTCTCCCCATGATCCAGGAATTTCGAGGTGCTGTGTTGTCCATGACAAGCACAATATCCCCTGGGATAATGTTTCGCTTCACTCCAGACCATCTCTGACGCTCCTGCAGCAGAGGTAAGTATTCCTTTACCCACCTTTTCCAGAATAACTCTGACATGTATGGCACCTGCTTCCATCGTCGCCGAGCATACACATCAGCCTCCTGAAAGTCTCCTGGTGGTAAAGATGGCACAGTTTTCAATAGCAGCAGATGGTTTGGTGTTAGTGCTTCCAGGTCATTAGGATCTGTGGAAGCTTTGGTAATTGGCCGGCTGTTGATAATGGATTCCACTTCACATAGAACAGTGTGAAGACCCTCTTCATCTAGATGCTGAAGATTCAGAGTGGAATTCAGAACTTTCCGCACAGATCTGATAAACCTCTCCCAAGGTCCTCCATGATGTGAGCCAGCTGGAGAGTTTAAGCTCCATTTGATTCCCTTCTGAAGAAGTACATCATTAATCTGTGACTGATTCCACTGCTCAATGGCTGTTCTCAACTCACACTCTGCTCCAACAAAGTTCGTCCCATTATCAGAGCGCAGTTCCAGGACTTGACCCCATCTTGCTATAAAGCGTCTGAGTGCATTTATGAAAGAGTCGGTATCCAGTGAAGACGCCACCTCAATGTGAATTGCACGTATGGCCAGGCAGGTAAAGATCACACCATACCTCTTCACTACACTCCTTCTGCTCTTGACTTCAAACGGTCCAAAGTAATCTACTCCAACCTGAGTAAATGGGGGTTCATCCGGAGTAACTCTCTCAACAGGCAAGTCTGCCATCTGCTGGTACACCGGCTGAGCATTGAGTCTTCAACAGACCACACACTTGGACAAAACTCTCCTTATGGCTGTGCTGGCACCAATGATCCAGTACTTCTCCCTAAGTTTGGAACATGTGGTTACGACCACCATGCCCCACTTAACGATGAATATGCCTTAGAAGAATGTCTGAGATATGGAAATCATTTGCCAGTATCAAGGGATGTTTAGCCTCCGCTGGCATAGCTGACCTGCTCAGTCGACCACCAACCCTCAGAACACCATCTTCCACTAGTGGGCAGAGTTTATAAATGCGGCTGCAACCTTTCACCGTTTTGACACTTTGCAGCCTGGCGAGTTCTTCTGGGAACCTCTTCCTCTGACAGAACCTTATAATTTCCAGCTCAGCCTTCTCCAGCTCCTCCTCAGGCACTCTTTCTGCATAACCTTTGGTGACCAGATCATTCATGAAAGCTATGTAGTCTGCATGGAATGCTGAGTCTCTCTGCAGCCTCCTCTTCAGGTATGAAGCACGCTGCTCAACAATTTTCCTGTTGTTTGGCATGTTGAGGTCCATGTTCCCTAATGGCAAACTAATCTGGTAATGACCATTCACAATCTTTGCTGAGTTTGTGACCAGTTCTATAAACTTTTGATCCTCTCTTGATGTTCCAGATTGTTCATCCACACTGCATTCAGGGAAATCCATTTTGAAGTGCTGCAGCCAAAGTTCCTCCAAATTCACAACTGAAACTCTGTTTACCAATAACTCTGGTTGCTCACAATCCAGTGCTCCCTCACTTTCCACTTTTAGAGGTCCATTCACAGTCCAGCCCAGCATTGTCCTGATTGCATAAGGTCCACCATTTACACTGCGAATGACTTGCAGTGGTTCCAAAGCCTCTGGAACATTTGTCTCAATCAGCAGCTCAACATCTGCATCTATCTCAGGCAGATGCACAGATCTCAAATGAGGCCATCTATGAAGATCCCTTTCAGTGGGAATATTCCTCCTGTGGACAGGCATACGTTCCTGAGTATAAGTCTTGGGCAGTTCACAAAAGTTGTCACCTTCTAAACTTGCAACCTCCAGTCCTGAAACAATGTGGCTTCTAACAACTTTCTCTTGGCCCATAGTCCACAAGAGAATGTGTGATCTCTTTCCTGTGAGGCCTAGTTTGCACATCAGTGCCTCAGTGCAGAAAACTGCTGTACTCCCTTGATCCAGAAACGCATATGTGTTGATAATCATGCCGCCTTTCCTGGACTTAACCTGCACAGGAACAATAGGGAGTTTACAATCATTATCACCAGCGAGCCCACTTGACACAAAGGTGCTGTCCACTACCACCTCTGGTTCCATTTTGACTTGACTGGAGTTATTTTACCTTTCCTTTGGAGGAATGTGAAGTATGCTTAGATGTTGGAGACCACATTTTACACAGGAAATCCGTTTTCTGCAATCTTTGCTGATATGTCCAATACACAAACAGCCGAAACAGACACCCTTTTCTATTAAGAAGCCTATCTTCTGTTTGTGGGTTCTTTTTTCCAACTGGAGGCACGAATCTAAAGTGTGTCCTCCTCCACAGCAAAGACATGTCCCCCTGGCTGTATTTACTGGCTGAATTTGCTCCTTTCTTTTAATCCCTGGTTGTGTCTTGTTCTCCATAGAGCCCACAATGGTGGCAAAACTTGTTCCTTTGGCTCCAGAACGAGATTGTGGTTTGAATTTGTTCGTGCCTTTATTAGTTGTCACTGAGGGTGCATCCTGTATGTTCCCAAAGACTGGATCAGTTAAAATTCTCACTTATCTTTCAATAAAATCGGTGATGTCACTGAATGTAGCTCTCTGGTTGCGTCTCTCTTGCAGTTCACAGACTACAGTTCTCCATTTGTCTCTGAACTTGTAAGGCAATTTCCTTATAATGGTAAGCATGTTGGCAGGCAGATCAAGCTCATGCAGATATTCAACTGCTTCCATGGCATTAGAACAGCCTCTAAGGAAAAGGCTGTTGTCCTGGGGAGCCTTTATGTCTTCTGTCTTAACAGCAGGCCATGAAAAAGCCCTTTCCATGTATGCAGAAGCAACTTTCTGTGCATTTCCAAAGTGCTCACATAACAAGACTTTAGCTTTGACATAGCCTCTTTCTGGGTCAAAGTGTTGGCAACTTCTCACCAGTTCCTTAGGGTGACCCCTAGTGAACTGTTCCAGGAAATAGTCTGTCACTGCAGTTCTCTGTATTTCTCTCCACACCATTCTCAAAAGCTTCCATAAAAGCATGATATTTTAATGGATCCCCATCAAAAACTAGGGTTTCTCTTTTTGGTAATGATGAGAGGCATTGCTGTTGCATTAAGTGTAATGTTATTTCATTTTGCTTTCTCATGATTCCCAGCATATTGTTTTGATTGTCATCTGTTGACCCAAATCCTGCATTCAAAGTGCATCCATATTGACTTTCTGTGACATCATTTGCCTGGTGATTCACTGAATGATGTTTGGGTTCCTTAATTGACACAGGCTCATACTGAGTGAATGAAGGTGCAGTTTTCCCTGGATGCAAGCAGTCACGTTTAGCTTCCCTTTGTTTCTCCGGCATTTGTGGAATAAAGGAATTTGCATTAGCATTGAGAGCTTTTGATTTTCCTTTTCCCAAATACGAGTTCATTCTCATGCTCTTTCCACTAAGGATACTCTGAGACCTTAACACATTTAATTTTGCCATGTGTGCTGCAATGTCTTCAACCATTTGAAGCTGCTCCTTTTTCCTTTTCAGATATTCCTCCTGTTCCTCTATTCATGTTTATCTTTTAGCAGTTTCTGTCTTGCCATTAATGCTGCCAAGCCAGCCTTGGCCTTCAGACGTGCAGAAGAAGCAGTAGAAACAGCAGACTTTCTTCTAGTAGAAGAGTTTTTGCTTCCCACATTTGACACACTGTCATTTGGTTTTACGTCATCTTGCATGTCCTCTGTGCTGAGTATTGATGCAGCCTGAATTGGAACTTGAGGTTCATCCTCTGTTGGGCATTGAAGCCCATCTCAGATTGAGATGGGTTGAGGATGTTATGTTGTTGTGATTCCCCTGATTCACTCAGCCAGTTCATAACATCTAAATCTGTCGCTGTATTTCATGATGCTGGAAAACCATTCATTTTGTCTGTTTTGTTCATCCTCCATGAGAAAAGGAATCAAAACTTCATGTGACACAGTAGCATTTTCACAAAGGTGTTTCAATTTTTCAAAATGGGACTGAACATGTGAAACACTTTCCTTTGTTTTCATAAGAGACTTAATTTCTGGAATGAGTGCTTTCATTTTATTCACAATGATTTTGCGTTCATGTTGAAGCTTTTCGATTTTATTTGCCCAGGCTTTGGCTGTGAGTTTGCTTTGTCTTTTCCCACACTCCCACACTTAATTCACTCATTTTCCTTGATTTCCTTTTGATTGTTTCTCAGCTTATGCATCTAAAACACATCCATTCCACAACTTGCAACATCAGCATTTATTTACACGTGTCCTTCTTTAATTTCCGTTTGACTTTCCATCCATGTCTTGTTTGTGCATTTAAAAACACATCCACAGACAAAAGCTAAATTTATCCAACACAGATCATCCACATTGAACGCAGCAGCGGAGCAACATCAACTTCGGAGACAGAGCGCTGATTTACATTTACAGCTCGAAGATAATTTCAGCATCGGAATCCGATGCTGAAATTATCCAATCCTCCATCAACCAGACAATCGTTCCCACTGAACAATCAGCAGTCAACATACAGGCCGCAATCCCTCCATTGATACGCGGCCTCCACGCGCACATCCACAGGTGAGCTCACCTGGCAGTAGTTCGCTTTGACAGCGACTCCTTAAACTTCACTTTCACAACCAGCGCCTACCTCCATACTTTGAATCCGATGTCTGTATTTCATCCTCTTCTTCTTTTCGTCCTCTTGATTTCGGCTCCGTTGCTCCGTCAGATGCTTATGACTTGATGATTTTGACTGAGATTAATGCCTTTTTTTGTTGACAAATGTAGCGACTTCGCAGATAATCAACTCATGATAACGTGCTCCAAAATAGAACCAAAAATAATCTCAGTGATCAAAGAAAATCAGCGGTCAACAAAAAATACGGCGTCCCACCCGCTCTCTCTCTCAAACAAAAAAACAGACCAACAGGTGATATCAACTAATATACACGCCCCTAATCATGTGACCCGCTAACCCCCCCAATCAACATGATCACATAAACAATATCCTAATAAACAAAACAAACAACAACAAAAAAAAAACACACAAAGAATATTCCTTAACCTTACCACTAATAGAAAAAATACATAATACATTCATGACTCCTACAGATATGGTTATAACAATACAGCAAGACACTAACGTTTTAAAGATGAAATGGCTTAATGCTGTCTGCAGTGTAGGATGGGTTTGGAGTGTAATAGATCAAAAAAACATTTCGCATGAACAGATTTAAATAGATTTTTTTTCTGAATCAATGCTTCTTTAAACAGTTTTACACCAGTAAGATGGTGAACCAGCAGAGGTGCAGGCCTGTAAAGAAAGTCAACACCAAATCAACACCATGTGACAGTAAACTATTAAAACGAACCAGCCCACTGTGACTGGCTACTTCACTAACTCTGATACCCAGATGTGGCTTTTCCCTCGGGATACACTGAAGCACACGTGCCACCAGACTACAACAGGATTTATCTGGTTAATTTCCTCTCCGTTCCGCTACAAGCTACTCTGAAGTCCGGGAGATGGCGCTATTGGCTCACATCACATCTGAAGAAATACAGTATCCACAGAGCTTTGAGTCCTCCACTTTCTCAAATCTGGCTGTTTTTGCTCAAGGGCCGCAACAGCCTGGCGAAGGATTAAGCCCTTGCAGACATACAGAGGAGAGACGAACATCACACAGAGCAGGCTGTTCTGAGTGATGCTACCAGTGAATTCACAGTGACCTGGTCGGGACTACAAGTTGGCTACATTTGCCAAAAATCCCCTGTTCCTGATGTAAAATATCCCTTAATTTCTTCTTAGATATTAGTTTATATCACATTTTAGGAATAGGAAATGAAATTGTATCACGAACAACAGCTGTTTATTGTCTCAGGTTGTGCTGGCTGGGAGCTCTCCGAGGTCCTGAACTAACATAACACTCTGTTGGTGCTGAGCAGACTAACAGGCAGCAGAACACAAGGCTGTCAATAGAACAGGTCGGTACTTAAGTTTTGTTTGGTGTTTGTGTGTGTGTGTGTGTGTATTTTCCCCCCTACCATTACACGGGATTTAATTATGTTTCTGTTGCATAATCTAGCACGAGAGCGTGCGTACGAGAAATCCTGCTGGCGTGTGAGAAGAAAAAAATGTTTTCGTGTTGAGGAGGCTGGGTTTCAGAGAGGGGTGATTATTTCAGTTCTCAGTATGTGATATAGTCTGCCACAACAACAAGCAAGAAATATACAGGGAGTGACAAATGAAGGATGTTGTTCACAACACACTTGTTTTTTTTTCTCCTTTGCAACAGACTGATGACACTAAAGCAAAAATCTATTTTCTTTGGTAAATCGCCTCAGATACACATCCGTACAGACTGTCCCTGCTCTTCTTGCTCGTCTCTTTCCTCTCACTCACTCTCCCCCTCTCCTCCCTTTCCTTCTCGTTCCCTTTCCCTCCTCTCCTCCTCCTCTCCCGTGACCCCGTCCCTTTATCCCCGACAATAACAACATTTGGCCACGAGTTACCAAGCCCATTCGTTCCCATATAATCACATGAATAGCTCTTCTCTCCACACACACACACACGCACACACACACACCCCCTTGCTGCGGGAATGGTTTAACCCGTTGAGAGTGAGCGAGACACAGGGAGCACAAAGGAAGCGCATATACCGGCCGTTTAGGAGGGATATAATTGGGTGCATGATGTAAACATGGAATAAAAACCGCAAAGCAGCATTTCCATTTCCCGTCGCACTGGTCCATTATCGGCGTTCAATATTACATGAGGTACTGGCTAACAACAACGCGTCTGTCTGGACAACGGGAGACAGGCAGTAAGTGAGAAATTGAAGCCAAGAGCGGAGGAGAGGAAAGAGGAGTTGGGCATTGTTTCATCTTCGATTCAAAGGTTTCTGGAGTTGCTCACTGGCTTTGGGCCGAATCCGGCTCTCTGAGACATAATGTTGGGTTTTTCAAGCTGACTAAGCCGACAACTGGAGATTTTCCTGTCTTCTTTTTATGTTTTCTCTCTTTTTTAAATGTTTTTTTTATTTGTCGCTGTTATTTTGGACCGGAGTGTGAAAAAAGGAACACCGCGCTAATATGTTGCATTTCTTAGGTGAGTGAGTTTTATGTTTTCCCCTCAAATCACAGCTTAAAATTACAGTGCATGGATGTTTATTGACACGAGTCTGACGCGCGCCACAAATCAGGACCAAAGTGTAACATTTTGTCCCGTAATCATCATCCAAGAGCCCAAACGAAGAACCATCCGCATTTCCTCGTGTTAAAAATGGTTCCCAAAAGCCAATTACGCTGCCCACAGCCTTATGCCGATCACTGTAATTGCATTTGAAAATTAGACACACGGAGGACAGCCTCAACCCTGCTATTGTTTCCCTCTATTGTTTTCAAACCGTTGCTTAACGGAACATTTGGTGCTCTTCAACAAGAACACGAGCACTTGGAGACCTCTTAGCGGTCTCATATCAGTGACAGCCAGATGAATCCTTCATGATGTGTTGGAATTAATAATTTAAAGGACTAAACTCTGAATTTGATACCCCTTTGCATAACTGGGTTGGACAGCGTGTAAACACAAGGAGCCAAATTGATTTGCACTCGCGGAAAGTCACGTGCATTCATGCCCCATCCACATCCATCTATCTATCTATCTATCTATCTATCTATCTATCTATCTATCTATCTGTTAGTTATGTTTGGAGCTTATCTAAATCAAAACAAAACATAGACAGAGAAAGGGATTCTTACTCTCCCTGGATTTGTCTCTCTCCACGTCCTCTCTTCTCCGGGTTACAGTAATAGCACATGAAACATCTTCATAATTAGTAGTTTTCCAGAGCAAAGAAGAGGTAATTATAGGCAGCAAGCCTGCTGAGCTAAGTGTGCCGGCATTTTTCTTTTATTTCCTTTGTTAAACGTGCAAATGTTGTCTTAGTGCCACATACTAGTTCTATTCTGAAAATGGCAAAGCCTGAACTTGTGTGTTCTCTTTCCCACTTCTGCGGTTTAAGATAGCATGATTCACAAAACCATTCAACATAAAAATTTAAAACAAAACTGTAAGGCTTATTAATAGTGTGTGTTTGGTTTGTGAGTGCATGTGTGCATAGTTATCCATGGCGTGCAATGAAGAGACACATAAACCATCAAAAGAAAAGACTTGCAGACATTTACATTTTGCACTTACCTTCTACTGCAAGGAAATGTCAACACAGAGATAGAAGAGTGGGAGAGGCAAAGAGCAAAAAATACAAAGCATTATACATATTATTATACTTGTTATTTGGCCGGTATGAGCTCCAGCTCTTCTTGACAGATTATAAAGGAACATTTTGGCCTTCCCCAAGCATGAAAAATAACCAGGCACAGTCTTCTAGAAAAGAGTAAAATAACATGAAAAATAACATCCCTGACCTGGAGATCTCTTGAGATATAGTGGTACATTTGAAAGGTTGCATGGTATTTGAATAGAAGATGCTGAGGAAGGGATTCCATGGGAAGGAGCATGAGTAAGATGGAGGATGTAAGAGTGTTAAGAAACCACTGTGCTGCTGATGCATCGGAGTGCTCTGGTGTCGACCAACAGGGTTTCTTACTTGGTAATATTATTAAATCTTTCAACAAGACTCGCCTCCGGTTTGTAAAAATCATTTCCTGGGCTGAACTTTGAAACTGTGGTCTTACCACAGATGAACTTGAGTTGTGTTTCAGGAAATAAATTGCTCAATGAAGTGACATAAGAACTCTTAAGTGAATAGCGGAGCTCTCGATTATATTTTCACCCTTGTTTATCAGCTAAAACATGCTGGCTAAGCTTGCATGTTGTTTTTCAGGAACATCCAGTTTTCACAGTTACATATTTACATTCAGCTCATTATGCACCAAGCCTTCTACTACTGGCAAACGCGCTGCTTCACAGGAGCTCCTGGAGGTCACCCTAAAAGGCACTGAAACAGGAGTTATTGAGCAAAAGGAGGGTGTCTAACATTTACTTTAATTTCCAGTCATGTACAAGAGATAGATAAGATAGATGAGGAGGGAGTGAATAGACAGAAGGACAGTGAGGAGACAGAAATGTCTAATGTGCAATTGGATTGAATCCCACAGCTTTGAAAAGTCAGTGAGACCCCGATATGGTTCTTTGCCTTTGTCTGAATAGAAGTCAAAAATTCTGTCTCCGTTTGTTGAGAGTTCCTTTAGATTTATACAAACATATGAAAAATGTCTTTGTTTTCAGAGTCAACCGCTTCAAAAAATATCATTCCAGTGCTTTTAAATACTTGAAAGAAAACAGCCCATTCAAGGCAAACAAACAGAGAACGTTTGGCATGGAGAGGAAAGCTTTCAGCCTTCACACTGTAATATTGGCCTCATCATCCAGTATTTCATGATAGATATGCTTTAATGAGCTCAGTGCTGAGGTGAGGATGGGTACCAGAGAGATACAGTTCATGGATTGCCTGTGTTGCAATGCTCTCACTTCACAGTGCTTTGACGACGGGTTACGTAAGTGCAGTGAACATAAGCCAAAAAGACTCAGACTCAAGACGGAGCACAAAACGTCTACAGGGGTTCTCTGTCTGACAGAACTAGTCTGCAACAGGCTTCAGTGTTTTTGTTATATATTTAAGGAGAAGATGGATGATGGGTTGAAGAGGGCAGACAAGGAGATAGTGAGGAAGGACTGTGAGTTATAAGGGATGGAGAGTGAAGCAAAAAGAGAGAAGGTAGGAGGGAAAAGGGAGAGGGGATAGGGTTATGACTTCTGAAAAGTGGAGACTGGGATGAAAATCCCACCCACATAAAATTAGGGGAATAGACTTAAATCAGAATGACCGAAGAGTAGAAACAGATGGAGAACAAAGACAGAGGAGAAGAGTTAAAGAGGGGGGGTAAGAGGAAGGATGAGTGGAAGAGAAGAGGTAAGAGAAAGGGTAAAGTCGATCCTAATCCCATTAATACACACCAGTGCTGCCCTTCCCGCCGGCGTATTCACGTGCACACGCAACCACGCATACACATAATGTTTTAAAGTACTGGTCAGATATAGTGCTGCTTGTTATTCGGCTCACCAATATGCTGCCTGGACGTCCCCTTTAATGATTTGAGCATCTCTGTACACTAAATGTATAGTCGTCAGTACTCCATCAGCATAATGAGGACAGTGTCAGATTGAGAGCCACTAGTTTCAACCAGATCTGACACACAGCATGTAAGAGCCCTCTGGCAATGTCGCGTTTTGTGTGTGCGTGTGTGTGTTTGTGCTCAGCTCTCGTGGTAGTTTGTAGCTGATAGGTTCTCTGCATACTGTTTTGGCAGCCACATCCTCTGTATCTGTCAACATTTATGTCATAGATTAAAGCACTATCTGAAAAATGCATGTGTGTAGGCACGTGTGCACAGATGTACATGTATGTGTTGTGTGTATGCTATGTATGAACTTTGTGTGTTGACTGTGACAGAAATTCTGGCATAATACTCTTTGGAACAGGAAATATGGGTTTATCCTCATGAGAATTGTGGATAATGTTCAACTTGAATCAGCTAGGTCAATGGGCGCTCCTCATGCGTAACGTAAAGTAATACTGCATGTATATGAATGTGTGTGCAAACATGGTAAACATCAACAAACACAACAAACAGAGCAAATGGAGAGCAGAGCTACAATTAAATTCAGTAATTCAGGACGGGTCTACAGAGAGACAGAGCTGTGAGCTGCACGGCTAATAGAAACAGTGAAAAATAGAAGTCAAGGCTTTATACAGAGGAACTGTGTGTGTGTGTGTGTGTGTGTGTGTGTGTGTGTGTGTGTGTGTGTGTGTGTGTGTGTGTGTGTGTGTGTGTTACTTTGGATTGCAGTATGTGCCACAGCCTCTAACAGCATGTCCACACCATCACAGACAAAAATGTACTGTGTATTTGGCCGTGGTGGAAAGGAACAAAGTATATTTGTTAAATTTTTGTGCTCAATTTTGAGTTACCTGTACTTTGGTCAAATATTTTTGTTTTTATATTTGTTGTCATTTTTAAATTTCACTGCTGCTCATAGAAAATGGAAAAGAACCCCATAATAAAGCAGTTTAAAAATAATTATGTAGGAAAATGTCAAATTAGCCTTGATTATTTGAAGCAGCAAATTGATCTTAGTTACCTGAAGGTTCATTTCATTTCATTTTGAGTTTTTGTTTTGATGTGCAGAAATTCAGTTCGGAACAGCCACTATCAACTCATAGGGGACATTTGAAAAGAGACAAATGGATCCATGTGGGATTGGAGACAGTGTGTTAACACTGTTGCTCAAAGTAGGTCTAGTGTTCAGAAAGAGAGGAAGAGGGAGAAAGAGCAAAGTGGTTGAAAGCAGCAGTGAGATAAATGATGTTGGAAAGAGAGACGATGAAAGACAGAGAATGAGCTGTAATCTGATGAAAGCCTCTTTACTCCCCTGTCACCTCACCTTCAGGCCACATGCACTGACCGAGGCTTAGAGGGGGATCAATGCTGAGGCCACCAACACATGCACACACATGCACATGCACACGCATACACATATACACTCTTCAGATCACTTCACTTTAAGTTCTCTGAGGTTGACCATGGTACACATGGAACAACTCAAGATACATCGGGGATCACTGTCTGGCAAAGCAGTCTTTATTTAACTATGCTCTGTTGTGGCACTTAATAAGTGGACAAAAAGGATGGACTGATGGGTGAAATGGTGCATAAAAAGGGAATGGGTAAGAGCACAAATGGCTAGTGATGAGGACATTACTTCTCTGTCTTCATGTTGTGTGTGTGTGTGTGTGTGTGTGTGTGTGTGTGTGTGTGTGTGTGTGTGTGTGTGTGTGTGTGTGTGTGTGTGTGTGTGTGTGTGGGAGGGTGGGCGGGTGGGTGGCTGTATGTGTGAGGGGTGTATAGGTCACTCAGACATCTCAATAGACCTGCAGCTCAATGGGGGAGAAAGAGAATCTGTGAGGACAAAGTTTCTCAGCTCCCATACAAATCACCCTCCTGCATTTAAACCCAATGACCTGAACGACCAAAGGACCCAGGCCGAGGCTGTTTCACTGAGAGTGTCCTCCAGTCGAGTCTTACTTTACAGATACCAAAAAAAAAAAAGTATATGAAATGCATATATGAATGATGGAGAGGGCTGAGAAACTAAAGAGCTTATATGGATGCAGATAAGGAAATGATGAGGTGAAGACTGTAGGGAGTGAAAGGCATTTAAACTGTTGAAAGTGTGACTTAAAATCTTACTCTTTTAGCGTTAAATCACAGAATTAGTGCAAGTTGGCACTGAAATGGCTTTAAATTACACATTCACTTGATTACACAGGTTATGAAAAATTGTGCTATTAACATTTCTTCTGGTTTATTGATCATATTTTGTTAAGAGTGTGCTGTGACATTTCCTATGGGAATGGGAATTCATATTTCTGTGCTTATGAAACATTGGAACTCATATTTTTTTTAAATCAAGTACCACAAATGGATCAAAATGTGAAAAAGACGAATAAAATTCAGTACTAAGGACAAATGCAGAATGGAAATTGATTTAGAAACAAACAAAAGAAAGGCAGTCAATACTTCTTGAGCGTGTAAAGCAAAATTAAGATGAGAATGCTGTGCTGATGAGTGATTTATTTCAGACTGTGTCAGCATCAAATATCTGAACAAATGACCATTAACTATTCAGTTACGCTGTTGACCTGTAACACTTGTATTTTCTGTAGAAGCAGCTTTTAAACAGTTGGTGCAGAACCTTCAGCTACACAGTCCAGTTAATCAAAGATCCAACAGTGGACGTATTTCCAATAAAACAAGGCTATCTGTGCCTTTCTGGTTACTATGCCAACAGTGTGACCAGGGAGCTAGTTCAGTGTAACTGCACATTGTGGCTTCCCAAGCAAATATGCTTGCAATAAGCGATCATCACCATTGTCAGAGAATTTTGTCAATGAATGAATTCATAATTTAGTCCAGAATGTCAGAAAACAGTGCTTAATCTCACATCCTCAAAGCCCAATCACTTGAAATTGCTATTTGTGCAACAAACAATTCAAAACACCCAAATATACAATTGTAGCAAATCAAAGAGATAATCACTCAAGCAAATACTCAAATTTGAGAGGACGAAAACTCTGTTTGGAATTTTTCCTTCAAAACAACTTGAATGATTAGCTTTTGGTTTTAAAATTGTTATAAGCATTTTAAACAGCACACATGTTGGTAACCATTGTAGGAAATATAGTGGTATATGGTACAAATGCTGAATATTACTGAGTCACGGTCATATCTATATTATAGGCACATGGAGGAGCCTCACCCTGGGGGCAACCAGTGCTCATAGACTGCTCTTTACATAAAAAACTTATAGAGCTGTATATAGTCGCATATCTGCCAAGCTCATTATCAAAATAATAAGGTAGCGAAGGGCTTATTCTATGCTAACAAAAATGCAATGATTCTTAGATTCAGGTAATTACACTTTAGTGAAAACCTAAATATGAATATTACTCAGCTTCTTCCAAAAGGTCCCCATAAACCCTACACACTGGTCCAGTCACATCATTTCTTTAGTTTGCATTAGAGCACGTTAGATTGGAGAGTTTTGCTATACTTCTTTGTTAGATTTGTGTTGAATGCTAAGTAGATTCTAACTCTCTAAGTCTCTCTCTCTCTCTCTCTCTCACACACACACACACACACAGTAGTAGTCTCCCTGGTGACAGATGGGCTAGATGGAAACACAGTCATCCTGTTAGTAACCATGACATCAGTAACACTGTTACTCACTGTCACATGCACACAAATGTTCTCTCTCTCTCTATTTTTCTAAACTGGAAACAGGACAGAAGGGCGAAGGTGCTGATAGATAGTAACCATGACATGACCATCACTGTCTCTCTGTTCAGAATCAAGATCCTAAATCTTATTGGGATATGAGTGTGGCACAGAGAAATGGGCTCATGAATGGTCAGACAGAGAGACTAGATAAAAAGCCAGACAGACAGCAAGGAAGTCTGATTATGTATCTGTGCAAACACACAAATGGTGAGCTGGACAGTACAAAGACTGTTACACTGAAAGCTAGATAATGATTCCGGTCAATGGATTACACATCAGCTACCCAGAAATACTGACTATCTGCGTCTCTTTCTCCTAGTAATATAATAATATAATAAACAGTTATTCTTGTTCAGGCAACATTACATTCATTATTAATGTTCATTGCTAATGAATAAAGTAGTTGGAAGTATCTTGAGATTGGTGGTAGGCCATGCAAGGCTGTGCCCTCAACACTGCCATACCAGTATTCACAAACATTATTCACATACAGTATATTAAAGTTTTCATGGAATGCACATCCATTTAAACGCTAAAGTTGGCATGCTAGCATGCTCACAACTGCAATATTATCATTTTGTTGATTAGGACATACAGTGTTTGCTATGTTTAGTGTGTTAGGGAGCACAGAGGTTGATAGGAATGTCATTATATTTGCGGATGTTTGGTCATAATCACAAAAAATTGGACAAACTGATATTTTCAAAATTGTGCTGGATGAAAAGTCAAAGTTACAATTCATCATCATTAACTGTAATTTATGCTCTTGGGACCAAATATCGAAACCAAATTTCATAGCTATTTGCACAGTTGTTGAGATCTTTCAGTTTGAACCAAAGTAATGGGATGTAATGGGCAGAACATTTTACAGTTGAAAAGTAAACTTGTCTCTACTTAAAACATTCAGCATTTTTGTGCTTCAATTTCTTGTCATTTATCAGCTGACATCAATACCAGTCTATCTGCAGTGAGCTAATATCAGCTGAAATAGCTGCCTGCCAAATTTATTGGTCACGCTCTACTCTTCCTACTATCTGGTAATCTTCTCTGTAGTATCTTGTTAACCTTACCAGGGAAACAAGCTTGATATCTCCATAATAGCTTTAGTGGCATTAGAAAGGTTTACCTCTAAAACACTTCACCTTAGACTAAATCTCCATCCTGCTTTAGCCTACTGAACTATAACCCACTGGACTCTTCACACACACACACACACACACAAACACAAACACACACACACAAACACACAAAACAAATTTTAAAAATTCCATGGCATTCCTATCGCTCTGGACAATCCACAGAACACACTGCCCAGAATTTTCTGGAAACTATCTCTTCAGCAGAAAGTAGTTCAGATGAACAGTGTTCACGGAGAATGGTGAGGTCTGTTTATTATCGAGTGATCAAAACAGTGTTTCTGGAAAGACACACCTTTGCTGGAAAATCATTTCACAGCCGTTGTATAGAGGTTTACAGGGAAATCTCAGAGACAAATATCTCAAGCCCTGGACAATGAAACCAAAACTACGTGTATGTCTAGATGCTGCTAGGACTTTGATTTCTGGCATTAGAGCTTGTATAGGGTAACGCTGCTCCTTGAACACTGAAAAGGCAGGAGTCAGACGCACTATCTTTGTGGTTACATTCATTTTAACTTTGTTGTTCCCTGTAGACAGACTTTTGAAAAGAGGATGAGGTTCACAGTCATACTGTCATAGCCTTTAGAGACTTTCTAATTATCTTTCTTTTTTCTTTCTTTCTTTCTTTCTTTCTTTCTTTCTGTCTTTCTTTCTTTCTGTCTCGCCTCTCTTTCTGTCTCGCCTCTCTTTCTGTTCAATCTCTCCAATCCCCACCCTAGAGAGCATTGTGTCCTCGTTCTGGTGATGCTCTGTCGCCACCACTCAGTGTGGGGCCTCTGAAATATTCATGCTGACAAACATACACACACACACACCTAAAGACACACACACAGGCACAAACACTTTTAAACCCTTCATCTTTTTTTTCCTGTTAGTTAGCCCATATCAGTAGAAGATTAAAAAATATATAATTTATCTTGCAGCAGGTTTGGGGAGGAAAAGCTTTACACTTCACGACACTACAAGCTCACACACACTCATGTCACTGGGTGTCACAGTAAAGGCAGAAAACACTTCCCGTGAATTTCTAATGAACACTGTTTGATATTTCCTATATCTTTTCAGTTTGTATTTGAAATAATCATGTTAATATAACGTGTAAGTACAAAATCAAACATTTATACATGATAGTCATTGAGGAAGAGTAACAGGTTTTCATGTCAGCTTTTTATCAATTATAAGGACAGAGTCTTCTGCAGCAGATATGGATTTATTATATATCAGACATGTAAAGATCATGGATCTGTAAAAGGTGAAAGGAACTAATGGCAAATACAGTTTCTAGGCCAGAGAGACAAGCTGGCATACCACAACCACCAAACAAATCATAAAAACCTTATTATAGTGCCAGCAGTGTTCAGATTTGATCTGTCACCTCAGACTCTCTACCCATTTGCAGGAGAGAGGAACAGAAGCGAAACTCCAACAGTGAGCACATCAACACACTGAATGGTTATTACACTGCCAGGGGTTTTGATATGTAACCCAACATTACTGGCTCGTTCGGCTGACAGAGACATGCAAACCAGGATATGGCTGAGAAAATCATCATGTGAACTGTGATCAGTGTCAGAGGTACGGCAGTGTGATTCAGTACTCCCACATTTGTCAGCAGAGAGCAAAAGTGAGCCTGTGAAACACCATTTAGACTGCAGAGTTTCCATGTTAAAGCTCTCAAGTAGAGCTGATTGAATTGAAGAAATCTTTCTGTTAGTACAGTACATTACAACAAGCCATATTGTCACAAAAACCTATCCAAACATTGGCAAACAAACACCTACGCTGCAACCCCTGTCAACCGCTGAAGGTAGCCAGAGGCCTCTGGATGGAGCCACCTAGCCCAGCCGATGCTTTAGCAAGGAGCTAACTACCAGTGCCTGTCTATGGAGCTGTCACTCAACATAACCACGCCCTAATTTATGTAAGAATTTTAAGCCTAAATAAACACAAAATGTACCAGAATGTAAATATGTTTTTTTAGGCTGTAAAGTTGGCTATTTTAACATGGGGGTCAATGGAGAATTGCTCACTTCTGGAGCCAACCCCCAGCGGCAGCCGAGGAACTGCAGCTTTTTGAACGGGGAAGTGATCGTCACTGCTGAAACCTACAACTTTTTTTTTTTTGCAATTATAAGGTATGGGGTTTTTGCATGTTAGCATGCTAACAATTGCTTATTAACACAAAGTACTGCTGAGTGTGATGAGAATGTCATTAGTTCTGCACATATCTGGTTATAACCCAAAATATTGCACACATTAATTGAAACTCTGACCTGGTGATGGTGTAAGATGAAAAGTCAGGGAATTATCTCTGGGGACCATGAATGTTTGTACAAAGTTTCATGGTAATCCAGTCAAAAATTGTTGAGACATTTCAGGCTGATGCAAACTGGTGAAGCCGCTGACCAACAGACCAGCACTGCCGCCCAAGAGCCATGCCACTATGCATGGCTGAAAATTTTCAAAGAAGGGACCCTTTAATGCCACAGTACACTCCTCTTATTGTAGATCTAGCATTTGGCTCAGTGGATACCACTATATGTTGGTGAATTATAAAGAGGCACTAGCTGAATGGGGTCAGAGGTCAGGGCCGTCTGGTGCCAGAAGCCTCAAAGAAACCATCACGGATTGGTTCTTATTATGCACATTCCCATAGAGACGAGCCCCCTGTCCCAATTGCAGGGTCCTTGTACCGCTGCTGGTTGTTATAGCAACAGACAGGACGTGACATTGTTGCATAATTTGCTTTTTTTTTCCTCCTCTTTCTTGTTCTGACCTTCTGGACTCTTTTCTGATCATGTCGTCTCTCTGTGGTTGCAGCAGTTAGCAGAGGCAGTGTCAGGTCACCACACTGTGTGAATTGACAAAATCTTCACACGCTGTATTCAACATTCAGCTTGAAGAATTGTGCAATGTACACTGAGAATGATTACTATTTACTATTACTATTTATCTGATGAAGCTGTCATGGAAATATGCATTGGGGCTGTGCTTGGGACACAGCATTTGGCATGGTACTCAAGTAGTGGTATCATTTACCCTGTTTGTTCTGACTTTCTGTGTCAGCTAATAACTTTTTTGTAACTTTTCTCTTTTTTTGTAAGTGAAAAAATCTCAAACTGTATAATGATCACTGCTCCGTGCTTTATTAAATTACTTTTTTGTCCTTTTTTCCCAGTTGGAATTGTTTTAAATCCCACTGGAATCAAACAATTTCTACATGTTCTCCCTGAAGTCTGCTTGTGCCTGTGGGGGTGTCAGTAACTGCAAATGTAGCAAGTAGCTTGCTTGTTAGCCCTGTGTAACTAAGCAACCTACCACTTTCTCCAACTATTTATGTGATTTTGCGTTGCAAAGACGTTTTGGTTTCCATCCATAATACTGAATACAAGGGACTTAGAAAAAGAGGAAACAAAACAACAAACCTGACCCACAATTTTTTGTAAATCACTGCTGAGTTAACATGACTCCCTCATGATTCACAATGTCTTGACTGAATATTTAATTTAGAAAAAGCTTTAGATACCAAATAATTTGTGCATATTTCCCTTTGTCATTATTCTTTTTTGGCAGTGCAGTAGTGTCTCTTCTCATGCATTCTCTGTTGGATCTTCCGCCTGAGTCAGGGTGCCTGTGGTGTAACTAAGCTGCAGTCTTGACAATCTGTTTCACCACTGGAGTCTGTCAAGCAATTATGAATTGGAAATCCTCCAATTGCTTTTCAGGTTTTTGACCCGCTCTGGTTGGAACACAAACGGGTGCAGGTTTTTTGTTTGAAACTGCAAATCAGAATGGGGTGCATATCCAGAATTTTTAAGGGATTTGTTAACTTGCAACAAAGACAGATTTTAATTTTGTTTTAGGGGATTGTACAACCTTGGCAGAGGTATGTTCTCTGTGAATACTTTCAAGTTTCTAATATATGCTGTAAAGAATCTTTAATTTTATTGTATGACCTTATCAGTTTAGTGACAGTTTTATCATATTACCTTATCTGCATCACCTTATACTGAAAATCATATGTTATGGAGTCACAAGACTGCAGGGTGGCAGGATATGTTTGGAGATCACTCAATGACCCAGACAGCTGAGATTCTCCTGACAATAAGTTTCTACTGTTGTCAAGTTTTCTGTCCTCTGAGTGCTACTCTGTACCTGACCTTAAGGATTTAACTTCACAAATTAATTAAGCATCACACATTTTCCTAAGAGTACTATCGTACATCGTTGACATGGCTGTATGGTACAGGATATGTATGCTAAAGTGGTTGTCAGTGAAGACTGCCGTGTTAATGCTAATCAGCTTCCATTTAGTTCTGAGTCACGTGCTTCCGACTTCTCCCACAGGGAGCATCGTTTACACCATATCATTAAAATGTTTAATACTAGCTTACAGTTTGTCTTAATCTATGTTAATGCTTTTAATTCCCTATTAGTGATGACAGGGAAGCCCAGAGGCACAGACTCAGGTGGGTGTTGCTGACACAGGAAGGGATTTGATCAAAGGTGCTGTGAGAGGGCAGTTTCTCAAACACAGCAGCTGACATTTAGATGTCTTAATGACGGTTGGGAAATTTGAGCAATCATTTATCGAGACTGCGGACAATTAGATACTAGCACCCATTCATATTATAACTCACTGAATGACAGTTGTTACTTTCTTTGTCGTGTGATAACTTATTGCAAAAGATGAAAATGCTGAAAGACCTTGAGTAATGATGTGTGTCCGACTGGTGATGCCTATGCTTTCCACAGTGTGAGTGTGAGGATTTTGAGTGTGTGTGTGTGTGTGTGTGTGTGTGTGTGTGTGTGTGTGTGTGTGTGTGTGTGTGTGTGTGTGTGTGTGTGTGTGTGTGTAGAGCTGATGGTGAGCTTGTGGCAGTCGATAAAGCAACAGGATAAATTGAAATCTGCAAGCCACTGAGTTCTTCTTACTCCAGCTAGTCACAATGTGATAGTCACAGCTGCTCTTGTCTGTATATATGTATATATGTGTGTGTGTGTGTGTGTGTGTGTGTGTGTGTGTGTGTGTGCGCCACAGTACATCATCACCCACTAGGTCAATATGGAATAACAATACCTCCCCTGTGTAATCATGCAGGCGTTTTCGTGTGTACACTTTGTACATTTGTGTGTGTGCATGTGCAAGTGTACGTCCAGTACAGGCAGACTGGGACACACAGAGAGAGCGTTCGAGTTTGTCATCTGTACTCTGACAAGACAAGTGCACTGACCTAAAGGTAAAAACCAGGTGCAATCTCTAACACACAGAAACTGCTCAAGGATCAGTAGGTTTTGAGTGAAGTAGGTGTATTTAGGCCTGGGTACTATACAGTATAATCACTGGAGTCTCCAATGTCAGTTTCATGCAGCAGTTAAGAGATTGTGCAAACGAAATGCACAGCAGGCTGCAATTGTTCCATCAGTAAACTCTCTCTTTCAAGATTTTATGTCCCAATTTTATGTCAGGATCCGGAAGTGTTGGAAATGGAAAGATCTGTATAAAGATTGGGAATAGCTTGAGAAAGTGTGTGAGCACACGTTCACACCTATGCATTAATGAAAAAGCCTTTGCAAGAGATGTCGTGATGGAAACAGTGAACCACTGTGAAGACGGCATAAAAGATGTAGTACAGTGCTTGTTTCATGCAATAATGATAATGCGGAGTAACATAGTGACATTTATGCTTCCATTTAAATGTCTCCATCGTTGAATGAGTCTATAGGCTTAGTAGGTTTTAATTTGGGCCTCAGATAGAAATTAAACCATTGGGATTTTGTGCCTGAATGAGTGTGTGTGGGTGTGTGGATGAAACCATGAGTCTGTGCTCCTTGGATCGCACACATTACACAGTGTGGTTTTGTGTACAATCACTTTAATAACATGCTTGTAGAATTTAGTTTAATCCTGTTTTTTCTTACTGCAAGTATGAAGACTATCTGTTGTGTAATCTGTTATTACACAACAGTCAATCACTGTGACACAGTGATTGACTGAATTTACCCTCAGCTACTGTATCTTCACATAAAATATGTAAAACACAGCTGACTTTGATCTGTTTTATGAGCTGATGGTAGGAAGACCACAAAAAGGACAAATCCCACAGGGTCTTCAAAATTGTCTTTAGTGAAAAGCAAAGGATTGGAGTTTCCAGTCCATGTGTCTGCAGATGACTCCATGATCTCTCTCAGTGACCCAAAGGACACAAGGAGTTCAGCTAAGACTAAAGTTATCCTGGGCTACAGTACATTATGTAACAGTACATATCTCTAGACAGCATCTCATGAGATGAAAGGTACACGTTACACACTGGGAATTAAAAACACGATTGTGACATCAGTAGCTGCACATAACTGACAAACAGTGTAATAGCAAAAGCTCCATTTTCCCTGCGGCAACATTTACCAATGAAAGTCATTTAAATATAGTCAGGGGAGTATAATTATATCATGCTGAATTATGGGTGCAACAGGATCATGTTTTTACATGAATGCTGTATGTTTGTTTATGTTAACAAATACATATATCTCAAGCGTTTTTGTTCCTGACTTCCTGTAACACTCAAAGCCAAAATAGACTGTTTTAACTGTCTGTGCTTTTACCTTGTGTTTACACTTTAGCACACATTCCAGTTGCGTCTCCTTCACATTGTAATTCCTATATTGAAGTTTGATCTGAGAAATTCCTTTGTCTCAGAGACAGACCCACTCTGGTGGCATCTTCAAACCCTTGCCATCCTTGCAGCTCATGTTGTAAAACCTCAACTATCATGTTCTAATTTTTTGCTTGATAACGTTGCAGTTAATGTAATTGTTGCATGAGAAATCAATAATACTCTGTTTGTCCTGCATGTCTCAGACAACAGTGAAACATTACACGCAGTCAATACCACAGCACTGCTTTGTACCATGTACAGTTTTGACAACACAACAGCAGAGTATTGGCTAATGTATTATTTCCAGGGAGTGATCTGAAAAGTTCAGAAATCTTCTTCTAATAAAACTAAACTAAACTAAACTAAACTAAAATGGCACATATACAAGACTGGCAAACAGTCTAGTTCTTGTGTTACAAATGTCCTACACCATGCACATTCATGCAAATGTGTTCTGTTTAACTTTCATGGCAACTATTATGTGTATGCTGCAGTTCTTCTGCTGCCGGTCAGATACTTCCTGACTGTTGGCAGCAATTTGTTGCTACCTCTTTACTGTATATCCAAGTGAGTGATAGTGGCTGAATTGCAATTCTTTTTATAATGCAGTCATTTCATCTGCTGTGGTAGTTGTGAGTTGTGAGATTGGCCGCCCTGTGCTGAGTTGTTTCTTTTTTTCAAAATTATAGAGCATGTTTACTGCTCCGTCAGCATTCACTGCTGAGTACTTACAACGAGCAATCAATAATCACTCTCTCCTCTCTCTTTTGTCTGTCTCTCTCTCTCTCTCTCTCTCTCTCTCTCTCTCCTTCCCCTCTCTCCATCACTTTCTTTCTATGCCTCCCCTTTGCAGGTAGACACGTCTCCATGGGTGAGGCCCACTGATCCAAACAACCCTACACACCCTCTTTATCCCTCACCCGTGCCCTCCTCTGTTCCTCTAAACACTGCCACCACCACCACCCCACCCTCCTTCACTTCAGTCATCATGACTTCTACCAGCCAGCTGTTTGGCTTGGCGGAGGTGGGGCTGAGGTGCGACCAGGAGATTGAGAGGAGATACGAGATCGTGCCCTCAGTGGTCTGCTCGATGTGCTGCCTCTTTGGAATCATCTACTGCTTCTTTGGTAAGTGTAGTCAGAGCTGTGCTCATAAGTCCTTAGCTGCTGCTAAAATGTATCTAAAAATTTCTCATGCATTAAATGGGATCACTGAAAAATGTGACTTTATAAAAAGCCTGGAAATGCTTTTACTGTGTTCTCATATAAATTATGAGCCTGGTGCCTAGGTGACATGTTTTTGTGCCTGTCATTGCCTGCTGAAAAGAACTAATCACCATCAGTTAAGACTGCTGGCATCACAGAGGTCCTCTGTGTCTTTTCATCCGAGTTCTGTTCTGCAGCAACAAGTGCCTTTTTATTCCACTGTGACAGTCACACTGCTGTCATAAGTTAACATTTAACATTAGCTTGACAGAATGATGTCAAATGTATGCACATCATTCACCAATAACTATCCCGATGTTTTTACCTACTGTACACTGCTTTGATTTTGAAACTATTCATTTACATAAACACAAAACTGGTGATCCTGAGCATTAAATAGTTGATCCAAAGGGGAAAAATGTGGCGATTTCTTCTCCATATATGCAAGTGCTGGGAAATTATTGGAAAATTCTAAAAACATGTAGCCAAAAACCCCTGAAATCTCTGTTGTTGATCACATTTCTGTCTTTTTAGTTAATTCTGTTCTGCTGGTGCAGGATATTATTGATTTAAGAGAAGCACAGAGTGGTTCTCTTATTCCTACAGATCAAGCTACTGGCATTGCTATAACATACAGTATTTCGTTTAATGAATAATTTGAACTACACTGTAGTAAACTCGTGGTTTCAGACTCATGTTTTCTTAAATGAAAACCTTGCATCTCCATTAGCCGACAGCCTCCTCCAAATTGCTGTCATCATAAAAAAAGATTGGACTGCCTGCTGTCTTTTAAAGAAAAAAACACTTTATCTTCTGCTGTTGATTGTTTGTTTCTTACATCTAAATGTTGCAGCAGCACTGCTGAAAGAAAAAAGAAGCACAAGTACAAGTAATCAAAAGTACCAGGCCAAGCTGGCAGTGGACCCCTTGATCTGTTTCTTTTTCTTTTTTAATTCCTCTGTGCCATCAAATGCCTGCACTCATACTGTGTGCATGCATCCATTTATATGTTAAGACACAATCTCTTTACTTGTGCTTTTGTTTTTTGCCCCGAGAGTGACTGCATTTGATTGCATCACAAGTATTAAGGGCTCATCCTAATGAGTTTGGATGTAAAGTCATTACAGCGAAGCGCAATCAATATATAATTAGAGAGAGTTCTGCTGTGATGGTTACAGGCTTTCTACATTAGGGTTGTTTGTGTTGGTAAAAAAATGATGGGTTGAAAATTGTATCTCCACTTGAATAGTGAGCAGGAACAGTTCATAAACGCACTCAAATAATGACATTGTATTTATGAAGTCTGGTACATTTCTGTCCAAAGGTACAATTAATTTCTGTGTATTGCCTTGGGTCAGCTTACGGGCATGTATAATTATTTACTTGCAGCAGTTTTCAAAGTTAAAGTGGCAGAGGCAGAGATTTTCATCTTGCTGTCTTTATGCGAGTTAATGATGGTTTTGTAAGTAGCTGTAGGAATGCAGGCACACAAGATCAGGTGCATGCTAATCACTTTTTCTTTTTTTTGCCATTTTTTTCCCAGACTGTAGACATCAGCTCTTTTCTAATTGAACTGTCAATGTCACAGTGGCACGGTATGGGTATGCATCAGTAACTACTTGACCAACAGGACGTGCTACAATACTACTGAGTTGATTTGCAAACAAGAGTATGACATACACTGTAGAGCATGGCATACATCAACCCACAGGAGCAGGCAGAAATGTGTTCAGTTAAACCTTAACCTCAAACTATACAAAGGCACTTTGTCTGCATTTAATACAGCATATTTCTCTGATGAATCCATTAATCTTTTGTTGGATTTCTTTCCCACTGCTAAAGTTTATAGACTTGTATATAAACTATAATATAGCCTATAAAATCACAGCTTGCACAGTTTAGGTTCTTGACTGATTTACCTTGAATGCCAGTCACACAAACCACAAAACTCTGCCATATGCAGTAAGAATGTCAAAGAAAATCGACAAAGGATGGTTTAAAATAAACAAATAAAATAAAAAGCAATATTACATAAAACTCCCATTACATGAAACACATTTTTAGGAAAATAGCAACAGGTTTGCTATGTATTTATTTATTTATTTATTTATTTATTTGGATGAATGTTGATGTATGTTGAGGCTGTGCGCTTGTGGTCCTGAAATAAAATTATTGGGTGGATTAATAATATAGAGAGAATTTTGCTATTCGTAACACTAGTAGGACAGAAAATGTCAAGTTTGCCCTCAGGGTTTTGTCAGACAAAGGACCATACTTTGAATATACTTTATCAGCTTCAGCTGCTGCGCTAACATTAGCATGCTAACATTAGAATCCTTTAATTTAGCGAGGTGATTGTCATCCTGTTAATGTTTTCTCAATTAATAACAGCTCCTAAACTCTCTAGTTGACAAAAACTTCAAAGTTAGACTCACACACATCAAAAAGGTTGTTTCATACATGCTGCCAAAAAAAATTAATAGCAAAGTATCACATGACAAGACAAGACATCAAAAGCAGAATGGCATCAATTACTTCAAATACCTTAGCTCCTCAGTCCATCGCCATCTGGTGTCTGTTTGCCTCTTTGTTTGACAGCAGATTCTGAGAAAAAGAGAAAAAGATGAAGAGGTGCATTTTCTCTCTCAGTGCCAGATGTTGCTTTATAAACAAACAAAATCACTGTTCTGCAAATGAGACACAATGCATATTGCTGATGTGTCTCAGAAACCCCACAGTCACATTTGAATGATTTGAGGAAAAAGACATTTCTGCTGGTTATCAGCAGGAAAATTGTTTCTCTCCGCTGATAGATGCCTCTTGCCCTGAAAATTTTGGTTTAGTTCCACAGTCTCGGAAATAAAAGGTTAGCTGTCACTTATTTGATCCAGAAATACAAAGTTGAAGCAGAAAAGATTGAGTGATGTTATAGAAACAAGATGGATGAGGCAAAAGAGAGAAGAAGGGGGAGAGGGAGAGAGAGAGAGAGAGAGAGAGAGAGAGAGAGAGAGAGAGAGAGAGAAGAGCTGAATAAAGCCAGAGTGAACAGATGGGATGGAGGGTTTGATGGCTGGGGGAAAAGTAAGGGAAGCAGCAAGGAACAAAAGAGGGAGTAGAAGGGATAAGCAGAGGAGTGGAGCAGTGGAACAATGGGTGAGTGAAAGGACTGAGAGGAGAGGCGAGGGAAGGGTGGTTGACGGAAAAAGTGGACAATGAACATGGACCCGAAGCTTAGGAGCAGTCAAGGAGAGTTGTGATATTTCAAAATTGATTGGTGGACGCCATCGGGTATGGAAAAACAGTGTTGGGAATTTGTGATGGTTGCTGACCAAACAAATGTTCAGGTGGCTGTGGATGCTTTGGAAATGCTCTAGTTACTCCATGTCCGATTTGCATTCATTCAGGCATTCTTCTACAGAAGAAGAGCAAATAGCTGTGAAGAATACAGAGGCTTTCACTTCACTTTAAGGCATGGTGTTTGAAAGATATCTAGGAAAACACTCAAAAAAAAAAAAGCTACAAGAAGTGTATCAAATGAATGAGGTATGGTCATAAGGGAGGAGCATGGATGGTGGGTCGGATGAGAGGAAGAGTATTGTTCGGCTCAGCTGTGCAATGCCTGATTACACAAAGATAACAATCTGATCTTGGTTCCCCCCCGAGACACAGTCCAGTCAGAGAAAGAATCAAGGATGTACAGAGAAAAAATAAAGGGAGACGCAGACTTTCATAAACACAGAAGCAGGGGCCAAGGAGATTTTAACTGTTGATAAATTGAGCTTTTAATGCTTTGAAGTAGTTTTTCATTTTTCAGCAAATTAAAATGGAAATAAATTGGTGAGAGAGAGAAAGAGAGAGAAAGCTAAGAAGGAGAGACAAGATGATGGGGGGAAAAAAGAAATGGGAATGAGCGCAGCTGTTCTTTTAAGCAGGCCTGTGGACTAATGAATGTGGATGACCTTTTATAATATGATGATTATCATATTTTAAAACACTTCCATAAGGGTTTTACAGAGTGAGTTTATCGGCTCACATCCTCGGAAATGAGGAAATGCCTCTGTGTGAGTGCACATACCCACCACAGGAAGACGGCTCTCCATTGTTTTTGGTGTTAATTATGCATCCTCCCTGTAGTAGTTTATCTTTTAAATATAATAACACCATTTTAAGAACCTTTTACAAAGCAAACACAAAACCTGCCTTTAATCATCAGACTGAATGGAGACAACAGTACGATGTATTCATGAAACAAAAATAAAATCTTTTTTTTGTTTCTTTTTTTTTTTTTTAAATTGATGTGCCTGGCTTTTGTGTACATGCACTGGTTCTTTACCATTTGTATGCCTGTGATGGCCTCACAGCAGTCTGTTTCCCATCTCTCCTCCAGGCTATCGATGCTTCAAGGCCGTGTTGTTCCTCACAGGCCTAATGTTTGGCTCTGTGGTCATCTTCATGCTGTGCTACAAGGAGAGAGTGATGGACACTCAGCTGAGCGTAGAGGCCTCAGTCGGCATCGGCCTGGGCATCGGGACCCTGTGTGGCCTAGTGACCATGCTGGTTCGCAGTGTGGGACTGTTTATGGTGGGCCTGCTGCTTGGCTTGCTGGTTGGAGTGGCTTCACTGGTGGTAAGAGACACATTTGGTTTATTTTTATACATTTGCAGTATCCCAAAGTAAATAACATGTACAACGAGCTCCTTAAGATAAATGATGAAACCACAGAGTAGTTATAGTAATAGATCACTTTTTCCTGTGTTCATGCAAATAAACTCAATGAGCAAAGCATTGTACTGTTATCACAGGAAAGTCTTGTTGAGCCAGAAAGTAGCATGTGTGGTTATGATTGTGTATAAATTAGTTTGGTTTGTAGGAGGATGTCAACAAGTAGACATTTCTGATGTGGGAAACTCATTTGTAAATCTGCTCAGTAACAATGTAAAAATATCTAAAGGATTTGACTTTTTTATCATGTTTGCACAGCTTTTACTCTGACTAGGGTTTGAAAAACATCGGCGAGCTATGAACGATTTGCATGTCAAAGTTCACCACGGCTAAACTGTAGGCAAACACTCAGCATGGATTTACCTTTCTTAACGATTCCATTCGAATAAATCTGATTTCACACACATTTTTGCTGGCATAAATGCTGATGTGACCAGGCCCCAATTCAAGAAAATGCAACATAAAAAAATACCAACTGCCAAAGTCAAATTAACCCCACTTCCCTCATCTGCCGCTCTCTCTCTCCCCTTCTCTAAGGTCATGGAGGAGTTCTACCACCCCAAAACAGTATGGGTTCCTCTGGGTATCCTCCTGGGTTCTGGGACATTATTTGCAGTCCTCACCCTTCAGTGGCAGTGCTGCTTCGTCACTTTCTCCACCGCCACCTTCGGCTCCGCCATCATCACTGTCACCGTGGATTATTTCATAGAGCTGTTTGCCTTGGTGCACTATGTCTATGAGAGACTCAAGGTAGGCTCATCTGTGTGTGTGTGTGTGTGTTTGTCTGTTTCTGCGTAAATGGTTAGTGACAGAAAGAGAAAGAGAGAGAGAGAGAGAGAGAAGATGCTATTCATTTATTTAAAATCACCTTGAGGAGGACTGGAGCAGCTAATGTTAGGAACGCTGTTGCGGTGCGCTCCGTGCTCTCAGAGTCCGTTTATTGCGGGAATACTAGGCTACAATTTTATTTCGTCTCATTTTTCTGTTTAAAAAATCCGACATTGCATGGACAGAGCAGCTCCGTCAGTAAGCGGCTGCGTCCTCGGCCGTTTCTTGCTCGGAGTCAGTTCAGCTGCTTTTCCAGTCCGCTGCTCAGTTCCCGCTGCCTGTATCCGCTAACAAAGAAAAGCTGTGCACACACACCTGTGTCTTATCAGGTGTTCAGTTAGTTCTGGTAGGTGCGCACGCAACCTCTCTCACACACGCACACTTAGACACACACACAGTCACCCTGTGACATCAGCGATGTTGGCGTCTGTGTGTGTTCGTGAGAGAGAATGAGAGACCTACAGACAGTTGGACAGACTGACAGATAAAACCTTTTGATATTGACCACTTTTATAAGGCAGCCAACAGCAGCGATTTTAGACTCTTCACCTTGGTTTTCTGTCTACAAAACCTGGCCTGGAGCTCGGGGTGTGCCTGCAGGTTGTAATTAAGAGAGAAGAGAGGGTCAATAGTTTATCCGCGAACATGGAGCTCTGTGCATTTAAATTGTTAGTGAACGAGGGACAGGCTGAGTTGAGGGTGGGTGAGATGGATAAAACTAAAACAGACTAACTGACAAGAACACTGGGGAACAACGAGACGTAGATACACAAGGTAATAGACAACAGGTGAAACCAATTATTGCGAGGCAATCACAAAAAGAGGGAAACTCGACAAAGACAGGAAGTAGATTAAGAGAAGATACACAAGGGCTACGACTTCAAAATAAAACAGGAAATACACAACCAAAACTCAAACACCCAAAACAAGAGTAGCTTGACTAAAGAAATACAACAGGAACTACTAACAGAACTAAAGAAACTTAAAAAAGAGCCCAGAAGCTCCAAATGTCCACAAAAGAGTTCAAAAAGCAAACCAAAGTATTCAGAAAGCACGTTTTTATTTGCCCTGACAGAGGGGAGACGATGAGCTCTAGTCAGAAATGCATTACGACTAAACCCACACATTTCCGCGTGTAGACGCTCAGCAGCTTGCTGGAGCAGTTGTGGTTTAACATTTAATTTGGTTCAGAGGTTTCCAAATGAAACGCTCAGATCCAGAGGAGAAAGTATTACATTTGAGGTGGTTTCATATTCAGAAGTAGTATTTTGCATGCAAACAAGCAGATTTATTCATATTAGTCTTTTTGGTATTTCATCACGCACTGTGCTGTCATACCAAGAATGTACATGAGAACTTTTAAGACATATTGAGAAACTGTTTTTTTTCTTAATTCATTTATTTACAGGATTAGTGTACATCAATAAACGTTTCTGTAAATGCACCAGTTACCAAAAGCCTAATTTATGCAGTCACATGCGAGATGTTATGCGGCCTCCATATAACATCAACAACATGGCAACAAAATAGATAAAATTACAGATAAAAACGATGAAAAGAAGAGTTAGTCAGTGAAATTAATACAAAAATAGAGAGCATTCAAAATAATGATTATGTTAATACCAAGGAGTTTTAAAAAATAATAAAAGTAATAGCAACATCAGCAGTTGTTGTAAAATTGCAGTTGTAATCTTTGCAGGTGGCGCCTAAGAAGCCAGTGTGCTGGTTTACTTGGGTCATCTTGGGGGTGTGGCCTGTCCTGGCCTTTCTCGGAGTGCTGATCCAATGGAAAGTCACTGCAGAGGGATTTTCCCACACAGAGGGTGAGTAATGCTGCTGCACACACACATGCACATCCAGACTCGTTTTACCAGGTTCAAGGGCCAATTTAGGACACAGGAACAATATTTCCCAACCTTTTTGGCTTGTGACCATTTTAAAAAAATAAGCCATGTCTGTTTGCAACCCTTATCACCTGTTGCATAGTTCTGCTGGTTGTGATCTGTTGAACACCATGATTATTTTTCATTGATTTGTTTATTTGTTCAGGTCTTTTTTAGAGAGCTGAAGCAGTAGAATTACCCAGTAAGAATACGGAACACACCAAGATATTTTGAAATAGCAGATATGTTCCATTGTTTTTATTGTATATTGAACTAAAACATGATGTTTGACAAAAGAAATTAATAAATAAAACACCAAAGTATGTACAACCAGAAAAGAACAACAGATTAGTTTCCCTTACAGAACACTATACTCTAACACAGTGGCAATTAGTTATTATCCAAAAACACATATTTTCTACAGTTCATGTACTGGAAACAAGGCTGTGGTGTCAAATATAGACTCTTGCAAGCAGAATAGGACGAATAAAGGAACTTTACCAGAATTTCTTGTCAGAGACAGGCTTATTCAGCATTTTGAAGTCAGCCCAAAAAAAGCAAACTGTTGCTGATCACAGGCAGATTTGCAGAAACAGGGACAGGGACAGGATACACGCAGGTAAATACAGGTTCAGGTACAGATGCAGAGAAGAGTGTTTGGAAAGGACGGATATGTGGTAACAATTGACAGTGTTGACAGGAAACAACTGCCAAAGCCTACTGGGTGCCAATGAGGGAAGCAGGTATGCAGGTGGGCGTGGAGGTCATATGAAGTAGAAAGGCAGAAACACATCAGGGACATTTTCTGGACAAAGGGAATGTCAAGTTTGAAAAAAAAAATCCATTAAAAACTCAGGTGCCTTCAGAAAGTGAGAATGTCTGAGAAAGGAACAGAACACGTCCACACGACATGTCACAACACCAGCCAAGACTTTGATCTCTTCCTTGGTGCTTAGTTTAAAAAAATAATCATCATAAAGGCTTATTAAAATGCACAAAAGCCACAGTCAGACACAGCTTCTGCACCAACCTGGAGCTTGTGAATCCACGAAGGACATGCACAGAAATGGCTGATTCACAAAAAGAGTTCCTCACCGTGTCACCGCTGCTCTAGCTTTATGGTAATGTAGGCCATAGCCAACAAGCTTCAGGCAAGAGGAACACTGGTGCAGACTTCTTGAAGAGCTGTTGATCATAGCTGGCAGGGAGGGATCATCTACAAGGTCTGTTTTGCAGCCTCAATTTGTGGTTTAGTTTGGTGTTAAGGGTGAACGTTTACGTATCTTGGATAATGCTGCTTATTTTAACTAATTTTACAGTATATGACAGTGACTGCAAATGAAGGAGGACTGTGTCACTTTAACACAACATCACTGGTGCTGTTTTAGAATTTGATTTAAAGTCTAGTCTTGGACACTTTGTGTAGTTCACAGAACAGTGATGAGACTCATTTCAGTATTGATCCCACCAAGGCCACTACAAGCTGGTCTGACAGATCCATCCTGCATCTCTTAAATGGGCAGTTTCATTGCTTTAGAAAACATAACAGGAACAGTGTGTGTGGGTCTGTGTGTGTGTGTGTGTGTGTGTGTTTGAGTATGTGTGAGGGAGAGACTAAATACACTAACATTAGCGTTGTCAACAGAATGTGTTATTGACGGAAACAGCATCGGTTCTGAAAGCAACCACAACACAGATGGCAAGATCACACACACACACATAATACAGACAGAGACAGTTATATACTGGGACATACTCACACAATAGCTACAGGAAAGATGAAACACACACATCTCATTCACTTATACGCACACACATACACACATAAACTCTTACAGTTGCTGGCATATGACGTGCAGATTTATACAGCATCTTAGAAAAAGTCACACATGGCCTCAAATAATGAGATTAAACAGCAGGCTGCCAGGGCTTCCACTCAGAGGGTGTGGGCAAAGATATAGAGGAAGCTTTTTAGTGCTGTTTTTAAAAATGTGCGGTTCCGTGTGTGGGGAAAAAAGCACTAGAACGAGATAGAGACATGAAGGAAGTGTGGGTAGACTAAAAACTGTCTAAGAAAGGAAATAGATTCCTTAAAATTCAAAGAACGCTGCTTTGTTAAAGTACAAAAGTTCCTAAAAATCCTTCCTTATCTACATGATTAAAAACTAGATCAGTGTGTATTCTTGAAATCTGCACAGCAATTTCCCTCTCCACACCTGTCACCTCACAGAGAATAAACACTGTCCACACAGAAGGATAAATAGAAAGAACAAAAGTTCATGAACATACTGAAGTAACAAAGAATAATAGTGAAAAAATGAAAAAACAAAGAAAAAAACGAGAACAAAAACATGTTTGCTTTTCTGTATGTGCTGTGCGTGTGTTGCATGCTTGTTGCCGTAGATACGGCCTATGGCTTGTGACTGGCAAGATGAATGAAAGAAAAAAAGCTCTAGCAAGAGAACTTTGAATGTTTTTGCAGTTCCTGCTGGTTGGTGATAAGAGTTTTTTGCATTACTTTTATACCCCTTTTAATTAAGCTATACAGTAAATCATAAAAAAAATCACTTGCAAGTGAACCCCAGTCAGTGTGTTTATCTTTAACTTCTGAAAGTGCCCTTTTATGGTGACAAACACTGTATTGACAAAGAAAGGAGGATGGGGAATGATGTGGGGGAGTAAAGAGGGAGCAGGTGTACTGAGGGGGGAAGGGCAGGGTGAGGGTGAAAAACTGGGGCACGATGGGTAAGCGGAGCACCCAAGTAGAGCAGTGAGGAAATTCATCTGTCTGTCAGCTGATTGAATAGCATGCAGGACATGAATGAATTAGCTTGCACGTTTTGCTCGTCTCTCTGTCTTTTCATTTTTTTCCTGCCTGTGTGGGCAATGATAAAACACAGATACACAACTGTACTTCTATACTTGGACCCTCACTGACATAATGCATAAGTAGCCCTTGATGCTAATCCCAGCCCTTACCCTAACTGGAATCTAAACCCTCAGATAGCCTTTTAAGGAAGTGGGGACTTGCCAAAATGTCCTCAGTCCCAAGGTTGAAAGCTCAAATTGGCCCTCACAAAGACAAACCAGAGCATGCACACACACACACACACACACACACACACACACACACACACACACACACACACACACACACACACACACACACACACACACACACACACACACACACACACACACACACACACACAGTAGCATGTGGCCAGAGGGGCCTGAGGTGGGGTGAGCTGAGGAGAAGAAAAGGGGGGTATCATTAAGCAGTTTCCCTGGCAGATGGTGCCTCGTTAGCTGTCTGCCCACACAAAGTAACAACAATAGACCTCATATCACTTCCACACCCACCCATTCACATACACACACAATAACTGTGATGCATACAGTAAATCTTGTCATCATGAAATTCAGCAGGGTCCTCGCATTTATGGCAACATTTTGACCTCACATAATGAACAGGAAACATATCCCTGACTGAACACACTGCACTGCATATTAAACCAATGAATTAAAATACATACGAACATACACTCCCAAATCTAATCATATGGGTAATCAATGGACAGCTAGACAGGATGGATTTTGGACATCCTTTGCTGGGAAGGGTGTGAAAATAACACGAACACACTCACCCACTCACAATATGTCAGGAGACTGAGCAGCTCAGTACGAGTACATGCAGCGAGGGAAATTATCCGTCTGCCATCTGACTGAATAGGATGAAGGAAATGAGGAAATGGACATCACTTTTTGCAGCCTGTACTTCCAAGAAGCCCCCTGGGAATAGTTCACCAGCAATCAGTAATTAAAAGCTAATTAAAAATACTCAAAAGGAGTCTCATCTGATTGGATGTGTCTCTTGTTTTTCTTGTTAGTCTCAGTGATTTTGAAAGTGTCCTTTCCTCTTGACTTAATCAGTTACTTTTGTTTCTAAATGAAAGCTTTCATCATTGTCCTCGCACTCCCTCATGACTATCCATTATTCTCTTTCTCTCCTTCTTTCCACATATTATCACAACTCTGTTCTCTCCATCTCCAGTGGTTTTGAGTCGGCAGCAACGGAGGGTCCAGCTCATGCGCATCCGGCAACGGGAAGAAAGGCTAAAAAAGGAGAGGGAGAACAAGAAGAAGAAAAAACGACAGAACCAGAAGACCAGCCACAAGCAAAAAGCCCACACCCATCACCACCACCACCAGCAGTATCACCACCCGGCGGCATCCCACCCGCATCACCAAGTCCAGAGCTCTCAGCCTCCTAAAGTCCCTCCTCCTCAGACTGAGCCAGGCTACCACCGCAAGGCCAACCCTAAAAGACGCTTTGATGGAGATGTGCTGTCACCGGTGAGATGCAATAGCCTCTTTATTCTTGAGATTGTGGCTACATAGGTCAAAATCTCATACTTTCAAAACATATTTCAAGAAATAACGAAGCTCGTAAGGTAGTAATAGTATTCAGTGTTTATATTTGTTTTAATCAATTTCTTTTTTCATATTTCATTTTTTATTCAGTGTTACATTGGATGGAATAGTCAGGAAATACACTAATTTTTTATGCCAAGAGTTGAATGAGAGGATTGACACGTAGTTTGTTCAAAATGAGGTTGGAGCCAACAGCAGGTTAGCTAAGCTTAGCATGAAGACTGGAAGCAGCAAGCCAGACCCCGGTTAAAGGTAACAAAGGTAAAATTTGCATGTCCAGTCTTAACTGAGGCTTGTGTGTGGGACTATTTCTGGCGCAGGAGCAGTGACTTCCTAAAGTCTTGTTGTCTCAGTGAGCCAGCAGAAAGTCATTGCTCCCAGCCAAGAAACTGGCCCGCACACAAGCATTGGCAAAATCACAAACTGTTTTTTTTTTACACTTTAAACAAACAAGGCATACATTTATGAAATAATTAGAGGTTCTGGTGGGTGGATTTGTTACCTTTGGACAGAGCCAGGCAAGTTGTTTCTGGTAGCTAAGCTAAGCTAAGCTAACCTTCAGCTAGCTTCAGTTTCATATTAAACGGGCAGAAATGAGAGTGGTAATGATCTTCTTATCTAAATCTTGGCCAGAAAGCAAATTAGAAACTAGAAATACACGTTCACTAAAGATTCCTATGTCAACCCTGTATTGTCTGTCTGTCCACAGAGCTACATCAGGAGTTTCAGGGACAGACAGACGGACAGACGGGCGTACTCCCACAGTCGAATGATGAGCCGCACCCGGATGGCTGAACTCGACTATGACTGCGGCTCTCAAGTGCCCCTCACGGCCCCCAGCGGACCCCAAGTTCGCATCTGAAGCAGCAAAATGCACAAATCCACACACAATCGCACAATCACATAAATCTACTTCAAAACTCTTTGTAACAGTTAGGGATAGAAAACCTAACCTTACTGTGCCAACCTAATCAACTGCCTATCCCAGGATCAACTCAGTCTCAAAGTCTATGTCTCACACTGGTTTTTGTGTATTTGTTAGGTCGGTTTGGTCCTGTTTTGCTCTTTGTTAATGTCAAGACAAAAGGAGCCAGAACTGATTGTTTTTGAAGGCGAACTGATCTCAGACATCATGAGTCATCACATACTTTACCTGGCTCTTCCGTTACTGCTCTCATTTGGACAACATCGGAAAAACCTGGACCTGTCCTGTGGAGAATTTTGATTCAAAGACGTATTTTGGTTGCTTCAAGCAATAAGAAGTAATATCCAGTGGGACTGCAGAAGGAGGAAAAAAATCAAAACACTAATTTCTCCACAAGAGGCTGTGCCATTTAAGATAAAAACGTGTCACATGGCATTCATGGAGTCAAGATAAGGAATGATTTGCTTTAAGGATTCCATTCCTAGAGCACTCAGAGGAAAATGACAGAAAAACAACACAAAACAACCCTAGCACAGAAAGGCAGCTCTTCTTCATCATTTTCTACATTGAAAGGTCATCGTGTATAGCAAGGTGCTCATGAAATCAGCCTGTTATTTTCACTGACAGCCTATGAATCCAGACAAAGCAGCGCAAGACTTCAGCTGCTTCAAAATGCAGAAATGGGGCCGGTTTTAGGCGTGCACTGCATTAAGCAGCTCACACCGAACACAGTTTTTCTGTCATTTCTCCGGTGAACACTTCACGTGTCATTGCCTACATTTTTGCCATTTTCCAAGCAGAAAGAAGTGCTAGATCTCGTCACTTCCCTTGTGCCCTCAGTCGCCTGTTATGCGACTGTTAACTGTTATAACTACGACTCTGAGCAGGAGACACATCCATACCTCCCCTCTTTTTCCCTCTTTCCCTGAAAGCTACTGTGTGTAATTCTGTTTGTTGACATGCTTCTAAGTGCTCTCATGTCCCCTTTCCTCCTCTTACCCCGCAAACAATCTACCTTTACAGAATTTGCCAGCTGTTTAAAAACAAAAATGCTGTCAAGGCACAAAGACAATGAGCTGCTTACTGGCCATCCAGGAATTTGATTGTTGACATGACATCAGTTTGAGAGTTTGGAGGGGACGATACATGACAGTGAAAATGTTAAATATAGTGTGTGTGTGTGAGTGGACATATGAGCCCTGTGGCAAGGGATGGCTTGTACCAAATATTGGCCAGGGAGGGGGGGGATTCAATGTAATGTATGTAGAACACGCTCTGTTGTTTTCACTCTTTTTCACCACTATACTAGTCTGGTTAAAATGTGAATCTTGGATGAAGAATTAAATGATCATAAGGAGGAGGTTTAAAATGAAGATAATCTCCTGTAAATGATGAGATATAGTAAAAAGGTGAAAGCATTTGCAAATGGTGCCCTCTAATGTTTACTACTGGACCTTTTTTTTCCTGGACTTACTGTTTCTGTGTGAATATGTTTATGTGTACATGCATTTGCGTGTGATTCGCTTTTAAATTCAAATGTGCTAACATTGCTATTGTTGTACCGAACATCCAGAGAAGTGAGGGAGTTAGATTTGTAAAGGAAGTATTTTCAGTACAGCAGAACTATTTTTTTTTTTTTTATTTGAACCTCTTTGGAATTGAGACACTGTTACTGTTACTCAAGTGAGATTAAGTGTAAAAATACAGAATATCCCAAATTACAAAAATGAATTCCTCAACACAGATGTTTTTTTTCTTAATTTCAATTGGAAACAAATAATGGCCTTTTGAATTTTTTTGTAATTTTTTTAAAGATTTTATTTCTGAGGTTGAGATAAAACAATCCTGCTATACTTAAATACTAAAGTGCTGCTAAATACTGAGGTGTTTCTTAGATTTAGCAGGCTTTGCAGTGCTTTGTGTGATGGACTTGGGACTGGAGGACGAATAATTAACACACTACTGCATGAGAATCCTTTTGTAACTGTTTCCAATGTGTCAGTGTTTCAGTGTGTCACCGTTGTCATGTAAAAAACCTCAGATTTCCAGTTTAGTTTATTGGTCCCCAGGGTGCACAAAGCATGTTTGACACTGACTGAATGAAGTAAAAATGATGTGCTTCACAACTAACAGTATGCAGAGCATCATAATCCGATTGTTTTCAGGGACCACAGTGCATTTCTTCAATAATAAATACATGCATTTATAGTATAACATCAGTGAATCTTTGAAAGGACCAAACTATTCAGTCCCAGTGAATAGGTCCAACTGCTGAGATACACCTTCTCTTCTCTTCTCTTCTCTTCTCTTCTCTTCTCTTCTCTTCTCTTCTCTTCTCTTCTCTTCTCTTCTCTTCTGTCTGTTTACACTGTCCAGGTAAAGGGCTTTGAGAAGGCATTTGAATCATTTCCCTCCTCTTGATGTGTATTATGCTAAGTCACCTCCTGTTCTGTTGTATACTCCAGTAATGTTTTGCAGTAGTGGCTGTTTAGGTGTTAGTTTGGGTTTTGCTTACATTTCAGCCCTATTTTGGTTCTATTTTTGTGGTTTTATCGTAGTGCAGATGTAACATCATCACTGACCTGAAAAGAAAATGTTAATTCTAAACATTGGCCCCTCTCTTGCTTGTAGTCTGGGCACAAAATGAATAATTCTTTCATTCTTCTTCTTTTCATTTTTTTCCCCATTTCTATTATTTTTTTGCTTTTCACTGCTGAATATATGTTGGGGAAACATGTTTATTGTAGATAATGAATTGTAAATAGTTTTTAAATGTACAAAACGGAGTAGACTTGTTTTATATTGTGTTACTACTGTATGTCCAGTTGGTTTCATTTGGCTGGGTGTTTCAACATGTGATGTTGAAAATCAACATACTGAGCCTTGACTCTGATTATCAGCAGTTATCAGTAATTCAATGATTGCGAGGCAGCAATTCATTTTCCAACCACCCTGTTTAAATTTGTATAAATTACCTGGTCATCATCATCATTATTATTATTATTATTATTATTATTATGAGCATGAATTTATATGGACCTAAAATATGATAAACATTGTGATTCTACAATCTAATGGTCGTGTTTTTACTGTTCGCACACAGAGGTGCATTCATGCATGCGTTCAGCACAAATGCCATATATTCAGATGCTCTTACATACACAAGCAGACAAACACACTTTTCACTGCAATCACAGTTCAAAGAAGTAAATAAAGTTTGCTTGGAGTGGTCCGGGATACTTGAACCAGCTAAATACTACAGTAAAATCAGATACTATATTGTGTTTATCCCAGTAGTTAGCCTGGATGTTATATTGGCAGGTATGAGGTAATTGCAGATCTATAGGTGTTGGTGTAAGTAAAAAATAAATTGCAACACAGGAATGCCAAACTTTGGGCTGAGCTAATTCAGGCACAGTTTCACCATCACGTTTGCCCACCACAGAGCACTGACATGTTGAACTTTTCACTTGTAAAATATTCCACTTAGTGTGTATTTTGGTCACACTTCAGTGGGACACATTGACACATGTAAAAAAAAACAAACATCATTGATATATCCTTATCACAACTTATCACACAATACTGATGCCAGTATCTGCCTGAGTCTCAATATTCTGCTTTCCTCTCTTCATTTGCCCTTGCTCTGCAGCTCTGTTCATCTCCATGATGTTTGCAGTGATGTCCTCTGACTTACAGGTTTCAAGCTACATTTGCATTGCAGCTTGATAACAAACAACAGTGCAGCAGTTATGTAACTACAAGTGGTACACCTTGTTGTAAAGTGTCTGTCAACTATAAATGTAATCAGAGGTGCTTTCAGGAGAAGCGTTTTCTACAAATTGCTTTTTTTTTTTTTAATAAATAAATAAAAAGCTTTAAGCAGCACAAAAAGTGAGCCAGAGTGAATGCCGTCAATATGTACTTTCACCAGCAGTTAGAGGAAGGGTCAGTGAGGGAAAAATGGCTTCATTCAAAGGAAATGGAACAGAGGAACATGCTGCTCTTTTTCATTGACCCATAATGACTAGGAAGCTATTGCCGTTGACAGCAGTGCAAAGAAACAGTGATAGAGACAGAAAGTTCTGACCCCCACGGCTCCACTAATTACTGGAATAGCAGTGAAATTACTTTCTTTCACTTTCTCACTTTCTGTGCTTCTTTCTCAGTTGTGTCTTATTATCTCTTGTCAAATCTTCCTCTTGTTTCTTTTCCTGTGTGTCTCTGAATGACCTTTTCATTACATCTGTTCCCTCTGTTTTTCTCATATTCTCTCTTTGCCACCCTCTCGGTCTAGTTCTCTTTCTTGCATACTCATTTATTGCTCTGAATCTTTCTTTTCTCATTCCTCCTCCACCTCAACTTTTTTTTTTTTTTTTATCTCCACTGACATTTTCAGTCCAGTGGCTTCATAAACAAACTGCACAGAATGTAATTCTTTATTGCTGTGCTAATCTGCTTTCTGCTGGAAACAAAGCCCGACTGGGACCTGCTCATTAACAAGCCATTGTTCACTTTTCCCTGCACCAACACCAGTCGCGTTACTGATTTCAACAGAACTACAACTCCTATTTTCTTTATGAAAGCGAATTAAATGTTGACAGAAGAGTGTTACGCTTGGTCGGGAAAGCTAATATCATCTTAGAAACCTAATACGGTCCACATCAGATGATGAATGCAGAGGGTGGAAACAGTTCATAAGGGAACCAACGAAAAGTCATGTATGCTCTCTGGGCTATGTACAGACACATAAATCAAAGACGTTACAAAGTCTGAACAAACTGTATGACTCTCAAGTGACAAATGGTGATAACAAATGTCTTTATTTGAGATTTTTTTTTTGTCACAGTGATGCCACACCATACCATGGTTACCCATACAAATACAATCAAACACCCAGCACATGCTATTGAGCTCAAACTTAAAACATGACTGAGTTCCCTTTTTCATTAGATGTTTCTGATGTATTTCAAACCTCAGACCAACATCTCACTTTCCTTAAATCAGTTACACAAATAAAAGCCTTCCTTGATCAAGTCATACACTTTGCACAGAAAGACTTGGAATTTGTGCAGTGAAAATTACTGTTACAATATTACCTTTGACCATGGTGTCTCAAGGCCCCTGATGTGTCTTGCACCTCGTAAACATCCCTATAGATACTGAGCCAACACGGCTACACAAAAGATTTGTTTTTAATTTAAACTACACTCTTGCCTTTGAATTATTTTTTGCAGACAAGATATGATGAATTTGGGTGTTTTTGAGAGATGAAAAGTTACATGAATAAAGTATAAATTCGTGGAATGCCCTTTATTTAAAACCAGGCTAAAGGCAGTGCATTGTCCCTCCATAGTGCCTGAATCCCATTTATTATGTGTGGAGCACATTATGTTCACTGGTTGCATTCACTTAAATAATTCTGTGCTTCCATTTAATTTGGCTGAAATGCTCAGCGTTCTGTATCTAAAAATGAGCTCAACTTATTAATCATCATAGTAGTGGTAGGAAAATGTTAATTTTTTTTTTTTGTTGTTGTATTTTTATTAATTTATAGTGTTTCTAACTTTGTCTCTTCTTGTTTACATGATGTCTTGCTGGTGCTGTGTGGATTCGCTGACCACCTGGGGAGGACAAAAAGAGAAAGTGTAAATTGTAACAAAAGAAGTAAACAACATTCACTACCTGTGCTAAGGTCTGCAGAGTGTTGCAGATGACACGTGAGCATATTCTCTATCATCAGTGAACAGGTTGATAGTGATGCTGTTGATGTTCACCTCTTAAGTGCAGGTATTTTTTGGAGTGAAGTGTCATGCAGAGGGCAACAAAAGCCACTGACAGTGAAGCTGTATATTCATGGATGCCAGTGTGGAGTGTTGCTGCATACATAACACTGTCTATACGGGGTTGATGCAAACTACAAGATTTCAGGCGTTCAGTTAGAGACTGGAAATGTTGCTGCAGTTAAGATTTCAGCTTCAGGAAACTGTTACCTTTCTGTTTCCATGCTGTCAAATGCACTTGTGAACTTAAACCCATTTTAGATGGAAATGCAAAGGTGGAGAATAAATCAAACTTAGCTGAGACATTTTCTTTTTAAATCTGGTAGTTTGCTGAAACCCATAGTGAACAGATGTTTAAAAGTAGGTGGGACACTGGAACCGGACTTACACACTGGGCACTAGCGCCCTGGCTCATAGAATACTTCATCTGGATAAAAATATACAGTAAAAAAAAAAAAATCAAAACAACTCATCCAGGTAATTATTAATGTTATCTCTTAATAGCTAAAGTATTGTGGTATCACAGTTCCACTGAATTATATACTGTAAGGATGTGTGTATGTTTTATGTGAGTCTGGGATGCCCGTGTACGGACTTCTTCACATGTAAAGTACATGCTGAACAACATACTATGTTGTAATTATGTGTGTGTGTGTGTGTACAAACCTCCCCATCTCGGGTCTCGATGGTCTTGATGAGAACAGTCTTCTTGGAGTGAACTTCTGATGAACGTTGATGCTGGGACTCAGGACTGGTCTCTGTAAGAAAACATTCATTCAGCTCCTACGCTATTTCATAGACTCACACATTAAACTTTGCTACGGTTCCAGAAAGTCTGGAGACACTGATGTTAGTGTAATAATATTGCAGTGGCACTGAACAACAAGATGAAAGGCATTACACATTAAGGTGGGCAGTCATCAAATAGTCTGTGGAACTACTATGACTGCCACTTTAAAGTGTGATATTCAAACTAGTCAAAGTCAGTGGTACTAATGAATCACTACTGTTACCTATTACATCATCTGTAATTCCTGCTCATTGTTTTTTTATTCAAGCAAAGTGGCGCAAGGGGAGGTATGGGCAGAGATTAATTGCACTTTTCAACTCTTAATACATCAAAGGAAAAGACTACATCGTGAGTCGATTGATGTGCATCTTTGTGATGATTGCCTCTGTGAATCAACAAGGCACACAGGTTTTTGACGTGTGATATATCACCACACAGTGGTCAGAATGTGACACTGCAGATGTGCAACATGTAAAACCCTCAAAATAGCACCTACCATATAAAGTCACAAGCTATAATTAGTCTTTTTTATGCCCTCATTGACTCATCTGGAATGTAAGATGGATTTTATGGGTATTTATGCACAAAGGGAAGAATGTGTAGCGTTTTTCCTACCTCTGAATCCGATGGAGGAATAAGCAGACTGGACAGGCACAGTGGTAGTGATCCTGTTAAAAGGATGAGCACATGATGCAGCATTATAAGTCAGTAATGATGGGTAAGTCTATACACAGCTTGATACAAAGGAGAACAGTGAGACTGTCCTACACATAGCTTTAGGACAGACACTTTGGGACTAATACTGTCTGACTTTGTCCACATTCCAATGTGAATAGCACACACACACACACACCTGCTCTCCTCTCCCTCCAGCAGCTTGCGGTAGGTGGCAATTTCAATATCGAGGGCCATCTTCACATTGAGGAGGTCCTGATACTCTCTCAGGTGGCGGGCCATGTCATCCTTTAAATCAGTACATAAAAAACTCAAATACACTTCTCACCAAATAACAAATTAAATAGAAAAACATGAATAGACCTGTTTTATTTATGTAATAGCTGTAAAATCCCAAACACAGACAGTGAGCCCATTGGAGGTTTCAGCTGCACTCAAGTTTCTATCAATTCATTTTCATACTCAGTGATAGAGTGGCTAAATCTATTATCTGTAGTTAGAGATCCTCAGCAGAGTGAGCAATATCCTGAATTCTCTATCAGTTTCATACTGCTTGATATAATCTAGATAATTCATGGAGGAGTTAGTGTAAAACTCTCTATGCTAATTACCTTCATCTTAGCAATGTCTTCCTCCAACCGTGCGATGGTATCTTGGTAACCAGAAGCCTCGCGGCCCATGCGATCCTCCATATCTCTCATCTGGCGCAGCAGAGACTCGTTCTACAAGTGAACAGAGACACAAAGTTAGGAGTGGGGCAGAGAGAAGAGAGAGACAGAGAGAAAAGGGGAAAGGGAAAGGGAGGTGTGTGCTGACAGAAAGTATTATTAAGAAGGAAACACAACAATGGAATGACCAGAAAGAGAAAATAAACTAAAGTGATTAAAATTTTTGGAATAAAGTGTGAGAAGTTGGAGCCAATACTTACGGTGCCTTTGAGCGAGTCGATCTCGCAGGTGTAGGACTGGATCTGGTGTCTGTACTCCATGCTCTCCTGTTTGGCCTGACGCAGTGCATCATTGTTCTTGTTCACAGCCTGGTTCAGATCAGACACCTGAGGAGAGAGGGGGTGAAGTTTTAGCAGCTTAGCAGCTAAGAGAGAGAGACTGCCTGTCTGTGTGTGTGAATGTGTGTGCGCTTCCATCATACCTTAGACTTGTACCATTCCTCAGCCTCTGCAATGTTCTTGGCGGCGATGGCCTCGTACTGCATGCGGATGTCCCTCAGAGCAGCAGTCAGGTCGGGTTTGGACATGTCCATCTGGATCTGGACCTGAGTGTCCTGCATCTGGCTCTGCAGCTCACGGATCTCCTGCAAGGTGACAAGAGAACAAAGAAAATCACTTTAAACAAGAAAAAAAAAGATGACAGGAAGGTTAAAAAGAAGAAAGGAATGAATTTGTGTGGATTTAAAGATAAAGAGAAAGACAGCAAAGTTCTCATTTAAACCTTGTCCCTCTCACAATCACACTTTATAACTAACTTAACACTGGAACTCAAACAAGGGAAGGCTTGAAACATTAATTAAGAAAGTCAGCATGGCTCATTGTGCTTTGATGACATTTACATGGAAATAAGAGAAAATATAAAATGTCAAACCATTAATTTGCCCAGTGGTGTACTGATCCAACATTATTAAAACATTATTACAAATCCAGAATAGCACAGGGCTGATTTTGGCATTGTAAAATTAGTTTCAAATTGGTAAGCTTTGGGCCCACTCAGCTGTCTCCTGGTATAACCAAAGGATATAAATAGCTTTGCATCTGTTCACACACACACACACACACCCAGACACAACAGCTGACGTGCTCTCTTTAACCTATCATCAGTTCAGCATTTTGTACAGGTCAAAGTTGAGGCAGGGAAGACAAAATGACAAGTGTGCCAACATGTGTGTGTGTGACTGTCCTTTGATGTCTGCAAGTGAATGTGCACAAATGCATCTGTCGCACTTATTGCTTTTGCTCTGAATAAGAACTCGATGTACGATTTGTTACATTTTTGTTGAGGGAGATCAGAGAGAAAGAGAGAGTGAGAATGTGTAAATGTGTATAATAAATAGGTTTTAACATCAGCGGGTGTGTGTAAGTGTGAAATATTTGATCCCTTGAAGAGCTGCGTGCCTACAGAGGCTCAGATCTGATATTACAGTATGTCTTCACACAGAACGGTTACATGATACAGCACACACCACCCTACTGACACACATAATATATAGACAGTATGCTGTAGGTGTGGTGGCCTCATTGAGGTCAGCCTGACTAAAAGATCAACAAACCTCTTCATGGATCTTCTTGAGGAAGGCAATCTCCTCTTGCAAGCTCTCAATGCGTCTCTCCAGGTCCAGCCTGGCCAGCGTGGCATTGTCAACATCCTGGATACAAACATGAAAACACAAATAATTTATGGCGACAACCGACAGAAGAGGTAGGAAAAAAAGGGGGCAGTGAGAACATCAAATTGAGAAGAAAGAGAGGAAAAAAGTAGCTGATGAGAGATAAAATGGAAAGTTGTGCTCGCCTAAGAATGAGGGCAACCAAAAGAAAATGAGATCTGAAGGAAAATTTTACATTTTACTTCGAGCTTTAAGGAGAAAATGACTAAAGATTTAGGTAAGCAGGAGTAATTTTTATGGAAATAGAAGACATACGGCTCTGAAAGCAGACAGGTTGTTCTCAGCCTCTTCCTTCTGGTGAATCTCCTCCTGCAGTCTGGAGAGAGCGAGAGCAGCAAAGAGGAAAACAGCAAAAAGAAACAGGAAAGTTGGAGCATAAGTGAATACAAACACAACAACTGTGTTTTAGAGAATGGCTTCTTCCCCATGGACCAATTATTAGACAGATAAACCACCTCCCTTCCCTCTAGCCTTCTGCTCTTTGCTCTTTTTGGCTGCCAGTAAATTTATAATAATAGAACCGAGTAGACAATGACACATCACAATGACAACAAGGTTTTCATTTTTATTTTTTTTTACATACATAGACACACACTAACACATACTTCAGCGCACTTGCTCTTTGAGTCCTCAAGCTGTGGTGCAGCTGCTCTCACACTGTCAGAGTCAGAAGGGTAACAGTGTGAAAGGTATAGAGGTCTGCCCTTGGCTAGTACTGTTTCCAGAATTAGCATCTCCCTATGCACCCTGAACAACTGGGATCTGTAGAAAACTGTAGAAAACACAAACTGCAAAGGCATCTCTGGCTTAGGAGTCACCGGTTGGTTATTTCTGGTCATTCTAAGGTTTGTCAAATGTTAATTTAAACAGCTTTGCAGGTTTGTATGATGCAGTATTCAGGAAAATGTTCCATGAACACACATTAGCATGCTATTAACAGTTGTGAGTCTGGTGACATAGTGATTCACTTAACATACACTTTCGTCCTTGCAGCATCTTGTTTTGGTTGCTGTTGTGCATGTAGCAAATGTGGTTCAGGAAAAAAAAAAAAATTGGTCAAATAATTTTGTTTTTATAGTATAGAATTTAGCCGCAGGTGCTGTCTTTAAACTCTGCTGTCATCCTCAGCCTGTGTGTGTGCGTGTCTATGTGTGTCTGCATGTGTGCATTGTAACTGTTGGCAGGCAGGAGGTCTCTGTGAGTATTTTGATCTCAGTGGGAGCAGCAGGTGCTTTGGCAAGCCTCACTCAATGCCGCAGGTAATACTGCAATTTGAAAAGGGCTGTTGAAGAGAAAGTGAGTGCTTGTGCATGTGCTGTGCTCTGCGTGTGTGTGTGTGTGCGTGCGCACTTCTATACACACTTAAATTTAAGTGATGTTGCTTGCTGTTGCAGTGACAGAAATTCTAAATTCACAGAGCTGACCTAGTAGCTACAAATAGACAGTTCCGAGATAGACCCACATCATAGCTCCCTTGCTCTCTCTCTCTCTCTCTCTCTCTCTCTCTCTCTCTCTCTCTATGTCTCACACAGACATGCACACACACACATACACACAAGCTGTGTGTATTTGATGGTATTTTTAAAAATTTTGTTCACTTTTTAAGTCTTTCTCTCTTTGTAAAAACACACACTACACGGGCTGTGTGCATTCATCTATTTGCTTTCATCTGTCTCTCTTCTCAACTTTATTCCTATGAGTCTGCAAGTCTCACTCTTTTTTTGCTGCCATGTCTCTTGCGAATAAATTATAAAACACCTTTGTGAAGAGTTGGTGGACCATAACACTCATTAAAGTGAGCCTATCCTCAAATCCCTCCTTTGTTACTTTGCTTCCTTTTCCTCCAAAAGAGAAGCGACACCTTTGGAAATCAGTGAGTTGTCATGGAAGCCACATGCCGGTGTTTTTAACTCTGACTGTCCTCTGCTTTCCACAACTTCTCATTTTCTCATTCTGCAGAACCCAGCTTATATGTGTCAAAAACGCAGAACATGAAGAGTTATACCTGTCCATGCTTCTAAAAACTATTCAAATGAAACAAGGGAGCATCACTCCTAAGTTGAACTTCTCAGAACTCACAGATATGTTAGTAGGAGGGAGAGAAATAGCTTCACTTTAAAGATTCACAGGCCAAAAAGATTGCGAACTTCTGATGTAGGCAGATTATAGAACTACCATGTATCAGAGATTATCTGATCTGAATTATATACTCTCTATTTATCTTTCTGTGAGAGTTAACATCAGGCTTGTGCTCACTCCTGCCAAAGTGCATCCCTTTTCTAGAATCTCTTAAGATCATAAGATGTAAGTGTCACATACATACATATATATTTATACAAATCCGGAGGCATTACACACCCTAATTTATTCTACCCTTTCCTGTCATTCATCCACAATACAGTTCAATCCATCCCATGTTACCTCAGCTTAAGTTTCTGCAGGTCATCAGCCAGGTTGTCTCTCTCCACCTCCACTCGGGCACGCTGGTTGGAGAGGGCCTCTATCTGCCTCCTCAGCTCCCTCATTTCTTCCTCATACATCTCAGCCACGCGCCCGGGCCCCTCGCGACCCCTCAGCTTCTCAATCTCCACCGTCAGCGCTGCATTCTGCTGCTCCAGGAAACGCACCTTCTCGATGTAGCTGGCAAAGCGGTCATTGAGGTGCTGAAGCTCGGCCTTCTCATTGGTCCTTGTGTTGAGGAAGTCCTGGTTCATGGCATCAGCCAGGTTGAAGTCGAGTTTCTCGCCGGCATAGGTGCGCACGGCTGTAGAGGAGCCGAACCCAGCTCCTCCAGCACCAGAGGACACCCTGAAGCTGGAATAGGAGGGAATGCCAGAGCTCTTGACCTCATATACTCTGGAAGACATGTGGCTTGAAGAGGAGCTGCGGCCTCCTCCTAGAGAGGAGAAGAGGGAAGACATTGGGGATGAACCGACACCAGAGCCGAAGGTGCGGCGGTACGAGGAGGCACTCTGGGCTGAGGAGGAGTAGGACTTGCTCATGGCTGGATGACTGTTCGATTGGCTTTGTGGTTTTGATGGAGCCGCTTGAGGTGCTGAGACCCAACTGTCCCACTGGGCAACTGGGAGAGATACTAAGTGAAGAAATGCCAGGCACAGAGCGCAGCTATTTGTAGATCTACCACACCCACACCCACTCCTGCCCCAAGCCCCTCCTCTCTGTCCTCCATCTGTCTCCATTCACCCACGTCTGAAATCCCACTACCCTCCTTCTCCACCGCCCACCACAACCCCATTTTCCTTTTACTGATCACTTTGTCAGCATTTTAAATCAAAGCCTAAAACTGAGAAAAGATCACATTGGACCAACTCTGGAACGTTTCCTCATGTGCTAAGGTGTTGCCAATGAAGGTTTTTCTATTAGTACTACAGGTTACTTTTATATAATCATCAAATTAGCATTAATGGTGCTTTTTAGAGACCATGTGGGCACTTGAACACAGAGGAAGTAACTGTTACGTCATATGGCTGCTTCAAAGTACAACTTTAGTCTTATTTTTGGTCATTCTGGCTTTATTTTGCCTCTGAAATCCACAGCTTAAGAAGTTAATTTAATCTCTTTTTGTTGACTTGACAAATGAAATTTGAATTCAGTTTTATCAGCAATGTTTAGTATAAGTGATTGCCATGTGAAAACCAAGAGTTGGCTCCATTTGATTTTCAGGAAAAGTCATATTACTTAGATGGCATTTTTGTAATCAGTTTATTTCAGTCTCTCGACAGGTCATCCATTATTCCCCAAACCTCTCCTCTACATCTCCTCCCCCTCTCCAGCCACTCATTTTTTCTCCAGCCCCACATATGCTGTCATTCCTCCCCTGCCCCTCACTCCTGTTGCCTGCCCTCGATTCAGCTGTTGAAGGGGTCTGGTTTCAACTGCTGGGAAGGATGGTGTGTGTGTGTGTGTGTGTTCTTGGATGGATGCATGATTGAGTGAGTGAGCAAGTCAGTCAGTCAGTCTCAGTCTCAGCATTTGTGAGCAGGAACTCTAATGTGGGAAGTTGTTGTCGAGACAGTATAGGCTTGTTTCATAAACACCATCTGTATGGAGGGAGAACTGGATCAGAGCCTATTTTACCTCACCATAAGTAATCTTAAAATAGCTTTGCATGTTTGAAATAGCCATGGCATGTTTACTGTAATTCAGCTAAAGGAACTGGCTTATAAAAGCACACAGGTCTTTCTGCTCAGGTTTACTCTCTCAGCTTTACTGTCATTTTCAAAAACATGAAATGTAATTAATTTGATCATTTCCAAGCACATAACGTGGATGTTTAGCAATTTTCTTATGCTGCACATCAGAATTTATTTATACAATGTTTGATTTACTGCTTGGCCAGTAGCTATAGAGTTACAGGAGAGTTATGTATTTACCCTTGGTTACATAAGCAGCAATACACTTTGACTGATAGAGCTGCTGCCAGGAAGGTCACGCGCTGCATTTTTTTTAATAAGGGCTATCCACTGCACTTACTCACACCATGAGTGAGTGTACAAATGTCAGTGCATCAGCCATGTAAACCATCTGGTTAAATGTACGATTTGAACATTTTGTAATAGTGTATATGAATTAGCAGTCTGTGTGTATATTCATCTAGCTTCTGTTCATATGGAGACTGAATTAATATCATGCTATCACAATATAAAGTTGTTATGGCTAGCGTGTTTCAGCTGCACATGCAGCACCCATGCAGCAACATTTGCTGCTGGAAACAGGGTTAGGCAGCTCAGACTCAGACCTAGCAACAGGAAATGTGTGACTGCAACACCAAAAACTTAACATAAGGTTACCTAAAATAAGGGCTCCATATAGTAGCAGAGTCGGTGGATTATTATTTGATTACTTTTGATAACATTACATTTGATTCCATGTTAATTGTAAAAAAAAAAAAAAAAAATGGTTAGACTTAAAGTTAGACAAAGGGTTTGGGTTAAGCAGCCAGTGAGCCTTAGTAGTTTCATACTACAAATTTGTGTGTGTTTTTCCATGTGTGCGTGAGCATGAACGAATGCTGTTATATATATCTATAACAGACGGACATGTCAGACATCCAGGGTTACAACTGAAAGCAAACCCAGACTCGTGAGGCATCTCTACCCTGCCCTGTGTCATTGGACCTACTTTATGTGAATGTGTTGGTGGTAATGATGATGACTGTAGATCTGTAAGGTGCTAAATTCTGATCTGACAGCTGAATAGAGCCATAAGATTTCCCTGACTTCCTACACAAGTTATACAATTATACACAGGTGTTTTCAGTTACTTGGGCTGATCACACCTCTAGTCAGGTTAAAGCTGGATGGAGCTTTGCTGGTGATGTCGCAAAACACTACGGACCAATAAGAATGGAAATAGGGTAAGTTGTCCCACTCTAACAGGTGCAACAAAACGAAGAGGAGGATGTCAGCTGAGCCTAGTTTGTACATGCCCACACAGTCCTGAAAAGAGGTCTAATTAGGCAACAGCTGAAACACCTGTATGGATGGACCATGGGTATGTAGAGGCTCACACAGGCACATGCCACATGAACATCAATCCCCGGACCTATTACACAAAATGGGAAACATTGTGTTAGCATACTGCATATGTGTGACCGTCCATGTGTGTATGTGTTGGAGTTGCAGGGGTCTTTGTGTGTGGTCATACGTGTATTTGCGTGTCAAAGAGCAGTGGGTGTGTCAGCTGCTGCCGGTGTCAGCTTTATTTTTAGCTTTTCCGTTTGAACTCTGTTGTCCAGTCACTTTCCCAGAGGATCATTGGACTGAAGACAGAGTCTGACACCCCCACTAAAAATAAGGATAATGTTTAAATAGTTTAAAAATTGTTTCCTGAAAGATAAAACTAGAAAAACATGACACTATATAATGTTTAAATCAAGTTTTCAACCTGATATATGTGCTGTAAAAAACAAAATTAATTTTCAGTTTTCACTTATTTTTTAATTGTTTTCACACATGTAAACAGATATAAGTACATAATAATAATAGCACCTGCCTGTCCTATATATCTCTGGAAATTAACCTTACTAACTCAGTGTTCACATATAATTGATTTATCATCAGTCAGATAGATATCATCAGGCCTCCTTCCAGAACCACTTTGTTTGTTCTAACGCCAAAGGCTCATGTCATCAGGGAAAGATCCCGGAGTAGACTTGCACAGGAATACTTTTCATAAGACAGTTCCACCACATTCTAATGTTGGCACAAGTAAACATGGGTCCTGTGGTTTGTTATCTTACCACTGCTCATATCTGGAAAAAACTGCGACGCTGCCACTCCACTGACTGTGACTTCACTTTTTTCACTTCAGGGTTCGGGTATGAGTTTTAGGGTCACATCCTCAAACTGCTGCTCCGTACAAATTCCCATCCCACTGCACTCATGTACCAGGAATGATGAAAGGGCTTTTTGCTGTTATAAATCATCTAAAATGACACGTTATGAGCATCGTGTGACTTGACTGTGCTATCTGCTGATATGACTGGAGCGGTCATCCTGGAGTTTCCCAGCTGAAGAACACATCATCAGCGCAGGACAGAAAATGAGCTACCTACAGGTTGCCTAACAACCCCAGACACACAAGCAATACCTGACCCATAGCCTAGAAAAAAAAAAAAAAACTCTTAAATTAGCAGCCAGATTCCAGTCACGGCTGGGAAAACAGTAATTAGATAGACACAGACACATGCATGAACGAAGTCTGAGAATATCGAGAGTACATAGCAGCCAAACCCTACTCAGCCATGTCACGATTATATTTTAAGGATAGGATGCAATACTGCAATTTAAAAATATCAGCAGTAATTTCCTCAGGTTTGTATTTGAAAAAAGCTGATTAACCAAATTAGTTTATACACTATAGATTTCTATGTGTTGGTCCTGATTCTTAAAACTATGACAAAATGAGTCAGAGAACGGTTTCACACATTAATTTGGTTTCATTTAAAGACCACTCCTCATTGATCACTGCCATTCATTCTGCATGGGTCTAGACTGAAAATAGATTTCAGAGATCAGAGATCAGATTTTCTTTCCAACGTTATCAGTGGCAAACATTAAATTTTGAATTACTTTACATGTATACGATGTCAAAAATGTAAAAAAAAAAATCTGTTCTATAATCTTCACTCACTACCACGTTGTACGGGTTGGGTAGTCGGAGTAGGGTGGGGGCCTCTGGCCTGTGGAATGCTGGGGCAGTCAGAAGCCAAGCAGTGTGGATGACACGATGGGAAAGTGGCATGATGGGACATTGTGTGACAACACCTTTTATTTAACCACTGAACATGAGAAACCAACACAGACAATCTGTGTGTTTTCATTGTACAGATACCTCTATATGTATTTGTGTTAGGGTAAATAAACAGTAAGTGATACAGTCAGACTTAGGGCACATTAAATCTGCAGAATGTGATAAGAGCAGGCGTATAATAACAACAGCGAGTGAAAGCAAAGTGAAAGATGGTGAAAATCCTATAGTGTTTTAAATATGACTTAAATGGTGTCTATAGGTGAGGGGCGTTCAGCTGGTTTCATCCTTCATAAACACTGAATGTACGTTGCCCGGCAACTGACCAAACAGTCGTACACACATACCAATGAGCTGAGTTGCTGCACAAGAGTGACACAAGGACGAAAGGATGAGAGTAAAGGAGAGAGGAAGAAACAGAAATGGACTTTGCGTGTGTGTATGTGCATGTGTACATGTCCATCTGTCGTTGTGAGGCCAAATTTTAGTTTGCAACCACCGGCCCCCACAACTTCAAACAGCTGTTTGAGGGTTCAGATTTGGTTAGAATTCGGTTTAGGTTCGGGTTATTAAGTCTGCATTTAGTTGTGATGGTAAAGGTTTGGGTAAGCGGTGAAGGAGTACACAATGTCAGTCAGGGTCCTCACAACTATAGAAAGACCAACGTGTCATCTTTTATGAGGACCTACTTTGGGTCTATCTTAGGAGAGATAGGATATCAAAAGCCAAGAGCAGCACAATGTGCCTGAAATAGAGAGCAGTGGACATCAAATCAGACCATGTGGTTCATGAGTCACGCCAGACAGAAAGGCCACTTCCTGTTTTATTACAGTCCAGTTGCCTCAGACTTCTGTCAGTAATCTGAACTGTGTTTTACTCACAGAGGTCTGGATAATGCACAACTTAATATTCAATAGAAATAAACTCTCAGGAGTGTAAGCAATGCTAATCCTACGACATTATCATACATTCACTGGATGCTGCCTCTGGTATAGGATTACTGTCTGAATAGCAGAGCCAAAACCAGTCTGTACATTTGTTAATATTAGTCTACAGAAAATAAAATGAACTGATTGGTTTTCAGTTGTTGTTTTTTTTTTTTTGTTGTTGTTTGTTTTTCCCCAGTTTTACTATTTACATTATTTTGTTATTATTGTATCCTCACGATATCCACAACACTATGGGGAAAAGGAAGTTCATAGATTCCTTGAAAATAAACTGTATTCAAAGAACATGAAATATTGAGAATATTTTATCTGTATTTGTGCTCTGGGAACAGATGGTGTGACAGTATGTACCTTGATTATTTATTTATTTTTACATTAGGTGCATTAGGTTTTAGCCAGGGGCAGTCTAGGCTGAGAAAGTAACCTTTAGTGTATGAAGCAGTAGTTGCAGTCTATCAATCTTCAGTCAAAGACACTAAGTAGCCTTTCCCATTGGCTGGTTTTAACAGACACAAGAGGGAGCAATAGGACAACAAAATAAAATGAACTGCTGTGACACCACTACCCCAGGGGAATAGCAAAAAAAAAGAAAAAAGCTCTTGCTATATTCAGCAGGGATCCAATCAGAAGGGATCGGCTAAGATAACGTCCATGCCAGATTGAGAGACATATATTACAATATTTACAATGACAATAATAATGTTTCTAGGAAGAAATCAGTCTGCAGGCACATTATCACATTTGTCAGAGTACTGGACATGTCCAGTAAAATGGCACAAACACTGGAAATGCTTCTTTGATTTAAAAGTTGCAGGCTAGTGTTCATGAATTGTATCTGGGTGCACCTGGGTGTAACATTTAACATAAGCACCTGTGGGATTTAAAAAAAAAAACTGATGAAGGGTTAATATACCTGCGCACACCTTTGAATTGTTTGGGATAGAAACATTTGCACGTTTTGTGTGCCTGCATGCACGTTTACGAACAATAAATCCATGACGTTTATGAATGGGTGGAATATTGAAATGAACACTTGCGATCATCTCCCTCACTGATTTCGCGATGACGTTGCTGCAGATTGATTTCTTGTACCTCAGAGATACCCCCCCCCCCCCCCCCCCCCCCCACCTCCTCCCGCCCGGTTCCTTCAGACTGCACGTTACTTCCGCAGCTGTGCTGTCGTGAGTCGATACTACGTCGTCGCAGGTTCACAGCCTGAACCTCCTCCTACGCCCCGCCTTTCCACTGTGAGGAATTAGTTCTTTCTGCCATTTATTTATATTTTTCCGTCACATGGGCTTTTTGGATTCAGTGTGAGCTGTCGACACTGGCTGCAGCTCCTTTCAACATTATGGGGATTTAAAGAAAGAGGGGGAAACGGGGGCCAAAAAAAAAAAAGGGGGACTTCGCATCTTTCTCTCTGCATCTCCTGCGCTGCTGTGAGGCTGGAGAGGATCATGCAACACCTTAAACCATGGCGAGCTCTGCTCCTTTTGACGGTGATGTGCCAACCAGGGAACTCAGACAAATACGGTAAGATGATAATGATAATGATGATACTCATGATGGCACGATCCTTACCAGAAATCACTGTTACACTCCTGTAATATTCCCACAGGTAGGCCTACTTGGCGTGTCTAAGTAATGACTTCATGGTGATTTCATCCTCCTGTCAGATACGTTATCCCCTGTGGCATCGTATCACGGTCCTGTAAATACTCCAGGTTAAATTTAAGGATAACTGAATTTATGTGCCATTTTAGTAGACTGTGTGTTATCCTTTCAAAATGAACCATATTATGAAACATATTTGCCAGAGAAAGGCACAGAATGTGGGTAAATGTAGAGGATGAAAGTCTAATGAGATTAAACAGAGGTGGAGGAGAGATGGAGGATGCAAAGAGTGATGGGAAGAGGAAACTGAGTCTAGTGAGCATTGTATTTTGGTTTCTTGTAGAGCAAAGGGTTGTTTTTTTGGTGGGGAATTATGACCCATATCATTCCTCCCCAGACTTCCAAATGCTATTATTGACATAATGTTATTATATCAAGCAGCCACCAAACCCAGGTGTTGGGGATAAATAAATTGCACCCAGAGTACCAAGTGTACACAATACAAGATAAAGAGTAAACAGCAGAAACCATTTAAACTTATAATAAGAGACAACAGATAATGTTTCACTAAATTATACATGATACAAACACTTCGATAAACATGTATGGTTTTTAATCAGGGATATACTGTAGATATCTTCTCCACTGAGTAAATAATGCAATAAATTTGTGATTGATACAGTGACTTAGCAAGTGAATTGTGGCAACACTAGCCTGTCTGACTTGTAGGTGGAGATTTGTGAAGTAGGGAGTGAATTCAGTGAGTTATTCACACTGAGTCTGAGAAAGGCAGGAAAGGTCTCTTCTGCAGCTTTTCTCCCATGTAAACAAGAGAGCATGATTCTGTTCTAACAGAAAGGGCTGCCACCCCCATTGTTTTCCCTCCATCTCTCTCTCTCTCTCTCTCTATATATATATATATATATAGAGAGAGAGAGAGATATTTATGCATAGTTTTTATGCTTTTTTTTTTACTTCAGTTTTGTCTTTTAAGTGCAGTCACCCAAATGTGACTCATGAACAGCTTAGAAGCATCTGGTTACAGCTGAAAGACCTCTGTACCTCTGTATATACTTGTGCTTGTGTTTCTTAGCAATCTGCCATTAAAAATCATCCTGAGGAAAAAAAAAGACATTCTTGTGAAATTAAGATTGCATTAAAAAAACAACAATGAACAATGCACAGCACAATGGAAAGCCATTCTGCAAGTGCCTGCGATTTCAGCACCATGGAGAGAAACTGGTAACCGCTGTGCATCCATTCATCTGTTCATTTGATTAGCCATCCGTCCGTATGTCCGACTGTCCATCCTCACACACACAATTTGATGTTCCTGTCTGAGTTGACGTCTGTGCAGCCAGTCATTTTCCCAAGGGACAGATGTCCTGTTGCTATGACAAAATTAAATTTGCTTGCCGAAGCACTCACTCATTGAGACCCTTGTACTTTATCATGCTAGGGTACACATTTTTCAGCTTTAAATGCTGAGAATCGTTATTATTAAAGAAAAAAAATGATTGTTATTTCTACTACCAGGTCAACTGTTGAAGCTTTTGAAGGATGTAGACCACAACATGCCTTTCTCTGATACACCTGGAATGGCTGGTGACTTATTTCACACGCCAAAGGGGAGTTTTAGCATCTGAACTCGACTCCTGTCCTTTTTCTAATCTGAAAACAGGTGTGCGTGTCTCTTTCAGACATTCACATAGGTCAAAACGCACTGCCAGATGCCCTTTCCTCCACAATCAATCAATATTTGTTGACTAGGACTGACATTTACGCACAATGTCCTGTGATGTGTATGTCAGTCCCCCTGCAAGCCCCAATTACTCAGATACCTCTTGGCTGTGTCTCAATATAATTACACTGGTGTGTGTTTTTGCTGAAGCTTGTGTGAAGGTTCACACAACCCTCCACAGATTGGCAAGAATGGGTTTCTTGGATGGTGTATATGTTACATCCTCAGAGCCACCCAGTCTAAATTCTTCTCTGTGTGTGTGTGTGTGTGAGAGAGAGAGAGAAAGATTTTGTGCAAATAACTTCACATGCATTTAAATCCATAACACCTTTTTAGAGAGCATTAAAGAAATAGAAAAGACATTGCAGTGTGTATGTGTGTTTTAGGTGAGTCACAGAAAACGCCGTTAGGCACTGCGTCATTTCATTTAAAGGTAAAGAAAGTAGTTCTCAGTCTTTTCTTTCTCTCCAAGGTTGTGTTCAGGTGAACATTGAATCGACAGATCCATCAGTTCAATAAACAAGCTAGTGACCTGCCATCTCTGGGATTCAACTGGAGATAAATCCTCTCTGTCCGTTTTTGCTCACATACACTCACACACAGATTTTACGCCACTTATTTGATATTTATTTGCTTTTTGTCTCTTACATGCTCACATGGACTCTGGAAATCAGGAGCAAAAAGAGACATGAGATGTGACACAAGAAAGAAAGAAAGACAGCCAGCCAGGCAGAGCTATCCATGCATATTCTCCTGTGTGACGTTCCTATCTATTGCCAACCACCTGCTCCTTCCCACACTGCCATACCCTCCAAGGTCTTACTCACCAACCTAAATTACAAAGACATAACTAAAAACACTGTTCAGTCACAGATCTGCATAACACAGCAGCCAAAAAATAACTTCTCCCTGTGTGAGTGTGAAATCAATACTTTACATTCATATAACATAGCTTCTTCAGCATATAATACATTTCTGTGGGATCTGATCAGGAGTAAATTTGTCTAAATGAAGATAAGCTTTTATTTCAAGGTTTTCAGAAGTTCCAGGTTTTGGGATTACGAATGATTTCACTTGGGGTGAGGGACTTTTAAATGCCTCTGTGCTGTTATAGAAAAGTTGTATAACAGATGGGCGCAAAAAACAAAACAAAAAAAAAAACGGTGAAGGTTGTGGGTGTTTTTTTGTTGGTGGTTTGTGTGTTTTGGTTACCACTGTGCAGTACATTTGAATCTAATTATAATGAGTAAGCCAGGGTTAAGCTCACTTTGTTGTGTTCTCATTTCAGCCCTCTAAATGTGAGTTAAAGCAGTCGTTGCCATGGAAATCGCTGTGAAAGATTTTACCCTGAGTACCTGCTAGCTAGTAATCTCTTTGTCTTTCTCCCTCAGGTTGCCTGTTTGAGAGAAAACTGTGCACGAGGGATCAGTTCTGCTCAGATGGTGAGTACAACACACACGCACACACACAGTGACAACAATCTCTTTTTTTAACTTAAACATTAAACTTTTAAGACAGACTACGTTCTTAATCCTTTCTGTACCTCTACAGAATATTAAATTATTTATTTACTTGCAGCTGGACACACACAAACACACACACACATTATGTCACTGGGAGCATGCTAGCACAAAAGCTGTGTATAAAAATATAAAAGTCAAGGATTTTTCCTTTCTCATCCACATGTGTCTATCTCTCTCTCTCTCTGTCACCTGCCTCTCTCCCTTTCCTCATCTTTATCTAAGCCCCTCCCCCGCTCCACTGTCTCCATAGCAACACTGACATCACGGTGAGGTCGACACCCCCACAGTTGTTGTGCTAATACAGTGATGAGTCACTGACACACACTTACGCACTTCTCTGTGGAAATTGCACTTACGCACACACACAGCCATTGGACAGAATACAAAATGGACTGGCGTACTTACTTGCAGCTCGAGAGCAGACACAGCTACGTTTCTGCCTCGCAGTGACTAATACCTTATAAAGTATACACTGCTATTGTGTTGACTTTAGATGAAGAGTTCAAGGAGGTGTTATACTGTTCAGTACAAAGTCCCCTTGAACCAACACTTGTACTGTACAATGCATCACATATATATTGAGTCTCTTTTATTTGTTGGATTATGTTTCACATCCGATACATTAAACACGTTATGAAATGTTCTAACGCTGTATTTCAAATTTTTAAAAAAAAAATGAAACAATAGCTGAAATTTTTCTTTTCTTGTGGTTCCTGCTGCTAGTGATAGGGAACACTGTGTTGTGTGTACCTTGGTGTGCTATATTGTTTATTTGTGTCTGTGGTAGGTTGTGCCAGTGGCCCTTATGGAATTGGCTGTGTATCAGGCAGTCACTGTCTGCAGTCGTTATATATTTGGAAGGAGTAGCAGAGAGTGTAGTACGGCGGGGTTCTTCCTCTGTTTATACCCCTCCCAGTGACAGGTAGAGATGCAGGGTTTGTCGTGTTGTGTTTTGTTTGTGGTACTGTGTACAGTCCAGGCTTTGCTGGTCTGATTTTGTCCTTTTCCAGCCTCAACTATGGAACATCGTGCTAAAACAGATAGGTCCACATTTATGCATGGACTGAGGTCATGATGCTTATGCTGTTGTTGCAGGCGCCTTCTCTGTAAGTTTATACAGCCTGTTACATGTTAACCAGAATGAGGTCACAACATTGTCACCTGTGTTCTGTGCACACAGGTGCAGCACCCTGACCTTGTCACCCTGTTGTTCCTTGAGATGCTAACTTGAGTCAGCATCAGCTGGAGCTGTAGACTACAAGTTTGAAATATCTGTTTGCAATCTGAAGGTGTGGAGTTAGTAAAAACTGAGGTCCCCATCTCTGCTTGAGGCTACATAAACCACCACAAGCATAACTCACCCAGATATCCGGGTGAACTGTCAGTTGTCGAGTTGCACTGTGGGTGACATGGGCACCATGTCTTGACAAGGAAGAAGAATGCATGGAATAAAAATGTTGATATCTCTGGTTTATTAGCATCAATTTTGATTTGTTTTTTTAAACTGTTCGTTTTGAATGAATCATTGAAGCATGCAGTTTTCTGTCTTCTCTCCAATCATCGCCTGTTCCTCCTCCTCATTCCCCCTTTGTCTCTTTACCATCAGTCAGCTCACCACCAGGAATAACAGGGACAATTGTACTTCACCAGTGGAATACACTGCCAAGATACAATATCCTGTGTCATAATCAGATCATCATCATCAGCTATTTATAATGTGATTAGGGGTTTTACAACTGGGATGGAAAACGTGAAAGGAAAATATTCTGTGTCTTTTTCCTTCATTTTGGGAAAAATTTATATCTGTATCTCTCTATATCTAGCTAGTTTTCTGTGTTACTTGTCAGACTTTGGTAATGTCATAACATTAACACAAGACATTTACCTGATTGCATACCAACCCACCCACCCAGAGGGAGTTACTTATGCAAAACAGAAATAAAGTAAAAACGTGCCTCTCTGCTTAATCTTCAATACATAGAGGAGCAAAGACTGTGGTGACTCATCAGTGCGTCAGAGATAGATGTAGTCTGCTCTGCTTTATTTCTATTCCTTTCACTTAGCAGTCTGACCATGTTTCTTTCTGTAGACATATGTTCATCTCATCTCAAGTTTAGAGCTCAGAGTAAAAATTTCAGCCTTATACATGAGACTCGGCTTTTCTAAGTGTAATAAAGTTAGAAATTTCAGATTCTCAGTATCAAAATCACTTCAATAACCTGCACTTTGTGGTTGATGGCTTCTTCATTCTTCTTCTCTTCTAACTCTTTTATCCATTAGAAATTTCAGATTCTCAGTATCTAGCTCACTTCAATAACCTGCACTTTGTGGTTGATGGCTACTTTCCTCCATTTCTTCCAACTCTTTTATTTGATGCGGAGGCAGAACACTGAGTGGATCAGGAGTTTTCCAGTATGAACATATTAATCCTCTGGTTCCGGCCAGTTTTCAATGTGGCTTATATCCAAAGTCTATTAAATTATAATCATTAATTTATAATTTAGAGAGAGTGAACACTTATATATTTCACTGCAATGCAACTGACCTTCAGTAAAGCTAATACTAACTTTGTCAAGCTTAGAATGATGCATCTGGCTGAGGATGGCGTGTACAGAAAACATTTCTTCATGTACTGTAGATGTTCAAAAGATTATTTTATGACCTTGAAAGAGAACAAGTAACAGAAAATTATTCTGATAATCAAATGTTATTAATACGTCTGTTGTCATGAGGCTGCCTGCAGGTTTGCAACTATTTCAAAAGGGAGCTGTTTAAAACTTTCAAGAGCACGCACACTGACGGTGGCATAACCCTGACAAAAGGACTGTGACAAGCTGTATAAAGTGTGTGGACTGTATTTAAAAATCATGACTCACTGCTGTGGGCTTGTGTGATGTGGGCTACCATAAGAATTACAGGTTATTACAAAAATACTGCACCTCACAGGCAACATCACTGAGCCATTTGTGGCAAAATGTGCACAGTTTCAGATACAGTGTAATATTTTTCTGTTGGTTGGTTTGCACTGTATATTTGCTGTTCTGTACTGAACCTTCTTTCTTTTTCCCTTTCTCACAGCAGACATTTTTGGTTTACCACATATCTATGATATATGTGACAAACTATATAACATTAACAATGGCTCTGCTCATTTCAAGTGTTGTGAAGCATGCACAATACCAGGGCCCCTGCAGCATCTAAGTGAAATTAAACCATTGTTTATTTTTATTATTTACACCTGTGCTTTAACATCTTTCATAAAAATGGCCTATTGTGTAACTTGTGTCTTGTGGCAAACTGTGCTGGATTTGGGACCAGGAGTCACTATAAAATAATCCTCCCGCGACCATCCTGGGAAAAAAAAAATATTTACAGCCGCATTTGTGTTTATTCCAGATGGACTATTTGGTCAGTGTCATAGCTCTAAGCAGGACCAGGTCCAGTACCAGGTGTCAGTTCCTGTTCTGAAGAGGATGCAGGAAGTCCTCAAACAGCTCATGCTACAAGGTAAGACAGAACATGAGAAGCACCAGAAGTCATTTACAACACCTAAACTGTTAGAGTTAATCCCCCATTGCTTTTCTGTAGTGAACTGTAGCATGAATTAGCTTTGACTTGCATTCTTTTTTTCTGCCTAAAATTAAAATTTTAGTCTAGTTCAGTGCTGTTCAGTGGCACAGCAGTGGTTTAAGCTAAATGCTAATGTTAGCATGCTAACATGCTGATTTTTAACCAGATCTAATTGCTGCCATGTTCACTATCTTAGTTAAGCATGCTAGCATTTGCTAATTAGCACAAAAACACAAGGCACATCTGGTACATCTTCATTTGGTCACGTTAGGGTTACGGCCATTGTTCTGACATGAATTCTCAAATCCATGGATCCTTTATGAATATGGACAGAAATCCATTAATAATACAAGTGCTTGAAGACAACTCCTAGAATCTGCCTGACTCTTCCTTGCACTTTCACTCTCTGCTTTTGTGGCTTTCTTTAATTGCTGTGTGTGTGCGTGTGTGTGTGTGTGTGTGCAGGGCTTTCATGGCAGGATGACATCACCCAGTATATTTTATCAAAGGAGCTGAAGAGAGTTCCCCATACCACCCACCCCTCTAAGCCGAACTCCTCTTCCTCCTCTTCTCATTCACCTCAGTAAGTGTTCTCCAGTTACCACCTTGTTTTTCACTCCATGCCGACTTCTTTATCCTTCCGTCCGTGCAACCCCTGTGTACCCATCCTAAACTTGTCTTTCCTGGTTGCCAGGTCTAAACAGCAAATCCCCCATCACCACAGTTCCAAGTCGGGGTCCACACCTCCTGGTGGCAACTATGTGGACTACATGATTGTTGAGCCTCCCCAGTCCCAGCTGCGCATGCAGACAGCATCTATGGACCCATATACATACCACCAGGTAGAAAAAACTCACATATCATGACTGCACAAAAGCAGCTCTGTGTCATTTTTTACAAAACTACTGCACAGGTGTGGATACAGCAGACAAAAAGTCACTCATTAAATCCTAATTCATACAACAATCAAAGCTCACAATAATACATCACTGTCTAGAGCTTAGGTGACAAGTAAGCACGTAAAATCTCTTCCAATCACAGCATAGGTACCAAGATGAAGCAGAGAGATCCCTCATAGGGGCAGGAGGCAGCTATGCCCGCCCTTATTCAAGGTCCCAGAGCAATCAGAGAGAGCGAGAGCGAGAGCGTGACAGGCAGCTGCTACAGGAAGCCTTGTCTCTCTACCTGGCATCTGCGCAGCCCTCATATCGCCACAGAGGGGCCTCTTCCATGGCTCCTGCAGGTAGATGTTTTTTCAAATTTCCTAAATAAAACACTCAAAATAGAAGTTACTCAGGAATGGCAAAACATTACACAATACATTTTCACTAAACAATGTCTTTACCATCATAACCTATTATGATGCTGTGAGCAGGTCTGCCTTACTATGAGGACTTGCGACTGGAGATACCAGTGGACTATGTGGAAGACTACACCCTAGAGGAGAGACTTGGTACTGCAGGCAGACAACAAATGCTTCAGAACAAGAAGGTTCCTCAGGACTTCAGCGCTCTGTCTGGAAACAATGGTGAGGAAGAGGAACTTAAACTTACTTATACTTAATTTGAATAATGTCTTGAAGAGAGGATGCTATGCAACACAGGCATAACACTAGATTTACACTGTTGGAGCCCTTACATAGTATGTGCACATTCAACACGTGGATATTTTCTGAATAGGACAAAAATGGAGGTAACTGTGTTATCCTATGTTAGATGGCTTACTCCAGAGGATGTCAGGAGTCTTGCAGAGGTATGGAGTTGACCCCAGAGAGCTCAGTCAAGAGCAGCTCTACAAGCTAGCCCTCATACTGCAGCTGCTGCAGGCCCAAGACAAAACAGGTACAGTCCCCAAGCTACAAGATGGGATGCATGGGTGAGAATAAATCATACTAAAACTTAATTGTGTTTTACTCTAATATTTGTCTAAAAACAGTAGTTTGTCTCTCTTAACCCAGATCCAGTCGAGAAAGACCTCATCACCCTTAAGGAGGTATGGCAGCAGCTGCTGTTAGGAGTGATTACAAATTCACAAATCATGCACTTTTTCTTTTCTTTCCTTTTTTTAACCAACAAGTGTTCTACCATTTCCCCTCCATAGATGCAGCTGTTAAAAACAGACACTGTGTCAAATAAGCCACAGAAGCCCGCTCCTGCTCCCAGTCCTCCTGATGCCCCTCCTGCCCCCTCTTCTGCCTCAGTCCCAGCTACACCTCCAGCCAAGAGCCTTCCTCCCTCTGCCTCCCAGCGTCCTCAGGCCGCTCCTGCAGAAGCTGGCCAAGGCTTGAAGGAGCAGAGACCGCCGCTTATTGATGGTACAGGAGCCAAGGAGGAGTATGGGTACATTGTCACCAACCAGAGGTCAGCACTCAAGCTAACTGTGCTCTGAGTTCTTCTGTTTGTTGTTACACTGCTTAAAGTTGTGTTTGAAGGCTGTCGTGAACTGGCAGTAGGTGAAATCACCGCATGCCTTATTAATTGCCAGTAAAGAGCAGATTAATAAAACATGCTATTGATATAGAGGATAATGATGTTTTTTGCTTCCCAGTCATCTGAGTCTGTATGATGGAGTGAAGCTGTTGGAGCTACTGGCTGATAAGATACACCTGACAACCAGCAGCTTCATCAACATCAGGTAACACCACCATTATGGGTGTGTGTGTGTCAGTATGTGATAGAGTCTTGAATTTTGCTATTTTACACTAAACACTCAAGTTATTTTTGCACAGTTTTAAAGCATCAAATGTGTGCCCCTGTGTGTGTATGTTTCCAGTGTGGTGGGTCCGGCGCTGACGTTCCGTATCCGGCAGAATGAACACAACATGACGGCTGCAGAGGTGGCTGCTAAGGCTGGTGAGGCTCAAAAAAAAACCCGACACACTCACACTTACCTACCCACACATACATACACGCAAGCATGAAGTGAAAAGTACAGTATGTGGGCACACTATTCTGTCATTCTCACCACAGTTTTTTCTTCAAATTCCATTTTACCAAAGCTTTTTATTTATTTATTTTTTTGACATCCAGTAATAAAATGTTTGTTGTTTTTTCAACTTGACAGTATCTGAAAAGAACTTCCTGGAGTCTCAGACAGGCCTGAAGATTGTACAGACTGGCGTGGGAGAGGTACTTACTACACACACGGACACTCTTACGCAGCCTCTGTGGAAAATTTCCCTTGTAATCCCTCCTATCGGTAGCATACGGAACAGTTGTCAAGGCAACAGAGATATAATCACCCCCTCTGTATTCTTAACCATTTCCACTTTGTTCATTCATTCATTGGTTTTAGCTTCACGGATGATCAGATTTGGTAGTGTCAAATGAGACACATTTCACATTGTAGTCACCACATATTGGTAGGTCATTTTTCAGAAAATGGGCTCAAATTTTTTTTTTGTAAGAAAAATGACATTACAAGCACAAGGCCTTTAGTGTTAGAGCACTCTGCTGTACAGCTCAGCACAGACAAAGGCAGCACATCTGCCTCACCTACATAGCTGTTTTTTTTTCATATTGTGTGTGAGCGTTTGTACATGTAAACACCTGTGAGTGTGGGCCACCTGGAGGGCAACTGGCCAGAACAAATCAGCAAGGCGACACCTCGTAACAACCAGCATTTCACTTGTTGCTATGGCACCCCCCCCCCCCCTCTCTCACTGTGGCTTCCTGATCCCAGGTGCTATGGAAACAGTCACAGGTGTCATTAACCTGATTATTCCCTCTTATTCACACAGAGGCCTAATTCCAGGCCTCTGACTCATGGCTTGCATCTCACATTTTGAGTGTAATGGATTAATAGTGAAGTGCCCATTTTGAATGAATATTATGATTACACACACAAACACACCAAATGAATTCAGGGCTGACAAAAAAAAAATAAAGTAATTGTCCTGCCAATACATTAATGGTGTGTGTGTGGTCCTGTGTGGTAATGAGATGGCAGAATATTTTTAACCACTACATAGTGAAATCTTCCCTTTAGTGCCAGTCATTATGATTAAATCATTTAGGAATGTGTTTTTTAGATTAATTCCGTTAATTTAATTTGGGGAAAAAAATTTGAACTATTATATAAAGATAAAATCATGTTCCCCAGACAGTGACGGAAGTACAGTATTTGATTAAAATGCAAGATACACACAGGGATATCATATCAAAAGTGAACAAAGAAAAAGTACAAACATGAATAAAAAAGAAATTAACTACTGGCAGCTGTTATCATTTCACCATACAAAAACTAAAAAAACATCAAGGACAACAGCAACCAGACAACATTAGCGCCTTCTAACTAAGATCATGTAATCTGATTTATTATTTGTTTACTTGTTCAAATTTATATCAGAGGCTGTTGGTGGAATGACACTGGAGCAGACCGAAACTTAAAGCATCAACGTGCGGCATGCTCTGTGCACTGGTTCACTGATCTCCACCAACCTCTGCTGTCTTTTTAATGGGTCCCTGGAGCTTACCACCTTGACCCTCCAGACCTCTGTCTTTAAAACTCAACTTCAGCTGCTCGTTGAGCGCACCTTGCTGTCATGTGCAGTTGCAGAGAAACAAATTTGCTGTTCAAATGAAATGAATGACCTTTGAATTCCAGTAGTGAGGGCGGATTCCCTGGGGTGACTTAGCTTGTAATAATCTGTTTTCTCTTTGTGTTCCTTCCCCTCTCACCGTGTCTTACTCACTGCTCTTTATTATCATCTTTTTCCCAGAGGACAGATGCACGGGGTCTTCCTCAGGTAACCAGGGTTTCCCAGGGCTCCAGTGGGACAGTTATCACCCTTGTTTCCATGGCAGTCGTAGGAGGCGTGCTGGTATTGGCCATGGCAGTAGCTTGTCTCAGGCACTATGCTCAGCAAGTGGCCAATGGCAAGCTTGGCCTGGGGCCAGAGGGAGGAGCAGAAACTCACTTTGACTACCAGGTATGGCAACATAAAGACACCCAGGACTGAGGAAAAAACATTTTCTATATTTATATTTTAAACTATTTACCAGTGCATTGTCCTTGCATACTTGTATGAAGGTTCTCCCATATTGTATGTAAAATTTAATGCTGAGTTTTCCTAACTGGTTGCCACTGTTGCAAATAATTTAACACATAAAAACCAGGTGATGGACAGTGAAAAGTGCAATCTATTTGTGAATATCTGGTAGAGCATGTATATGTTAGAGTATATATTATGCTTATAAATAATGTTTTCATTGATTATTCAGTAAATCAGTGTTGATGGTGATCCTTAGTTACAGCCCTGTTTCTGATTAATACTCTGTCAGGAGCTATGTCGGCAGCACATGGCTTCCAAATCCTCCTTGTGCCGCCAGGACTGTGTGGGCGGGGTGAGCAGCGGCATGGCGGGGTCTGCCATAGGCACGGGTGCTGGTGGTCGACGGGGTACGGACACATCTCGTGTCAGCAGCGTTTCTTCTCAGTTCAGTGATGGGCCCCAGCACAGCCCATCCTCCACCCACAGCTCTACACCGTCCTGGAGCGAAGAGCCAGCCCAGTCTAATATGGACATCTCTACTGGTCACATGATACTGGTGAGCGAATACACAACCAGGACGTACTTCCTGGTGTAGCAAAGAGATTCTCCCGCATTTCCTTGTTATTGATGTGCAGTTTTTAACGTCTTGCGTGCCGTATCTCCCGCAGGCATATATGGAGGATCACCTGCGTAATAAGGACCGCCTTCAGAAGGAGTGGGAAGCTTTGTGCTCCTACCAGGCTGAACCCAGTTCAGTAGCTGTGGCTCAAGCCCCAAGCAACATGGACAAAAACAGACACGCTGAATCCCTCCCCTGTTAGTTCCTCAATGTGTCACCCTGTATAATCATTTCTGTCATGTGTCCTGCATCCTTCAGTTATCGATCATCCAGTTTAATATTCTAATCTCATATCCAAACATGTACAACATGGTGATATTTTTATGCATTTGTGTGTCAAGCAGAAAAAGTAGATTTAAACCTTCCTTATATTGAATTTTTTTCCTAAACATAATCTAATCAGCATCATGCATTCAATCCGTATGTCAATAATTAACTAATCCTAACTTAACATGTTTTCTTTCCCAGATGATCACTCTCGGGTGAAGCTGAAGACTGAAGCACACCCCAATAAACAAGATTACATCAACGCAAGCATCATTGTAAGAAATTCTTCAAACACTTCAAAAACCAGTACAGTATTTGATAAGAATTAGTTGTTTGTTACATGGTGACTCATCCCCTAATCCAGTATGAAGATTTAAATAATGCCATGCTTTAATTGGTTTCATATCTAATATACTATTAAAAAAAACTTAAGAGACTCTGCTCTGATTTTTTTTTCTTTCTAACCAACAGTTTGATCATGACCCCCGCCAACCAGCTTATATTGCCACACAGGGACCTCTGCCCCACACTGTGGCTGATTTCTGGCAGGTCGGTGCAATCTTCCCTCTACTTTCCTTTTCCAGGCTTCCTTCCAGTTTGCTGAATTTGCTTTCTAATCAGTGATAAATAGAAATAATAAAACGGTGTAGATCACTGGGCCGTTCAGGCCAGCTACAGGATGTCTGCCTTGTTACAGCCAGATGACACAAATTTAATTTAATGTGACAACTGAATGTTCGTGTTTGCTCCACTTGTTCTGTCCAACCTGCAGATGGTTTGGGAAAACGGCTGCACAGTGATAGTGATGATGACGGCCCTGGTGGAGGATGGAGAGAAGCAGTGCGAGCGATACTGGCCTGATGAAGGCTCATCACTCTACCACATCTACGAGGTCAGTTTCATGTTGTCACCCAACCCCGCTTCAGCCTTGTTGTCATAACAGTTTTGTTCAAAAGGCGCATATAAAAATGAACAGGGACATATGTAAACAAATAAATAAAAGATCAGGGTCTAAGATTAATCTCACAATTTTGAGAACAAAGTCAGATCACACCATACCATTGGCTGCCTTAGATATAATGGCTCTGCCAAATTTTTAAAAGGTGTGAAAGGTGAAACTGTCATGGTTTGTCTCCCCCTGGTGCCCGACTGAGGCTAATTTCAGATTTTTTTCCCCTTCTTGTTTTCTAAGAAATGTCTGATGCAAATCATAATTTTGTGTTTTGTGATCCACTAAGTGTAGGTGGAGTTGTTTGTCTGTGTGTTTCACTGACTGTTTTTGGTTGCTTGTTTCCCAGACAAAGACCTTGTAGGATGAATTTTTGGGAACTTGCACAGCGCAAATTCAGTGGGTGTACTACTTTCCTTGATAAATGAGTCATTCATCCACATCTCTTTTCTTTCTGTCTGCCACCCTTTCCTCTCTATATCAGGTGAATCTGGTGTCAGAGCACATCTGGTGTAAGGACTTCCTGGTGCGCAGCTTCTACCTGAAGAACGTCCAGACGCAGGAGACCAGAACCTTGACGCAGTTCCACCTGCTGAGCTGGCCGGCTGACGGCATTCCCACCTCCACGAGACCGCTGCTCGACTTCCGCAGGTAAGAGATTGCACAGCTACACAAATGCGCACGCACAGGCCGTCCCCGACAAGTGCTCTTGATTTCAACCGGTGCCACAAGATTCAGCAATTGTTAACACAAAATGGAGTAAACAGTGGGTGGAATATCACGGTGACTCAGTGGTCACAGTGGGTTTGAATCCTCCTGATCATCTTAATCACATCCACCTCTTTTCCTTGTTTCTCATCTTCCCTGTCATTTTGCACTGTATATAATCAAATAAGGCATCTGTGCTATTAATTCCATGCCTTATCCATCATCTTTGCACTCTTTCTTCCTCTCTCTCTCTCTCTCTCCAAGTGTGCAGGTTGATAGGTTTGTATTTTAACATCTCCCAGTGTCATTTTTGTGGTTTGCAGCTAGTACTCTGGCTCCAGTTGCATAGTCACAAAAATGAGCATTGGCAGGTGTGACTGGCTACTGCAAGAGAGACAGTGAATCTGTGGCTTTCTCCTCACCTATTCTTTCCTACTCTGTCCTTCACAGCCTCTTGCAGTTCCTATTTTCTCTATCCTTCATCCTCATTCCTGATCTTATTGTTTCCATCTGACATTTACACGTGTCTTTCCATTTCTCATTCTTCCTGCTTGGTCACATCCTGCTTTCATCTCATTGCCTTTAATTTACCCACAACCCACAGTTACCTGAAGTGGCACAAGAGACCTTTTATCCTTTGCTGTATGATTTAGTAGTGCTTTCTTTCTCTACTTTTCCTTCTTTCCTTGCTTTTTAGGAAGGTGAATAAATGCTACAGAGGTCGTTCCTGCCCAATCATCGTTCACTGCAGGTAAAAAAAAAAAAAAAAAACATTCTGATGAGTCACAGAAACACCATAATTCACAGAAACATACAGTACAATACTATGTGATAATTGGAGAGTGCTTTGAGGTGAAACAGTTTCCTTGTGTGTTCTCACTCTCCCACAGTGACGGCACTGGCAGGACTGGCACGTACATCCTCATTGACATGGTGCTGAACCGTATGGCCAAAGGTGAGCCGCGCATTCAAACACACAGTCTTTACAGAGGTCTACATAGGACATAATTCAGTAATTAAAGCTTTTTACATGGAGCCCATAGATGACCTTAGATGATCAAAATGGTCATGGAACATTTAGGAAGCTCTGTGTTTTGGGGTGAGAGTGGAATTATGTCAAAGCTACGTTACCTATTTTGGACAGCAGTGGGAGTTGTATTTTATTCCACTCTAGGTGTGCGTAAATACATGTATTACTTTTAAGTGGCTTAGAGGCACAAGTTATCTGGAAAAGTTTTTTAAAAAGTGTCCTGATAAATGAATTTTTGTTTATTTTTTTGAATTAGAAAATGCGCTCATTAACAGATGGAAATTCAGATATTTAATTTTACCTTTTTTATAGGTTGAGTGGATTTAGATTGAGGGGTCTTATATACTGCAGCATCAAAATAGTGGTAGGAAACCTCAAAGCTGTGGGAGTGATGCTGTTACTGTTCCTGTTGTTGTCATTAGGAGTGAAGGAGATTGACATCGCCGCCGCACTGGAGCACATCAGAGACCAGAGACCTGGCTTGGTCCACACCAAGGTATCAACAATCTGTGTGTGCGATCAGTATTTTCGTATTATCTCGTGTCTCCCTCTGTCCTATCTTTAACCGTCACTCTCTGTTTTTTCTCCCCCTCTTCTCGCTCCCTTCCTTGTTAGGACCAGTTTGAGTTTGCCCTGACAGCAGTAGCAGAGGAGGTGAATGCCATCTTGAAGGCCCTGCCACAGTGAGCTGCAGCAGCCGAGGACACACTGAGTACATGCAAACAAAAGAAAAAAAAAATACACGCTCCAAAGGACACATTCATGCAATCCTGTCATGTATGTCTGGCAATCACTGTAAATAAGAATTTGCTCTACCACACTTGTTTTCAGCATGCAGTATTTTGCCATCTACTCATTCTCTGGGTTTTTAAAAAATTTTGGAACTTAATTTTGTGAGAAATTCATTAAATGATGAGGATTTAAATATGAAGAAGAAGATAGTTTTTTTTTTCAACATTATGGCACAAAAGTCTTTGTTTTCTGAAATTTCTACCTAAGTAGACAACAACAAAGGGATCAGATTTGAACCTCAAAGAGTAAGAATGTCCGTACACTGTGCTGATGTTCAATTCATTGATGAAACTTAACATTTGCCTGGGTACAGAACAGGGAGCTATTTGTTCGTGTGGACATACAGTCAGAGAGCACAGGATAGACCTCTGTGTGATTGTAATGACATACTATGGAAGCGTAAAATCGTTTACCTATCTTACTGTCATTTGATTCCATCTTTGCCTCATCAACTCTTTTACTGGACATCATGACGTGATTACCTCAAACGATTAAACAAACAATTAAACAACAAATGATTTGCCACCAGTGCTGAGGGTTTGTTCTGGCTGTTCTGTTGAACGTTACAATTTTCTTGGACTAAAGTTAAATCTCCGCACAAACTTATCAAACCTCTAACACATCCATCTTACTGATATACAGTACGTTCCTCTCCATTTAGCTCTCTGAGTGTGGTGTTATGTGTCCACCAGAATACTGTATGCTACTGTCTAGTGTGTGTCGATTTCCAGCAAGTTTTTAATTTGTGAGGCTCGTCTTTGCCTTGACATCATGATTGTTTGCTTAAAGCACAGGTTGTTTTGTAAAAGATGCTGTACTGTAGATTGACCACAAAGTACACATCGCACACACATAGTAGCTTTGTTTGGGATCTTTCTTTTTTGTCTAGACTCAGTGTACTACGTTGTGATTAATGTAAATAATCCATCTTAATGATTGTGTTTATTTCATGTAGCAGACAGATAGAAAATATCTATAAAAATGTATTTTTGACTTGACCTTAATAAATTTGTGATGTGATGCAGCAGAAAACAGACAAAACAGGTTTGAGTCCTTTTTTTTCTCGGTGTGTTTTACTATATGTTTCGTAAAAACACACGTTAAAGTGTAAATTTTAAAGTTTGTTTTCTCTAATGTATTTTATCTATTCATAGGAAATCAATATGTCATTCAACACTCAAAGACCTGTGAGGCCATCTTACTAGTCACACCTATGCCTTTTTCAGACTTGTAACTCCATGTGGAACAGCAAAACAATATACTATTATATTGTCATGAAGATTTTTACCTTAAATTGTTATTTGTATTTTTTATTTTCAGTTGTTTTATATTAACCTTCAATATTCTTGAAGATGAACTAGCACAAACTGATTCGGTGTAGTCAGCAGGAAAAGCTTTATTTTTAAAACTGCTTTCATAATTACATATACCATACCTGCTTTCCCAGAGCAAAATGAATTAAAACACAGTGGAATATTATTGTTTAATGCAGAAATGATTAGAACTATTTCCATGAGTTTCAAAATACAAGGTTTCCAGTCTTTTGCTGCACAGTGAGCAATGAACACACACTCAAACATATACATATAAACACATTTTATATCTTTTTTTGAGTGTCAGTTAGCATGTAGGAGTCATGGTGGGCATCATGGGGCACTGACCTTTGACCTGAAAGAGTAGATGTACAAGGACATGTTACACTTTAACAGTAATGCAAATAGGCACCATTTGTGAAAACAAAAAAGACTTGTGAGAAAGATGGGATTTAATCATCTGATCTGATCTAGGGGGAGGGAGAAGGAATGAATGAACAACTTCAGATACTTCAGATTCACACTGGTTCTTTACCTCAGGGCGGGGCTAGAGCAGCATGAGCCAATCAGGTTAGCTTGTGAAGGCCTCAAAGTCTGAGTCTGAAACAGGAAGCAGGAAGTGTAAGACAAAACCACAAATTCCAACTTCCCAGTAAACAATCCCAGTAATGTTTCACTAGACATGGAGACCTGAACACAGCATAGATCAGAGCAAATTAAAGGAGAGAAGAGGAAAGAAGTGCAGATGCGAAACAATCAGGTTTGTGTTAAACACAACTCAACATACATGGGCAGTTTTTGGGACAGTGTACATGTACAGGGATTGAGTGGATAAATGGAAACACAGGTTTAGATCAGATACTGACTGAAAATAAATGTAAGCAGACTGTTGGAAATTATATGCATTAATCTTATAATGTCTCTTCAACATATGCAGTGTTATGGAGCGCCTGAAAACCCGAGGGAATCATTCAGAATGCATGTCAGGTCTTTATTATAAAATCAATGTATTATCATGAAGTAGTAATAGTGAGATTAGTAGTCAATGTAGAGGATGAAATTAGTGTAAGGTGGAGAAAAATGCATGACTTTTACTGCCATTTTCTGAAAAAATCAAATATCCCAACTCTTCTTTTGGTTTAATCTTTATTTGTTCTTTCCCTTTTAACAATCTGAAAATAAAAACAACAATAACACTTGGCAGTTCAACGTAGTACAAATAACACAGGCTGAGAAACCATCTGCCTCTTCCTCTCTCGTCCCCTCTCCACACCTAATAACATTTTGGAGAGGATATATGATTAACAACTCAGAATCAACAATGACTTTGTTGAAAGTGATGATATATTCTTACAGGTATAGTTAATTTTTGCCAGTGACGGCGGCTAAAAGCAAAAACCCATGCAAAATAAAATAAGTCAAGGACTCGTGGAAAATATGTGACAACCAAATAACAAACCTACTGTGCTCTATGAGCAATGTAAAAGCAGGACAAGTAAAGGGACACTGCCTGCTGTAAGATACTTACTAAGACAGGTATGTCTTTGAACAGTAGTAAGAAAAAAATTAAGTTAACATATTACTGGTAGTATTTATTTTTAACACCTTTGTGTTTTGGCACCAACAGGACTTTATGTTACTTCCAGCCTAATTTCACAGGTACAACAACGACATTCGAAACGGTAATTAGTGTTCCACTGTGAAATGTGAATGTGTGCATGGGTCTCTCACTCTGTGAGTGTGTGTGCGTGCGCGCTATTAGTAGGTCAGCCTGGTAATCAGACTGAATTGCCATTTTGTTTTCTCTTCATTAGAGGTTTACAGTCAGGCACATTTAGGTTTCATCCAGCAGCACTATGGTAACTCTAACTTAACATTCAACAACTCTCTCTTCCCCCTCGCACATGCACAAACACACACACACTCTCTCTCTCTCACTCACACACACACACACACACCTACACCTTGGGCAGACAAGCTGAATAGTTTTCCAGCGGGTCTGCAGCTCTATGGTTTGTTTTTTGTTTACATTTCTACGACTCCACACAGAAAAATGCACCCTTCCACCTACTGTAGTGCTTCGATTTCCAGTGAAAAGAAGGAAACAAGCAACTGTTTCAGTGAGACACTAAACCAGCTCAGCAGTAGCTGCAGCTGATATGCCTGTAACGGAAAGTCTGTAAATTGTAGAAATATACCATACAATACACGGTCTGTTTATTCCCATATGCTATCTGCCATTTCAGTTTGTTAAGATATGTCCTTCATTTGGCAGATTTAAATATTTATTTAACCATTAATGTTTTTGTTTTCTCAGGCAAAAGTGTGAAGGGAATAAGTGTAGGTGGAGGCAAAGTTCTGGAGTTGCCCTGGAGGATGACAATCAAGGTAATTTTGCACACAACACAGCTCAGCTGGAGCAGATAGGGCTTTAGTGTTTTTCTCAGGTGCACTCGAGGAAACCAGAGTACTTTTACACAACCACAGAAGTTAAATTTGATCACTTACAATTCTTCCTCAAAACACCCGAGAACACTCCCATTCACTAGTGCAGAGTTTTGCCATGTTCCTCTATTGGAGGAAATATTAAAAAGCTGGCGATCCTTAAGCTAACCTAAAGCCACAAATACCCCGTGCAGCTGGCTGACTGAAATAGATGTGCTTTGCTTAAAATACATTTGTTTTTGTGAACAAACATTTGAGGAGATAATGTAAGAATGGTAAACTTTTAAAGTGGTTCAAATGTGCAAAGGCACCAAAAGGATCAAATATAAAATATTATTAGTGTGATTACGTGTAACTGTTCTACAATCAGTCACAATGCTGTAAACATACTACGTCGTGCTTTGCCTTCATAAACTACAATCTACAATCTGACCAAAAATTGTGATGGTATTTCAGTAAAAGTGCTTTAAGGCCAAGACATGATGTGCTCAAATTTAATAAAAATACAAAAGCTGGGCCACCTGTTCTGATCGCATGTAGTGTATTTACAAAGAATTTGTATCTGCAACACCGGAGAAAGTTCTGCGGCCTACTTTTGATTTTAATCTATTGTTTCAGACTGGGCTGAGAGTCCCACAGTTCTGATACATTCCCTTTGCCAAAGAGTCTGAATGAGAAAATTCTATGGCGGGGTCTCAACTGACCCAAACACAGAGAGACGCGCACAGAAAAACGTGCACGCGCACACTCACCACAAACAAACGCACACTCGTACATAAAAACATTTGAGAGCACAAAACACTAAATCACTACCAACTCGGCCACCTCTAAACCCCTGTCCCTGTCAGTCAGCAATTTGTAAATATTTGGCAAATTTACATACTTTCGGAAACAATTCTCTGTATTGCTTCACATGCATAAAACAAAACTGTTTAACTTTTGCTTTTGTATCGGCAGGTTAAAGTGAAAGTGTCTGGGCTGGCTATCAACAAAGAAAACCAGCAGGAAACCATAAACCCGATCAAAGCTGACTCACTGTCTCTTTTAGAGGTGTTAATACTACATGACAGCCTCGTGATCACTTGGGCCACTGCCTCAAATTAAGAGTCTGGCAATCACGTTACATTTGAGCCTGGTTTACTATCCCAAAAATACACACACACTGCTTTAGCACACAATACACCCGCACTTCTTTTTCTTTTTCACACTGCCATCACTAATTTTTACGGCAGGTTCTTCACTGCACCTGCTTAGCGGCGTAGTGTTGGTGGTTGAGGGTGACTCAGGAGAGAAGCTTGGTTCCCTGGTTCTCTTTCCCCCTTTTTCCCACCTATCTCCAAGCCCTGAGCCCATACTCAACTGCCCATCTTCACCTTTCTCTTCTACCACAACCTTTACATTACCACCCACATTTACATATTTTGTCTTCACCCCGACTCCTCTATGGCCACCAGTTTTGACATTAAAGCCTCTGCCCCCAACCCCAGCACCTGATATGAAGCCAGAAGCAGCTGCTCTCTGCTGCGCTTCCATTTCTGACAGGCTGCATGCCAAAGCCATCTGCAGGTCTTCGTCTTCTTCATCATCTTCGCTGCCTCCCACAGTCCCTCCATAATTGTAGTAAGGGGCGGAGCTAAATGACCGATGAGTGGCTGCAGAGTAAGGGCTGGGGTGGGATCTGTCGGACTCAGCAGGTGATCTATTTTGGATTCGTGGCTTCTGATGGGACTGTCCCTCTCGTCGGCTTAGCTCTAAAGCAAGGGCCATTTCATCTTCCACACCTGGGAACAACACACACGAGAACACAGGTGTGTACGTGCACAAGCAACATAAAGTAGAATATGCACACACATGCAGAAACACATAAGTAAGGCAACAAGAGTTATATTGTGTACCTTGTCATCATACCACAAATTTAACTTCAGTACCAATATCCAAAACTTCTGCTATTCTAATACTAGAGTTTGAAAAAAATCCCCAAACAGTTTTTTGATAAGCAAATGTACTTAATGCCTTTCAAAGCTCTGTTACTCTTATTTTGCAAGTGGTTTAGTTTGGTTGGTTTCAGATGAAGATATTTTGGCCGTTGCTGTTTGACTTCATGCTTCCTTTGTGGAAGCACGACAATTCTCTGAAACCAGTGAATTTTTACATCAAATTTTGGACTTTTGTCCTCACATTTCAAAATCACAAAATTGTGATTACCATTGATCAGGACACTCTTTAACACCCCATCCTCCTCAATTTCTACTCTTTCCTGCCCGTTCTCCCTTATCCTGTAAAGAAGACAAACACAGAGATAAATGACAGTGTTTGAATGACTCCATCACTTTTTTTCTGTGCATGTGTGCATGTGTCATTGTGTTTGGTAATTGCTCTTATCAAACATTAATGCATATTCAGTCTTGTAAAGATCGCCCTGTAGAAGAAGGTCAATGAATTCCTTCAGTACTGACAGTACTGACTTTTGATTACAGTAACGTAAGCTCTTTTACTAGTGTAGGTTTGTAGACAGCTCTAAGTCATGAGGACAGTCAGTCAAATAAAATCCCAAACAAAAATAACTTAAACTCAAACTCAAAGTTTCATTCAAATAAGATTTAAAACACAATGAGAAAGAAAATGAAATAGTTAAGCAGAGCACTAAACTTGTTTTGCAGGTTTACACTTATATAACATTTGCATGCAAAATCCCTTCAAACCCTAGGGATAATAGAGAGCGAGAAATGTAAGAGTACTGTCCAGATCTGTTACTGCCATGTGGAGCTGCAAAATAATGTTACTGTAATGTTTGTTTCAACCTAACGGAAGTGAGGTTTGTCGAGATCCTTTTTTTCAAATTTTCCAGAGAGCTGGAAAGTAAAACTGTAAAACAATGGCAGGTTCCAGATACTTTTCTGTGAAAGTTTCACTTTTCTGTCTTAAAAGTACAATACTTGGAAAAGACATTACATACTTCTTGGTGGTGGTGCGTTTGCCATTTATGATGCGAGTGGAGGTAGAAACTGATTTGAAGTTGCCCATCCCTCCACCCATGCTGTCCATCCCATCCAGGCCACCCAAGGAAGAGGAGAAGGAGGTAAATTCAACTGGGTGAGGACAGATGATCAGGAAAGGGAAGAGAAGAAAAGAGTGATTTGTTTTGGCTGTATCATTTCAGCATCCATGTCAAAAGAAATACTACTCCTGTTTTCCCTGCAGAAAGTTTTCATTTAAGTTAGTAGAACTGAACAGTACGGTGCCCTGATTTGAAAACATTAGACTGCCACTATGTTTGAGGTTTTCTATTAGCTTTTTCATACAATATGTAACTGTTTACCTTTGGTTGAAGGGAAAGAGAAAAACCGACTGGGGCCAAGGCGAGAAGATGAGCCTCCAAATGATGAGAAGTCATCTGGTTGAGACAAAGACACATAAATCTGCCTGTCAGGTAAGAACTAATATTTCAGTACTTTTTTAAAAGGTTAAACTTTAGCCAAGCAGTGGGATCTTCTCTTTTCAGGGACTATGGCTAATTATTGCATCACAAGTGAATGGATAGAAAAATGCTGATTTTCAAAGTAAGATATAACGGTTAATTTATTGAAACTGACTGAATGTAAGAACAATTATTTTGATTATAGTGTTTATTTTACAGACTACATCACCCCATTTAATGCAAACTGTAGGAAATTAAATTCCTCACTAAATAACATTTTAAACATCACGCCTGGAAAAATTCATAACACTACCCCACATGCCTCGTACATCGTGTACAGCTCACCAAAGAAACTAGCGAAGGGATCCTGGCCACCAAAAAATTCTCTGAACACCTCATCTGGGCTGCGGAATGTGAAAGTGAATCCTGGGAAATCTGATGAAAGGTCTGGGCTGGAGGAACCTGGGAAATGAAGTCGTCAGGGTCAGGTGTGTGAAGAGCAAACAACAAAGAGAAAGGGTAGAGGGAGAGTATTATATAGCGCAGCAAAATGAGGGAAGAGCGAGAGGAGAAAAGAGAAGAATAAGGAATGAAAAAGGGAGAAGTGTTATCGGGGTGGAAGGATAATGATGGCCAAAGAAAGACGTGAGAGGGAGCAAACAGGATGAAGAGACAGAGAAAGAGAATAAGAAAAAGAAAAAGAAAGACCACACACACTATCCTTAAAATTTAGCATTCAGAAGTCAACAACATTTATATGAGCCTAACCTGTATGATTTTTCAAACTATTATGATAATGGATGCAAGAATATCTCAATAGCACTGCAGCAGGTTTTTATTTACCTGTGTTTCGCATTCTGTCGTTTCCATATCTGTCATATGCATCACGTTTACTCTCTGTGACAAAGGAACAGAGTACAATTTAATAATGGAATCAAAACCCTGCAGGCATCAATTCATACCTGCCTTTTCTCATGCAAACACTAAACACACACATTAAATTAAATAAAAAATATAACTAATGTGTTACTTAAATATTTTCTGAAAAGCGTGACATCGTCATACAAAAATCCATGATGCATATATAAAAACATTTATATTGTTACGACTTACTGTCAGACAAGACTTCATAGGCCTCAGCCAGTTCTTTGAACTTTGTCTCTGCTTCCTCTTTGTTGTCTGGATTTTTGTCGGGATGCCATTTCAGAGCCAGTTTCCTGTACCTGAAGACACAACACAAACAGAGGCACAGCTACACACACGGACTCATACATACAAGCAAACAAATATATACAAAGACATGTACTAATACTATGATCTCTTCAGCAACAACAAACAGGTTTACCCTATGGATAACCTTAGCAAAAATATGACACCACTCCATTTCTCTTTTGAGAAATCTGTATTTTTCATACCAGTGGTTCTCAAACCTCTGTTTATGGGTATAAGCTGGTTTAGTTACAATGTATAATGAGGTAGCATATTCTTGGTATTTTGTCTTTTTTTTTTTTTTCAAATACTTGTTCACATTTTGAAACGAGGATGTTTTTGTTTAAAATGAAATTCAACTGTGGAAGTTCATAAAATCCAGACACATAAAACTAAGAAGCTGCCAGTTTTGAAGCAGCCTCATTTTTTTCAAGACTTGTATAACAATTTTAAGAAAGAAGTTACACTTCAAAATATATTTTCAGAGACTATATTTTCTGCTCAAGTGAAATATTACTTTCTTGTTTAGGACTATGATTTCTTGCATATCCTTCAGAGAATTTCAAGATACTCACGCCTTCTTGATGTCGTCCTGAGAGGCCGTTCTGGACACTCCCAGGATATTGTAGTAATCCACCATGTCGCCTCCTGTCACTCCTCTAAAAAGAAAATACAACATAGTTTTCTTTTGAGTAGGGCACATAATCAGCTCTGACTGGACTATTTCCGTCTGTAGGAGTGCACAGGCTAAACTTGATTTACATCTCCATCATTATCCTTTGAGATTTGCTGCATCTGTCAGGTCAGGACAATTCTCACTATTCTTACATGTTGTTTAATGACATCCTGTAACTGCCAGCACACTCACCCAACCTACAGAGCTAATCTGCCAGTGTGTCTGAAAACACCTGTGTGCTAAGTGTTATTAGTGTTGTAGTTTCACTAAACATGAAATTCAGCTCCACTGAACCTGTGCCTGTGTAACGGCTCTGACAAAATAATTTTAAAACACATTTTTAGGGGAAGTTTTCCCAAAGAAGTCAGACAGTTTACACATCATCAAGTAATTTAAATTTCAAATGTACTGTGTGTACAAGACCGGGCTGCTAAGTGAAAAAGCACTGCTCTGTTCGGCCATGACTTATTTGGTGTAACATCTGCTGAGTTAACAAATCTTAATTTTATTCAAGTCAACATTAAGTTATGTCAGTATCTGGTTGGTGTCACTTGTTAAAGCTACAGTCTTTTAGTAGTACATGAGTCAGCATGCATCCCACAATGAACGGTAGACTGCCATTTTGATTTGGGCTAGAATCAGTACTGTATTCTAAGTCTCACATCTATGGCTATAATTTTAAAATAGCATAAAGGTAGTAGCCAGTATGCTTAGCACTGTTTTCATTTTTATCCATGAAAAAAAAAACCTGTTAGTTATCTGAAACACACGCAAGAAAAGACTCCAAAATGTAACTTTATTCAAACTAGAGGAAGAAAACGGTTTGTGGAGAGTTTTGGCCTAAATATACTATTTAGGATTATGATAATAAGATAACACTATTTCTAAAACTATTTTTGTGAATTCGGGATTACAATTTATCAAATGTTTTACATAGGGTTAATAAAAAAGATGAAGGGATTTCTCTGATTGTGTAACAATTAGCACTGCGGTGTTACACATGGCTTTAATGTTACACACAAGAAGAGGATTTCTTTGTCCTGGACACTAAATCAGTTGCAGACAGAGGAACATTTATACCATTAATGTCCCACCAAGGCTAAAATGTTGGAAAAAAAAAACTTAACAAAAGAATAAATAAATGTACACTTTTAGCATAAACACTTGAAAGTGCAACTATCAAGTGTCCTTGAAATGGTAAGACCCCAGTACAGTCACTGGTTCCATTACAGCCACAGTCACAGTCAACATGCTAACCTCCATGCCAATCCCATTAGTGGACTGCACCAGTGTTGGGTTTGAGGGGGACTTCCTAACTGAGGTAAAATAACTAAACTTAACTTTCTGTGCCCCCTCGGGAGCAGCCATGCGCTCACACAAGTATTATTACTATGTTATTTCTAGCGTTATGGCATCTGACAACTGCTGCTGACATGACAGTAGGCCTACACAAACTTACATACACGGGCAGATGCACTTGCAGGCAGAAGTGTTGGCTATATTCAATCGTTAACATTCAGAGTACCATTAACATTACTTCGTATTTCGGTGACAAAATATTTCCTATTATGGTAAAGTTAGACGTGTATAATAAACAGCAGTGGTTGTGTGGTGTTCTGGCTGTAGGCAGCGACAGTTTGTCACGACCTGCCAAAGCTTTGGACCTACCGTCTGAGTCTTTTCGGCCTAATTAATCAGGAGTTCAGCCGTCTGTCCACCGGTTTGGAGCGACAATGAATTAGTTATGCTAGCGGTGCCTCTGGAATGCGCTCTCCCTTTTCAGAGTCTGCCTCCTCGCCGCCCCCGACACCAGTGTTTCCGTTTCCTAACAACACAGTAACACTGCACAGCGCCGTTATGTCTCTGAGGTCCCGCTCCACGGTCCCCGCCGGGAAAACCAACGGACGGTCAACACCGTTTGCCCCGTGTGTGCTGCTCTAAGCTGCACGCGCTACGTCAGTATCAGCTGACCGAAAAAAAAAAAAAAAAAATAGCGCGTCTAGAACATGCTAGTGTTCGGTGGCTGGAGCGGACCCGCCCTGCCACAGGATCTGCCTGTTGCTCTGTGATAATGTGGCTTAACCCGCAGACATTTAAGCGTGGACTTAAAAAAAAAACAATAACGTCTAATGGTAGTAATGGGTGTCTGCATATGGCTAAACACTCAGGGTACACATATAAAGCAAATAATCACACCCGTTTGCAGATATTTCTAAACGTCATTGAATGAATATCACCTTTCAGTCTATAGCTGTAAGGCCTAAATGGATTCACTTTCACTCTTCACAACACTGAACTAAACTGTGGTGGAATTTAAACTCAAGTCCTGTACTTAAATACAAATATGAGGTACTTGATGAAAAACATACATTCAAAACATATTAACCATTATCGTATGTAAAAAATGTCCAACTGAATATATAGTAATTACATTTTGTTGTAGTTAACGCTAAAAGTTTAATTACTTGTATGTTAATGAATTAGTAACAATAATCCCAAAATGCCTTTGCTCTTTTTCTAGAGTAAGAATCTGAAAGACTTCTGTTCGTTCTTTTAAATCGCTCTGACTTATCCTAAGCAAAGAATAGAAATACTTATTCCTGTACTACAAATTACAAATCAGTTTAAAAATGTGATGCAATGTATAAGATAAAACTGCTCAACAGTATATAAAATAGCACAACCTTGGACCCTTGGAGTATGCTTCTTACACAATTATTATTATTATCAGAAGAATCAAATAATAAATTGCTGATTATACAAGTCTGCCGAGGGCCTTCTGCTGCATCATGAGAATTTTTGATACTTTAAATGTTGTACGTACTTTTACTTACATTTCTTCCTACATTTACTGTGATGGAGGTTTACTGTAACCTACAGGTTTACTGTGTGACTCATCAGAGAAGTCACTAGTCAAGATCACAAGATGAGCTCATGATGTCATGAAGTCATAGTTATTTGGACAGGTCAGTGATGACTGAGCCTGTTTAAATACCTTACAGTCTAAGGACTAAACCAACTCCCACAACTTTACTAAATGTTCACATTACTTCCATCTGGTGGCTGAAGACAGCAACTGCAGGAACAAGGTCCGCTCAGCCCATTGTGTGCCTTGTGGCTTAATGATAAACAGGGCACAAAAAAGCAGGAAATTGGCTAAAGTACAGAAACTGGAATTTCCTTTGTAAATGAATAGGAGCTGTATGTAAAAAGAATTCCGGTATTCCGCAAAACGCTGCTGGAAAAATCCCCTCTATGAAGTGCCAATGTTAGTGCAGAATTTATTGTATATTTACTTTGATTTAAATATTTCATTGGACACTACTAATGATTTTATTTTGCCTACATGCTGGGAGAGTGCAAAAATGATCACAAGTTCATTTAAAAGGTTCATGAGAACTTTTTATTGATAATACTGACATATCACCACCACAGGTTATCAGGATGTTGCTGGGAATGTGTGATGTTCATGATAACTTTTGGAATGTGTGATGATTTTTGACCCTTCAGTACTCCTCTCCCTCTTCATCCTCCTCTCCCATGCTGTCAGTTCCCACCTCTTCATAATCCTTCTCCAGGGCAGCCATATCTTCTCTGGCCTCTGAGAACTCTCCCTCTTCCATGCCCTCCCCAACATACCAGTGGACAAATGCCCTCTTGGCATACATGAGGTCAAACTTGTGGTCCAGACGGGCCCAGGCCTCAGCAATGGCTGTGGTGTTGCTCAGCATGCACACAGCCCTCTGCACCTTGGCCAGGTCTCCACCAGGAACCACAGTTGGAGGCTGATAGTTGATGCCCACCTTGAAGCCTGTGGGACACCAGTCCACAAACTGGATGGTGCGTTTGGTCTTGATGGCTGCGATGGCAGAGTTGACATCTTTGGGCACCACATCACCACGATACAGCAGACAGCAGGCCATGTATTTACCATGACGTGGGTCACACTTCACCATCTGATTGGCTGGCTCAAAGCAGGCATTGGTGATGTCAGCAACTGACAGCTGCTCATGGTAGGCTTTCTCAGCAGAGATGACTGGGGCATAAGTGGCCAGAGGGAAGTGGATACGGGGGTAGGGCACCAAGTTGGTCTGGAACTCTGTCAGGTCGACATTCAGGGCTCCATCAAAGCGAAGTGAGGCTGTAATTGAAGACACAATCTGGCCAATGAGCCTGTTCAGGTTGGTGTAGGTCGGCCTCTCGATATCAAGGTTTCTACGGCAAATGTCATAGATGGCCTCGTTGTCCACCATGAAGGCACAGTCGGAGTGCTCCAGGGTGGTGTGAGTGGTCAGGATGGAGTTGTAAGGCTCCACAACTGCAGTGGAAACCTGGGGAGCTGGGTAGACAGCAAACTCTAGTTTTGATTTCTTTCCGTAATCAACCGAGAGTCTCTCCATCAGCAGGGAGGTGAAACCTGAGCCAGTGCCTCCTCCAAAGCTGTGGAAGATTAGGAACCCCTGCAGGCCAGTGCACTGATCAGCCTGAAAGGAAAATTTGGTTTTGATTAATCAAAATCCTACTCCAGCTACACAGTCTTTACAAAGGTAATCACCACTGTCTTTATCCTCCAAAAACTGGAATACCTTTTCTTTCTTGCATTTTTATGAAGACACCTAAAGCAAAAATAAGCTCTCACCAGTTTACGAGTTCTGTCCAGAACCAGGTCAATGATCTCCTTGCCGATGGTGTAGTGTCCACGGGCGTAGTTGTTGGCAGCGTCTTCCTTTCCTGTAATCAGCTGCTCAGGGTGGAACAGCTGCCGGTAGGTTCCTGTACGCACCTCATCTGTAAAGGGAACAATTAAAGATGAGACTGAGAACTAATATCCCTATGTGAAAATATTTACTAAACATTTTAGTAATTGCAGGACTTGCACTGATGCTATAATTAAATATGCTAAAGCAGTACAGATGCTTTGTTTGAAGTTAGAGTAGCCTGTCATCAGTGTACACATAGCTCTTTTATGTGTACACGTTAAAATGAAACAAATACTAATGGAAATTAATGTGGACTACTTACCAATGACAGTAGGTTCCAGGTCGACAAAGATTGCTCTAGGAACATGCTTTCCTGCCCCTGTTTCACTGAAGAAGGTGTTGAAGGAGTCATCTCCTCCTCCAATAGTCTTGTCAGAGGGCATCTGTCCATCTGGCTGGATCCCATGTTCCAAACAGTACAGCTCCCAGCATGCATTGCCCATCTGGGCTCCGGCTTGGCCGACGTGCATAGAAATACACTCACGCTGAGTAATGGAAGGGGGAGAGGTTGGTTAAAGAGGACCACCAGCTAATATGTTATCAAATATACATTTACCACCAAAATTTATTTACTACTGCACATTTTAGCAGAAGTACAGCCTGTCCCCAGGAGTGATTCCTGAAATAACTGTATCACCACTGAACAGGAAAATCCACTATTGGGCATTATTCAGAGGGCACCATTGTATTACAGGTCAGCTCACAAGTATGTTCAGTTGAGTGGGTTCATGGTATTTGTTACAACAGAGGCAAAGGAACATAGAACATCTATTGTATTTCCTTCCTACTCTGTGGTGCCGATGATCTTTCTTTGAACTTCATGTCTTATACCAGTCTTTGGTATGATGTAGGCCAGAAAAGAATGATAAAGCCTTCAGCTGCTCAAAGTGCAAGCAAGTCAGCATTCAAATGAAAGCAGCTATTAGAGTGTTCAGAGCCTGCATTGTTGCCACAGTAGAATCCAGAATACATGGGTAGGGCATGTAGCTACAGATGAAATGCAGTTTTGAAACCGCCCCCTTCTGCCTGAGAGTAAGTTTTATGAGTGTTTAAAAAAAAAAAAAAGAATGGAACATACAAAGCAAGGCAGTATGTGGCAGACAGGAAGGCCATGCCTCAAGAAGATGGGAAAACCTTCCCCCATTTCTCCATCCTGTATCTCCTCCCTTTCCTCATTCCCTCCCCTTTTGTGCCTCTCTCCTCCCCCATCCTGTCCAGCTGCACAGAGCAGTGTAACAGTCAGGGATATCTCCCTCTCTCTCTCTTTTTCTCTCCCTCAAACCAAAAACTCCTAACAGCTGCAAAATGGCTGCCAACTAACTCATACTGCCTGGGCCAGACCACTCCTCTTTTTTTCATTCTATCCATCCCCCCACTGCCACGATACCCCAGTCTATATATAACTAATTTCTCAACAAACAGACAATTGTACTTCAAGTTACTTTTTTCCCTTTGATACATTTGTTTCCTGCTTTATGACTATCTGTAATATATCAAACAAGTATGAAAATGTCAAAGCAGTCTAACTCCTAGAGACTGTCAACTGACCTAGATTGTTCAGTTTCATTACATAAATTCAGCTCAAAACTACTATCTTACAGGATAAAGCTGCTTTTGTATAAGTAACCTTCAACTTCAAAGCAGAGGCCTCCTGAGCATTAAATAGGCCTAACTGTGTAATCCATCTAATGCTAAGAAACAGAAACAAAGGGAGGATGAAGGAAAGAGAGAATGGAAATTTTAAGGCTACGTCATCAGCCCAGCAGTTACTCACCATTTTGTCTGCTTGTCCTTCGACTGACGTTGAGGATTCAGACACAAGGCAGAAGTGAGGAGGAGAGAGAGAGTCAGGGTTTATATAGGCAAGGATGTGGAGGGGGCAGGCAGGAAACCACAGCAAGCAGCTGCATAGCTCATTGGCGGGAGGGAACAGCAGTTTGAAAAAAAAGAGAGGGAAGTCCCTGTTACTTTATGTCATATTATCCACCCTAACATTTATCTGCTTTGTCTTTCAGTATGAGACTTTATGCATATATATGCAAAAATAACCGCCTTTTGTTTTCTCTATAGCAGTTTTTCCCTTTCTCAGTTTGTGTGTCTGTGTGTGCGTGTGTGTGTGTGTGTGTGAGAGAGAGAGAGAGAGAGAGAGACCATTTGCATTGAGGCACTATTCAGAGTTAGTTTTATCACATATGAAGCATGTATGAATTGTTATGTAGGGGAAATGACCTGTAGCATCAAAGTAGTTGCTCCCAAGCATTTCTCAACATATATCCACTGAACAAGGCCTGGAAGAGCGATTATGCTTGCCTTATACATGCATCTGCACCCACACACTCATCAACTAAATCATTAAATGAATAATCACACAAGATGGAATGGTCTGTGAAGTTCTTTATTGTTAATTGATTGTTGATCGGAAAAGAAAACAGTGAGCAGTACGAATAATTAAAATAATGTACGTTTGAAAAAAAAAAAAAGACATTGCACTATGCAAATCGGCCAATTCAGAATACACAGAGGAACATGACATTAACAACCGACAAACCACTGAAATGTTAAAGATTCAAAACAAAGAAATGTCAAAGCCAGTTTTCTGCTTCTTCTTTGGTACAACTTTTCAACAGCCCTCTTAGGATCACAGAGGTGTGATTCATACATGACTGGGATTCTATTGTTCCTGCGGGCCACTGTCTGAGCTACACAAACAACACCCAGCAGTGAGTTAGTTAGTCATTTTCTCTCTCTCCTGCTCTCACAGAGTCACAGCTGAATGGCATATAGAAACTGACATAGGAGCCCTTTCATAACTTACATTCCACATGGGAGAGAATAGTGGGGGGAGGTGCACAAACGAGTAGGGTTTGGCCTAAGTTTCTCAGTCTGATACTGCAGTAAGAAAGGATCTTTAAAAGCCCAGAACAAGATCTGTTTGGCCACAAGTTTCTTTTTTTTTGGCTTTAAATACACTGTTTTTACACTGCACCATAACTAATGATTCTGCTAAATTTAACCCTCATGGTTTTGGACTTAACTCTCTAATGTTAAAGTGATCAGGTAAGATTTTGGATTAGGTCTGTTGTATGAATGTGCATCACAGACACAGGATATTAAAATGTGTTATTTTCTGAGCCAAATTGTAGTTTTGTTGATTTAATCATTCGTTTGATACGTATGTCTTTACTATAAAAACTAAATGCCCCATTTTAAAATAGGGGTAAATATCAGTCTACTTTGGCTTAAGTGAATGCCTCAGTAAAGTCAGTATTCTTCTCCTTCGTCCTCCTCTCCCATGTTGTCAGCACCCACCTCTTCATAATCCTTCTCCAGGGCAGCCATATCTTCTCTGGCCTCTGAGAACTCTCCCTCTTCCATGCCCTCCCCAACATACCAGTGGACAAATGCCCTCTTGGCATACATGAGGTCAAACTTGTGGTCCAGACGGGCCCAGGCCTCAGCAATTGCTGTGGTGTTGCTCAGCATGCACACAGCCCTCTGCACCTTGGCCAGGTCTCCACCAGGAACCACAGTTGGAGGCTGATAGTTGATGCCCACCTTGAAGCCTGTGGGACACCAGTCCACAAACTGGATGGTGCGTTTAGTTTTAATCGCTGCTATGGCAGAATTTACATCTTTGGGCACCACATCACCACGATACAGCAGACAGCAGGCCATGTATTTACCATGACGTGGGTCACACTTCACCATCTGATTGGCTGGCTCAAAGCAGGTGTTGGTGATGTCAGCAACTGACAGCTGCTCATGGTAGGCTTTCTCAGCAGAGATGACTGGGGCATAAGTGGCCAGAGGGAAGTGGATACGGGGGTAGGGCACCAAGTTGGTCTGGAACTCCGTCAGGTCGACATTCAGGGCTCCATCAAAGCGAAGTGAGGCTGTAATTGAAGACACAATCTGGCCAATGAGCCTGTTCAGGTTGGTGTAGGTCGGCCTCTCGATATCAAGGTTTCTACGGCAGATGTCATAGATGGCCTCGTTGTCCACCATGAAGGCACAGTCAGAGTGCTCCAGGGTGGTGTGGGTGGTCAGGATGGAGTTGTAAGGCTCCACAACTGCAGTGGAAACCTGGGGGGCTGGGTAGATGGCAAACTCAAGCTTAGACTTTTTACCATAATCAACAGAGAGTCTCTCCATCAGCAGGGAGGTGAAACCTGAGCCGGTGCCTCCACCAAAGCTGTGGAAGATTAGAAATCCCTGTAGGCCAGTGCACTGATCAGCCTGTGAATGTAACAGTTCAGGAATGTTTAGGTCAATTTATAATTGATTGAAGAAAAAAGACTTTAATATATCACAAACATGCACAAAGTGAAACTTAGTACAGGCAGTCTCACCAGTTTACGAGTTCTGTCCAGAACCAGGTCAATGATCTCCTTGCCAATGGTGTAGTGTCCACGGGCGTAGTTGTTGGCAGCGTCCTCCTTTCCTGTAATCAGCTGCTCAGGGTGGAACAGCTGCCGGTAGGTTCCTGTACGCACCTCATCTGGGCAATAAAATAATGATAAATCATTTTTTGTTTAATGAAAATGATAATAACGCAATACTTGTGTTTTATTTCCTTTCAAACTGTGAATATGTATGCATTTATGGTAAGGAACTGATAATACTGTATGGTTGTTTAGGTGTTTTGCATTTTAAGAGGTTGATGTTTATACACAGGTGAAAAATGCAACAACCCCAACCCAATATTCAGTGTCTAATACACACATAGATTTGAATGAATAAAAACATCCAGTAAGAGGTCATCAGCTAATTAACTGGCACTGACCAATGACAGTAGGTTCCAGGTCGACAAATATTGCTCTAGGAACATGCTTTCCTGCCCCTGTTTCGCTAAAGAAGGTGTTGAAGGAGTCATCTCCTCCTCCAATAATCTTGTCTGAGGGCATCTGTCCATCTGGCTGGATCCCATGTTCCAGACAGTACAACTCCCAACAAGCATTGCCAATCTGAGCCCCAGCTTGGCCAACATGAATGGAGATACATTCGCGCTGCAAAGAGTAAGCAACATTATTCAGTTTGCAAAAACAGAAATATATTTTCTACATTACACAGATTTTTAGATTTTCTATGTTATTTTAACTACTTCTGTTCTACTCTACTCTGTATGTCATGGACCAATGCAGAAAAACTCATTTTGTCTTCACGTAGAGTATCTCACACACTTGATCATATACAGTCCATCACACAGTGTTAATAAACACAGTAGAATGTACTTAAGTTTCACTCTGGCAAACCATGTCTTACCATTGTTTATCGCTCTTCTCCAATGTCCAGGTATAAGCAAGAAGAAGTAGTACTGAAAGCAGATGTGTTACTCAGTGCTTATATACCTTCAGCTTAAGGTGAACAGCGATTCAATCTGAGCTGTAATCAGAGAACCTTCTGATGGGACCAGGATAAGATCATCCGCTTCACTGACATACTCACAATGCAAAAGGAGGTCAACACCCTGTTCATTGTGTCAGCCTGTTAGTGTTTTGTACGGGTGTATATGTGCACCTCAAATTTCAGAAAGCAGAAGCGGAACCCTACATGATGGAAGGGTAACCTAATGTAGTTTCACTTGGCGGTTTCTAATGCCTGACTTAATGATCAGTAGTTTTTGATAGGATGTTTTCAGGTTGTGTCACTGTCAAAGAAATGTGTACTAATTTGAAAAATCTGGAGTTGAAGTATGGGGAAAAGAATGTAGTTATTTACCCTTATTGATTTTTTAAATCTCTTGTTGTCACATTATCAAATGACTTTTTGGTATTAATGTATGTATACATGAGAATTTGAAGCTTAAATATATACATTTGAACACATCTGCTGAATCTATCAACTTTTTGCTTCCACTTTGATAACAAGAAATCATCTGAGCAAAATTTAGACATTAATCTTCAAACAGATTCATCACTGTTCTTTTTGTAAAGAATATTCACGGGATACTCACACAAAATGCCTGCTACAAATATGCAATGAGTACAATGTACAATGAGCCTTTGCATTTTTGTAAAAATGCATCTATAAAGAAAGACAGTCTTCAAACATATGACATCTATTCTGAATCCCAGTGGCACCTTAAACAAATAAAAATGTAATGTTTTCTTAAAGTAAAACATTGTTTTTCAAGCCTACTACTTTCCCACACTCTTTTACTGAGTTGAAATGAACTATCAGTCTCAACCCCTAGGGAGAGGAGAGAAACTGAATACATATGAATCGCCTCATAAGGCATCAGCTGACTAAATTGAGTAAACAGCAACTGCCTGCTAGAGTGGTTTTACTACATGCAACAGAAATTCGCCTTGGGTGACCTTGTCACTCAGTTCAGATTTCTAAACCCAAAAAGCCGTTCACATCGAAAAGGTTGTATAGTTGTTTACACTTCTATTCAACATGACATTTATTTGTGTAGCAGTGCCATAGCTGCCTGTTACACTTGGAAGGAATAACCTAAACTGTTGATACAATGGCATGGCTCAAAGGCACAAAGCCCAGCTCTGTGGTATTTAAAACAAGTCAAACCACTTTCAAGACCAGCAGGCAAGTACTGTAACATCAGTGTTCAAACCATATGGGAACGTTGAAACTCATTTGTGATAAAACACTGAGGCAATGATGAAATGAACACATGTATGTTGACTTCCTCCTTGCTATTGCCATTTTTATCTCTAACAGTATGCAGAGTTATTTTCGCCCAACAAAGAAGTGGAAGTCACCCAAAAGTGAAAATTATTGATTAATTCAGTACTAAGAAAAACTCTCTCTCACTCTCTCTTAGAGACCATCCTGGGTGACTAAGAACAAGAGTGTTACCACAGCGTCAACTGCACCACTATTCATTTTAAGGTGAGTTTCTCTCCTGAGGCTGTGATGCTAATAGGTAACAAGTACATTAATTGATGTTGGTATTTTATTCTTTTCACAGAAAGCTCCCAAAGCTGTAGGTGTAAATGGTATGCAATGTCATGCCAAATTTACAAATTTTTGTTTTTATATCGATGCTTTATACCTGTTCTTGTATGTTTTATTACTTTATAGAAAAGACAGGGGTGATTATTACATAATCAATCATGCACTTATTCTACAAATTCTACGCAAATGTGTCTTTTTACCAGATCTTTAGGTTTGGTTCATGTTCTATAAGCTGAAATATCAATGGGAAAGCACACACCTTGCTGTTGTCTTCTTTTGTGTTTTGCCCTCATAGGTGTTGTGTGAGCCATAAAGGTCTGACCCACTTCCCTCGTTTGATAGTATAGGTCCCCAGTGCCCCACTGTTAAGTCTTTTCACTAATGGGTCAGAATAATTGCAGTTGAATAATGCTAGTGCTGGCAAGAAAGAAAGAAAGAAAGAAAGAAAGAAAGAAAGAGACCCAGAGAAGAACAAAAATAAGATAAAGACATAACTGTCACAATTTTGAGGTCATGAGAAACAAATGTGTTGTAAAAACAACAAAATATCTGCATATTTTATTGAACAAGCCACGTGTTGTTTATAGCATTACAAATTACAAACTTAAAACCCCAAATTAAACAGAAAGCAGGGAAGCTGGAGAGTGATGTGAATACAAAAACACTCTGCAGGATCCACTGTACTGGGGAAAAAAAAGTGACTTCTACTCTGAGGCGTCGCATGATCCTCACACTGTTGAACTCACTCAGTGACTCGTGGTTAAGCAACTACGACCTCTAGCTTTTGAAAAGTTTCAGAGACAGCACACCCAGTGGCAGCCTGAGGATTAGTGTTATGGTTTTGTTTACAGGATTTCCGTCCCACCCACAAGGAAAGTGACTGCGTAGTCGCGGAACTGACCATGCTATTGACATAAAGTATAAGGTGGGGACATAAACAACAAATGTTTAATTAATTTTCTGTGATTTCAGTTGAAACTGTGCTATTGCTGTACATTTTCCCCAAACAACCGATGCATTGCTGTCTCTATATGCGCACTGTATCCTTGTGTGCTCACCTGTAATGAGTTTGCGCGGTAAACAACTGTAACTGTCACAGTATCTTGCAGCACTGTGACCTGCGCGTTCGTGGTGCGCGTTCACGTCAACGAGACAGGTGGGAGTGGTTTGCAGTTGAATGTGGCGTGACAGCTCCTCTCCCACCTTGCATTACTCACTCACCCGGACCACATTGACGGCCGCTGTGAGAAGCTACTGAAAACCTAAAGCCAACTTCGCACTGTTTTTGTTTTACAGGACATTCTGCTAAGAAGCTACAATGGTGAGTATATATATATTTTTTCGTTCTGACTGTAGAGAAACTTCCACTCCAAAGTTTTGTTTGGTTTGGCTTCCAAACGAAAACTTCCTCGGTGCTTTAAGTTTTTTTTTTATAATGTGCGTCAGCGAATATTCAGTAAAATTTTTGAAAAGTGTGCCAGATGAAAGGTGCAATGCAGCAGCTCTGAACCGCTCCCTCTGTGCCTTCCTATAGCGGTACCCCCCCGTGTCAGAAATAGATTTTTCACTCACTGACTGGCAGTAAAGCTGAGCTGGCTACAGGCCTGGCTGAGCAGGTGATGATGATGATTAGTCTACATTTTAAACACTTGAACAGAGAAAGAGTGTTATTTATTTTGCATTTATTGGATCAATAATCCAGTATTTTTTTCCTCAGTTTTAATGAAAGAACACTGCTAGACTCTCAAAAATAGCATTTATTTATTTATAATGCCTTATCATAGGCTACCGGGTATGTTAGTTGTGTGTATGTGGTATATACATATATGTCGGTAAGGAATTTAGGTGTGTCTCATCATAAATCTACCAACAAGTCAGGTCAGACTGAGACATTTTTTTCCCTCCAAATTCAAAAGGCCATGTTGTGCTTGTGTGGAGTGATTTGCAGATGAAATGAAAGTAAACCATGCCATTTGCCAGACTTATTCAACCTTAACAACAATTTTAAAATGGTTTCCATACAGTTGACGTTATTCATAGTGAAGTGGGACTAATAGCTACTGTATAGTCCCTTTCAAATGAAACAGAGAAAACCTTGCAGACCCTGAGAATGGGAGCATTACTGGTAAAATTGAAATAATTTGTTTTCATATATCATGGTAAGTCATCTGTTTCAGAGTTAGGAATTGAACTAGTGTGCACACACACAGAACCTTTGTGTTCTGTTTGCACAGTCTAGTATAAACACAGCTTGTTAGCGTTGTCCTTAAAAACTAAATGGTGTCATTGTGTACTGAGTAAACTACTACATTATACCCGCCCTGATCAAATAGGTCAGATCCATAAAACTTTTTCAGCATTGAGTTGAAGTGTTTTTTTTTTTACTTGATCAGTTAGTCTTAAATAATTATATTATTCCTAAAAAGGAAAGGGTACAAAATTTGAATAGACCAAGGGTCATAAGTGAATTCACGTGGCCATCCCACTCCATGTATAAGATTGTTTTTTCTTTCTTTCTTTTTTTTTTAATAATTGGCATCATTGTGCTTGTAGTAGTACAGCGGGATACAAGTCAGGTCTTACCTCAGCATGATACATGACAAGAAGCCTGTCATGATAGCGTTTAATTTAAAAGAGAAGTTCGCCTTGGGAGCATGAATGTGCATAGCAAAGGTCAGGATAGCCAATCACTTTCTGAGTATTGTGTGCAAATGTGGTTCTAGTCTTGTATTGCCTGTTGCACAAGACTCCAGACTGAATTGGCACCGCAGGAAAGACCAAGATGTATTTGAGATCATCAATGTTAATCTTTGACCATGATTATCCATGTGAAATTGTACGGCAGACTGGGCAATAGTGTGTTTTACAACATCTATAATTTGAGTAAAGACACTGGAGAAAAGGTCATTCATGGAGCAGACTGAGGTCACATTGGGTCCTTGAAAGTGTTTCAATTTTATAGTAATCTCATAATAAGATTTTCACATAATTACTTTCGAGGGGAGGTTTTGGCCTGAGGTGGCAACAGGAGAAGGGTCCAAAGATCGTCACAACAGCTGCACACTTGGGATTATGAATATCCATAATTTTAAAAAATGGCACTCTGATCTAAGAGTGGCAGATTTTTGGGTGATGGTGACGCTACACAAATGGTCAGGGTCTATAAAACCATTATATTGGTCTAGACCAACATACAGTGACTTCAGAAAGTATTCAGACCCCTTCACTTTTTGCGCTCTTTATTGTGTTGTAGATTAAATTTTAAATGGATAAAAATGCCATTTTTGCTCATCAGTCTACACACTTTGATGGAGCCCTGAAAATGACAGTTTATAGATGCTTCCCATTCAGTCTGACGGAGCTTGTGAGGATCTGCCAGGACGATTGGGATAAACTGCCTAAATCCAGGTGTAGAGGCTCACCTAAGAAGACTTGTAGCTGTAATTGCTCCCAAGTGGGGCTTCTCTGAAGTCCTGAATTAAGTCTTTGTAAATGGATGGGCAAAATGGCAAATCTACAACACAAGGTGTGCAAAAAGTGAAGAGGTCTTAATCCTTTCTGAAGCCATGTCTATTTCCTGTTATAGAGGCAGAATGTCCTGTGATGATGGGCCATTAAAGGAGCTCTGTTCCCATGTTTGCTGACCTGAAAAAGCTTTTAACAAATTGATTGTTCTCTTTTCACCTCTACCTTGTTCACTTTTCCTCTCCCACTCTGTCTCTGACCAGATCTAGTGTATTTATGTCTACTAATCGTTTTAGTCACAAACAAAACTGGAATCTCAAGTCCATGAGGCGGAGCCTCAGACATGCCCTTGTTCTCGTCATATTAAGGGGAGGAAAATTTTGACAGTTTGAGTTTGAGAGTACTTTGTCTACACATTTGGCCCTGCATTTGCTGTCACTTGCTCCTTCTTGTGGCAATTAAAAAAAATCTCTGTGTTCAAGTAGCAATCACTGTGACAAAAAATATCTGTAGCCTGTAATTTCTTCATTTTCAACCTTAACATTGAAGAAATTATTGTTGCAAAACACTTTTAGCAGAAGAAAATGTAACCTGGCAGCAACCACTATTTTGGGGACTGCCTGTCAGTGTTTACCGAAACAGCCTTTAGTGCCAGGTGTCAGGTTAGCATGAGGAACCTAAAATAGCTGCTGCCCAGAGCTCTGCTAACCTGGAAACCCAGGCCAGTCTCATGGAGTTGGGGGTCACCTTTGCTTTGGATAATTTCTGGATGAAGCATTGAATACATCTCAAAATGGATCTCAAAATTGATCCTTGTAGATTTAGTGAGATTTAACAGAAAGTAAAATGATAAGGTTCTCTAAACCTTTTCCCTACCACTGCCCCCACCCCCTCCCCATCCCTCACCCAGCAGCACCTACCCTTGTCTGTCTGATCACTGAGAAGGGGAAAGTTGGGGAAGAAGGATTAAAATAGCAGCGTGACAGGGACCAAGGTAGAAATCTACCGAATGTGAAAAGTTGTCACTTTTCTTAACAGTGAGATAAAATGAATAAAAAGGGGTGTTGTTTAATTGTGCTTCCTTATTTAAACTCCTAATCCAAACAAAGATATTTCAGTTTAGGTTCTGAAAAATAGGTGATATTTATGTGACCAGTAATTTTGATAATTGATCAGCAAAAAAAACAAAAAGTATTTCTTGTTACACCATGTTGTTTTTCTCTGGTTTATATTATTATAAAATGTTTTTTTTTTTAGTTCATTCATAATATTATATGGCAAAGTCCCTGGTGGTTGACAAATTTGATTATATCATCACATTCCCAGACCTTCCACTGAGCCCCAGTCAGTGCCAAATAAATATAAAAATCAGTCTGTGTCCAGCACAAGTGCAAACAGTATTCATTTACTTTTAACTGTATTCAGTTTTTGTTTTTTTGTTTTTTTTCCCAGTTTAGTTTAGATGTACCTACGATACTAGCATTAGAGATAATCTGACTTGAGGTACAGGTCTGAGCAAAGCCTGGTGTCCTTTTATTTAGGTCATCTTCATTGCATAAATGTTAAATGCTCAGTTGTTCTCTGAACTCCATTTTAGTTCATGAGATTTACTCATAGACAGTCACATGAGATCCTGTGACAGCTGCAGCAAATCTGTTTTGCTTGTCCTTTCAACTTCAACCTTCATTCCCCTGTTTATGTCTTTGCTTCCACCTAGTGGCAGAGTCCTTGAATTATTCCACTGGATTCCTGCAACTGTAGTTTTTAAAATCTGATTATGTCTTATAAAACTTGTTTTGCCATTTGTAACAGTCTGGAGTCATAACAGTTTAGATTTCCCTTAACTCAGTGGAAAAGAATAGCACATAATTGCTTATAGTATACAATCCCTTCCCATCCTTGCATTGCCTCCTTCCATTCCTCTGGATTTTTTCTGCCCCTTATTCAACCTCTCCTCTTCTTCTTTTCTAGCGTGAATGCATTTCTGTCCACGTAGGCCAGGCTGGTGTTCAGATGGGGAACACCTGCTGGGAGCTCTACTGTCTGGAGCACGGCATCCAGCCTGACGGCCAGATGCCCAGCCACAAGCCAGTAGGAGGCCACGACGACTCCTTTACCACCTTCTTCAGTGAGACTGGGGCTGGGAAGTATGTCCCCAGAGCGATCTTTGTCGACCTGGAGCCCACTGTCATTGGTCAGTAATGTGATTTGAAGTGAAAACAGAGAGAAAATCCTCTTCATCATCAGTCATCAGTTGTCAATAGCCTTCCTAAAGGTCCTAAAACTCAGTCCATTAAATTTTTAAAGCTCAACTTTCCTGAACTGATCGGCCTACAAACTTTGCATGAATACAATTTTAAGCTTATAATTCATAAATGTTTTAACATCAACAGTAAATATTATAAACACAAAATTTACAATCATGAAAGCAGATGCCACAGTGTAAGTATGTGTTTTAGGAACAGTAATTGTCATTATAAAGCTAACTTTACTGACTGAAGTATTTGAAAAATATATTTTCCAAATGTTCCCTTTACATTTCAGGATGTAATACCTTAAAGAAGAGAGGTGTCTTAGTGGCCTGATGAAATTCTTTCTTAACTAATGGCGCTTAGTATATCAGATGAATAAGTTTTCATTATTCTTGCTTTTGTCTAAAATTTTCCAGATGAGGTGCGCACAGGAACGTACCGCCAGCTTTTTCACCCTGAGCAGCTGATCTCAGGAAAGGAAGATGCAGCCAACAACTACGCTCGTGGACACTACACCATCGGCAAGGAGATCATTGACTCTGTTCTGGACAGGATCCGCAAACTGGTAAGGATATATGCATATGTGTGTGTATTGAAATTATATAAAGGTGACTCAGTATTTTTTACTTGAGTGTCATCATTTCTTTGTATCTGTAGGCTGATCAGTGCACTGGCCTCCAAGGCTTCCTGGTCTTCCACTCTTTCGGTGGAGGCACCGGCTCAGGTTTCACCTCCCTGCTGATGGAGAGACTTTCTGTTGACTTTGGCAAAAAGTCTAAGCTTGAGTTTGCCATCTACCCAGCCCCCCAGGTTTCCACTGCAGTTGTGGAGCCTTACAACTCCATCCTGACCACCCACACCACTCTGGAGCACTCTGACTGTGCCTTCATGGTGGACAACGAGGCCATCTATGACATCTGCCGTAGAAACCTTGATATTGAACGCCCATCGTATACCAACCTAAACCGCCTTATCAGCCAAATAGTTTCATCTATCACAGCATCACTTCGCTTCGATGGAGCCCTGAATGTTGACCTGACAGAGTTCCAGACCAACTTGGTGCCCTACCCCCGTATCCACTTCCCTCTGGCCACTTATGCCCCGGTCATTTCCGCTGAGAAAGCCTACCATGAGCAGCTGTCTGTGGCTGAGATCACCAACGCCTGCTTTGAGCCAGCCAATCAGATGGTGAAGTGTGACCCACGTCATGGTAAATACATGGCCTGCTGTCTGCTGTATCGTGGTGATGTGGTGCCCAAAGATGTCAACGTGGCCATCGCAGCCATCAAGACCAAACGCACCATCCAGTTTGTGGACTGGTGTCCCACAGGCTTCAAGGTGGGCATTAACTATCAGCCTCCAACTGTGGTTCCTGGTGGAGACCTGGCCAAGGTGCAGAGGGCTGTGTGCATGCTGAGCAACACCACAGCCATTGCTGAGGCCTGGGCCCGTCTGGACCACAAGTTTGACCTCATGTATGCCAAGAGGGCCTTTGTCCACTGGTATGTTGGGGAGGGCATGGAAGAGGGAGAGTTCTCAGAGGCCAGAGAAGATATGGCTGCCCTGGAGAAGGATTATGAAGAGGTCGGCATTGACTCATTTGAAGAGGATGAGGAAGGAGAGGAATATTAGACAGATTTTGCTGTCATTTGCCAACTGTTTTCAGGGACAAAATTAGTTATTTATCAAACAGAAAAAAATAGAACACATTGTTTTGTGTGTTGGTTTCAAATTCAGAAATACTTGATTTTATTTACCTTTTTTTAATTTTAACTTCTACCTTCAGCCTTAAGGTCTGAAGTTATTTCTTTCTTTTGCCAGGAAAATTTTTACTTTTGACAGCTTTTGTGTCAATTTCTACTGGTTTATTTGTTTTATCAAAATGAAATGATGCTCAATAAATCTTCCCTGCAAATATATTGCCTTCTGCTTTCTTATTCTTTGACCCTGTTTCTATGAAGCATGGAACTGTTTTGTTTTTTGTTTGTTTTTTTAATATAGGCTATATATAATTTGGGCGATCATCAGCTCATTTCTATTAGATATTGCACCCTCTTAAATCCAGTCTCACTTCCTTCTATAACAAACAGGTAAAACTGAGCTACTGTGTCACTGCTTCATCAAACCCTTTCTGAATATTATATAATTAATTTTTAAAATTATATAATATGTAGTTTAATGGTCCAGTCAAATCCAGTTTATGGAGCCATTTTTATTACTTCCACTGAGAAGGAACTTTTCATGGCTTCATTCAGGGCTGTTCATAAATTTTCAACCTGAAAAATTACTTTGTCAGCTCATCTATCGGCTGCATATGAAAACTTAAAGGCTTTGTCTTCTCTGTCTCTCAAATAATCTGCATATCCAGTAAAGATGCGCCCCCTAGCGGAGGTTGTTGCGCATCTAGCAGCTGGAAAGTTTTTCCGGGGGCAGAGATCAAGTCGACGACACTATGGTTGTGTAACATACAACAGCAGAGCCAGCCCCAGTTTACTTACGCTGTGAATAAAACCGACAGCGACTTGCAATGGCAACACGCTGGGGAATATGCAGTGCAGGTAAAATTAGTCACGACTTCTCGGTCGCTTTACGGACCCTGAATCCCGAGGACCACGAGGTAACTTTTGCCTTGCCTTTTTTATTTCAGCAAATCAGATCAACCAAAACGTTGCATAAGGTGAAAATTTAACAAAGGAAGTTACAAGTTCTGCGTTCAGATATGTATCAACCCCTTTGTACATGGCGTATCCTAAAAATAGTGTAAATTAATAAATTAGACATAAAACACACACATGTATGAAAACAGCCATATAACTATGTAGGACATAAGCTTCAACAGCTGTTCCGAACTTTGACATGTACGCCCATAATAATCAGCTGCCCCCTCCCTCATTACAACCGCTAAGGTACAATTGAGCCCCATAAAGCAATGTATTGTACTTGTGAGATGATGCCAGCGTTTCATTAAGTGACAGATTTCTGCTCATATTGCTCACTGATATTTCAATTTTAGTAAATATTCAGCCAATACAAACAATTAAATGTTAATTTAATCCTCAATGTTATTGTAACAAAACTGTTTTTTATCCTCAGATTGTAGCTGTTGCAGCCAGGAAGCTGCAGGATGCTCAAGAGTTTGCCAAAAAGCACAATATCCCTAGATCATATGGAAGTTATGAGGAGTTGGCAAAAGATCCAGACATTGGTGGGTTCCTCTGTCAGCATATGACATAATGTTTGGGTCCAAAGCGAATTAACAAATTCTACTCAGCTGAAGTGTCTCTAGACCTGTCACTGAATCTCTACCTGCTACGGGATTGTTAATCTGTAGTGGACTCTGCATTACAGACTTGGATACAAGTGAAATATTAAATAATGTTTCTAAACACTAGTCTCTTTGTGCGTCTGTGTCTCTAGATGTGGTGTACGTTGGCACCATCCATCCTTACCACCTAAGCACTGGCAGGCTCTTCATGAAGTCTAAAAAGCATGTGCTCATTGAGAAGCCCCTGGCCATGAATTCAGGGGAGGTGCAGGAACTCATCACGGCAGCGCGAGACAACAGTGTCTTTCTCATGGAGGTAACATATAGCATGAAAATATATCCCCTTTCCACCAAAATCACATTTACCTTTTATCTGTCCAGTCAATCCCCATGTCTTCCTTCCAGGCAATTTGGACACGTTTTTTTCCCGTATCCCTGGAGGTGAAGAAACTGTTGCATCAAGGGGAAGTAGGTGAAGTTCAGATGGTGAGGGCTGATCTGGGGGCTCCGCTCACTCACATCCCCCGCCTGGCTGAGAAGAAGCTTGGAGGGGGGGCACTGCTGGACCTGGGTATCTACTGTCTGCAGTTTATCTTCATGGTTTTTAATGGCGAGAGACCTGAGTCCATCCAAGCCACAGGGCATTGCATAGACACAGGTGATTATCTCAAGAAAGTCAGTTTACCAAGCAAATATTCCTGGAATGATGACTATATACAGTATAAATACTAATACTCTAAATATTCACCAATGTAAAATCCTGATACTTACTCTTACATAGAGTCCAGAGTCTTTTATCAAGGAAATGACAAGACATTAAAGAACCCAGTAAATTCAAAGCTCTATCTACACTGTCCAGGTGTTGATGGAACTACAGTTTTGGTCCTGAAGTTCTCAGGAAACAGACTAGCCATCTGCACTTGTTCCATCACCATGATGCTGACCTGTGACGCGGTTATCACTGGGACCAAAGGCACCATTAAGGTAACAGCAAACACAATGTGCATTAAGAAAAAAAAGAAACTTATCCCCACAAAAATACCTAATTGATCAAAAAATGCAGGTATGTTGATATGATAATGTCTAACACTTTATGTAAGGTGAGTAACAAGTCACTACTTCCCACCTAAGGTACCCCACCATATGTGGTGCCCCACAACATTGGAGGTAAATGGGAAAGAGATGCAATTCCCCCTGCCAGAGGCTGGCATGCCACTAAACTTCACCAACAGTGCTGGTCTACGATATGAGGCTGAGGAGGTCCGCCGCTGTCTGCTGAAAGGTACAACATGCACTGATGCATGAAAGTAGAACAGCTGTAGCATTTACAAGTGATCTATATTTAACTGATATGTTTTATTTAACATATTCGGTCCTTTTTAACAGTATGTACAAATGTGAATGTAATACTTCAGATTAAAATAGCTTATTTGACTGATCAACAATTCAGTGTACCTTCAGTGACAAACTATTCAGTGTGAAAAAGTGTAATTAGCTTCTTTGTCAGTGCTGTGCTAATAATATAATGTAAAAATACCTTGCAAGACACTCATATTATTTGTTACAAAAGTGACATGACTCAGGCTGAGATTGTTGTGGTGTCTTGATTATCTTCTTGTTCCCCTGTAGGACTAAAGGAGAGTCCAGGGATGCCATGGGCTCACTCCAGCCTGTTAGCAGAAGTTATAGACGACGCCAGAAGACAACTGGGGGTGACATATGACCAGGACAATATCTAGTGATATGCTCTTAGTGACAACCAGTGAGCAGACCTTTACCTCAACATGCAGAATGTTGGAATGTGTCTGTATTTACAGACTGTATTTTTTACATCTGCACTTTTCCTTCGGTTACATGTCAAGTTATCTTCTCTGAAAACAACCTATTACTACTGTAATACCAACCTCTTTCATTTAATGTTTTGATATTTGTTTTTTTCAGTTTTAGGTTTTTTGTGCATATTTCATTTTTCAGTTTTGAGTCTTGGATGCTACTTAAGCAATTAAACTCAAGTGAAAAGAGTCCAACTGCTGGGTTGTGATTTTTTTAGAATATGCATCTTAGTAAGAAATGTGGTTAAATATTGCACTTCTTTGATCATTTTAATGGCTAGGTTTGAATTGGTTTGGACAACTCATCCACTGTACTTTTGTTAGCATTACTGAGCAGGTGGTGCAGAAATGTTCCTGTACATCCTGAAATGTATGAGGTAATGAGTGAAATTACCTTTTGGTTTTTATTGTTTTGCTCATTTGTTAAACTGTGGCTACCTCTGCATCTAATTAATTGCTGATTGAGGAGCCCCTGGTCATGAATTCTAGGGAGGTGCAGCTTCCTATCACATCTTTGTAATTTAAAATTTAAAAACTCCCTTCAGTTCTGTGGACATGATGTTCTAAGCCGAATGCTGTCAGTTTTTAACATGTCGAAGTATGATAAGAGGCTCCATTCACAGATTTGTAAAAAATGTATATATGAGAAGAAGCTTTATGTATACTAGTGACTGCATAACTATATCAGATCAGGTTAATATGACACAGCTTATGTGCTTAAATGAAAGATTTCAGATACAGAATTAGTATTTTTTCATCTTTTAAGACCCACAATATCAAAGGTTCAAAAGCTTGGAAAAGTCCTCAGTGGGGGAAACCTCAGGAGATGCAGGTCAGACAAACAGACCTCCTTCAGATGGCAAGGTGCTCAGCAGGAGACACAGATGGGAATAAAAAGCACAAAGCTACTTACTTGTACCCAGGCTCTTCATGAGGGCCTGGGCATCGGCTGGCACGTCATGTCCCAACTCACAAAAGTCACAAAAGTCACTAATTATGCTTGCTTTTTTTTTTTAAGCCTTTAAATCGTTGGTTGCTCGGCAACAGCACAGACGCTTTTTACCCTTCCGGAAGTGCGTGGCTCTGAGGAAAACATGGCGCACAGACTAGTGCATAAACCAGTGATATTCATTGTTTCAATCTATTCTTTTACCACATTCTGTTTGTCTATATTCGTAGCTTTTGCAACATTTGAAACAGTAAACACTGACAGTGTGTTCAGTGCAAGCCACACGGCTACTGTACCCGTCGCTGCCGCCAGGGATCTACGGTGAGTTTACACACGTACACGTTACCATTAGCTAGTCATGCTAACGTAAAATTACTAACATTTACTGATTTTTGTTCAACTGTAACAACATGTTTATTTTTTACAGTAACACAGCTTGTAGTTACACTCTTCTCTTATTAAGGCTATATTTCGTTCCGGTTTTCCAAACGTGACCGGCTGTATTAAGTGCTGCAATTTTGATGAGACGCAAAGGTGTACCGGACTCCATTCTAAAAGCTGGCGATTTAATGAATTCTTGCGTATAAGAACCACACTCCCTTTGAAAACTTATACCCAAACAGGATTTGCAAAACACTATTGTATTGTAGTGAAGTTCGGCGCATAAATGGTGCTTTATAGAATCACAGTCTTCAATTATTTAGTCCACTCTATTACTGCGCACGTAGCAATAACGTTGTTGCTAACTGCAACACTGATATGTAAATGTGTCTCATAATGATGCCAGTACTGAATGAGATTTCGAGGTTTGACATAAGGTGATGGGTTACCTACTGATAGTTATACCTATGCATGGGTTCACGTATCTGTTTTTGCTAATACTGTTTGCTATAACAATGTTTGACATTTTAAATGGGATCAAAGTTGCCTTTCCGCTGTATTTGGCAGGTTTGATGAAGACTATTCTTCACTCTAATTCTCATTCACTGAGTGCCTGAAGATGTTGCCTTTTTTCATTTAGAGCTTCTTGAATTCAAGATCTCCTGTCCTCTCTGGGCATTGTAGGTATTTGTTGTATGACGTGAACCCCCCTGAGGGTTTTAACCTGCGGAGAGATGTGTATATCCGCATGGCCTCCCTGGTGAAGACTTTAAGGAAGGAGGGGGATGACTGGGTGTTGGTGCTTCCTCCATGGGGTCGCCTCTACCACTGGCAGAGCCCCAACATCCACCAGATCCGCATTCCTTGGGGAGAGTTCTTCAGCCTCACCAGCCTGCAGGCTAATGTGCCTGTCATTGAGTATGAGGAATTCATCGCTGGTGAGCTTTTTATTTTGGTGACCCAGGATAGGGTTACATTCATTAAAAGAGTTGTCTGGCCTGTGAGCCTAATGAAACCTAATTATCTGTATATGATTTTAAATAAGCTGAACATATTTTGGTCTTTTTACACCAGTGGTTCTATTTCACAGTTTGGTTCAGTTCCATTTTTTAATCAGCTGTTAAACAGAGTGCTCCTTCACAGTGTATTAGGTTTGTTAAAGCCAAACACTCAGTCATTGTGTTTTATTCCTCTGTTTATTATTCCTGTCTTTTATTATTCCTCTCCAGAGAATGGAGGCCCATTCATAGACCAGGTTCTAGTACTCCAGAACTATGCTGAGGGATGGACAGATGGAAAATGGGAGGAAAAAGTTGATGAGCGCCCATGCATTGAGAAGTTGATGTACTCCAAAGACAAACAGGACTACTACAGGTAATTCAACACAATGCGCAAAACTCACATTATTATTTTAAAGCACAAAAGTTTAAAAAGTTAAACCAAGCGTGTTGAAGTCTGTGTGGTGGATGTGTGTAAAGCAGGGGTGTCCAAACTGTTCCACAAAGGGCCGTGTGGCTGCAGGTTTTTGTTCAAACCAAGCAGCAGCACACCAGACTTGACTCATTTAATCAACTGATCTCAGTCTTCAGACAGCTGATTGGTCAAACTATGTGCTCTTCATTGGTTGGAACAAAAACCTGCAGCCACATGGCCCTTTGTGGAACAGTTTGGACACCCCTGGAAGATTGTTTGAGTTTGAAACAAGAGACTGGGTTTTCATCCCATTTCATATCAGTAGTCTGTTTTGACAATATTCTGCTTTAGTTGCCATGGGTCTAATGTTTTCTGTCACAAGTTTCTTTGGAAACTCAGACAAAATACAATTTATTGTTTTTACATGAAGGAGATTAAATACACTTTATTGCCAAAGAAATTGAATTGCAATTATGGTAGCTAAATAGACCTTCAGACAGTGGTGGCTCACATTTGCAGTTATTAATAATATCTACCACTACCTTCCTGCTCACACATCTCTCTCCTTCCCATTCATCATCAACTGTCTAATTTATTTTGTCTGTGTGTGTGTGTGTGTGTGTGTGTGTGTGTGTGTGTGTGTTTTGTAAGGGGCTGGTTTTGGGGCTATGAGGAAACAAGAGCTCGAAATGTGACATGCATATCAGCCCAAGGCCATGCCTCCATCATGGCCCCAGTTCTTCAGAAAAACATCACAGTGACGTGAGTCTACAGAGCAACATGTTGAAATAAAATGCACTGCCTATGCACATACAAACAGTGTCTTAACAAGCACCAATAGCTGGTAAAATGTCTGTCTGTGGGAGATAAATCAATAGATTTTTTTCTGAATTGTGCAGTTGTATTCAGTTCTGTTGATCTTGATGGTTATAATCAAACTTGATCTCATTTGCAAATAAAGTTTAACTTAACTAAATATTTTGGCTGGCACAGTTACTCTTGGGAACTTCTGAAAGATTTGGCAGACTTTTGTTAGTGATCCTAAAATGTAAAGTTTCAGACACACATAAATTCAAATCTGGATTTATTTATAGTAATTAGATATCTTTCCTGTATATTGTACCACAATTGTCTAACAAATCTCTGTATCCTTTTTTTCATATCTTTTTGAAAACAGAGTTTATTTTAATAAAAATTTAATTTTACTTTCTCCTTGCAAGGTTGAAGGAGGCATGAGATTTAAAAAAAATGTTTTATATGTCTACAGGTAAATTTAGTGATGTAATGACAGTGAATGACACTTGAGTCTAAAATAATCAGTCTTTAGTTACAGCAGCCTAAACATTAAGCTTAGAATGCTCTAATAAAACAGTTCACCTGACAGTTCATGAAAAGCTGAACGATGATCTGACTTCATTGTTATTTAAGTGTGGTATCACTTCAGGTTGTGGTATCAGATCTCGGTAACACTTACAGGGATAAACTCATTTGTGTGCTCTTGCTTTTTTGCAGATCAGTAATGCTTGACCGAGCGGAGACGCTCCTTCATGATCACTATGCTGGAAAGGATTATTGGGATGTAAGTCAACGAATGAGTTATTATCATACCTTTATTTGAAATGTTGGTGTCACACCTGATGTTGGATTTTTCCACTTCTCAGCCAGCAGTTTGATTCACACCATCTTTAAACTGACGTAGGACTCGGCAATTGTCTGTTCTTTACTTAGACTCGCCGCAGCATGGTTTTCGCCAAGCACTTGCGACTCATCGGAGATGACTTCAGAGCAAAGTACCTGAACTCTACAGATGACAGAGACCACACCATGTACAGTGAGGACTGGACTCGCATGAAAGTGAGTCAGTGTGTCTGACTATGGCATAACGATGTGGTTGCACTGATTCTCTGGAAAAGCGATCCATTTCCTCTGACTGTGCCAGTTACTATGTGTTTATCATATAGGTATTGTACTATATGCTTTAACTGCAATTGCATCATTAATTGAGTTCTTGATTTATTTTACAGTTTGTATTTTTTTAGGTTATTACCACAATATATCATATCAGTCGGTATAATCCTTTCACGTCCAGCACATCTTCACAAAACCCCACAATCATGATCAAGTATTGTAAGAAAACTGCCATTAAACTCTATGAGTTTGAGTCTGCATTTATAGAGTTTCCAATTTCAGAGCTCAACACTCAACACTGCGATCACTTAATTCTGAAAACAACTATTAACTTCAGCATTTTGAAGATTGAGTCTCTTTAAATCTTAAACAATAATTGAGCAGTGTTTGCCGTTTCTCTGCCTCCTCAGGCCAAGCTGGGCTCAGCTAAAGGTGGTCCATATCTGGGGGTCCACCTGCGCAGGAAGGACTTTATCTGGGGTCACAGAGAGGATGTACCCAGCCTTAAGGGGGCAGTCAAAAAAATGCGCAGCTTGATGAAGAAGCACAAACTTGACAAAGTGTTTGTTGCAACAGATGCGGATGAGGAAGGTAATGACATACTGCACAAATCTGTTTTTTTTGGCCCAATGAGATATAATAATAAAAAAATAATAATAGTACTAATAACAATAATAATGAGGTGTAGGATTATAATAATAATAATAATAATAATAATAATAATAATAATAATAATAATACTATAATCCTATGTTATTGAATCTTGTAGAATTGAGGGAGCTAAAAAAGTTGTTGCCAGACATGGTGCGGTTTGAACCATCCACAGAGGACCTAGAGCTCCTTAAAGATGGAGGAGTGGCCATCATTGACCAGTGGATATGTGCTCATGCAAGGTAAATTAGTTTTAATGGTTTTGTTGCATGTATTCATTACACAGTGATTAGCATAGCAGTTCATTAGTCAGCTTACTTGTATCAGACAGCAAGATGGCACATATTTTATATGCTTATGACTTTATTTATTTATTCAGAGCCCTGTCTTTTTCATTTAAACAATTCTGTCCTGTCCTGTGTGATCAGGAGTTTCTAAAAATAAACGTAGCCACACTAGTGGCCGTCTGTCTTTGCTGATTAAAGTGCCCTCTAGAGTTTTCTTGTAAATATGAGGTTTGTCCAGTTGCTTTACTTAATGCTATTCCCATCAGCCTCACAGAGCTGCTAGCATATCTTTATCATTTTGGAATATTGTGTGTAGATTGATTTAAAAAAAATCTTTAAATCATGTGAAAACAATGTGAGGGTGTAATCCTGCAGAGGGAAAACTCAGACCGGGTGTTGTGAATCAAGTCTTTAATTTCATGCAGCATGGAGACAAGACATACAGTTCACAGTGTGTTCTATAGTATGACTCTTTATACCTGTAATCAGTATGCCATAAATACCTTTCCCAGCAGTAGGGACAGTAAAGGATGTCTTCTGATCACACATACTGTAAACACTCAGGACAGTCAACCAAGGACTGGAAAAGTTCATTTTATTTTGTCCCACGGGCAACTATGAAGCAAGGATTTTCAACGCTGAATACCTTACGTATTTTACCTTCAGCCTTGTCTCCTGCCCTTGGAAAATATTTCAACTTGAAAAACTTGTCAGGGTGACTATATGCTACTCCCACTGTATGTTACATGCTCATATAACTTTCCAAAGTGCACATCCTTTGCTGCAGTTTACTTTTGCTTTGTTTTTATATACCTATTCATTTATTTATTTCTATTTTCAGATTCTTCATTGGAACATCTGTGTCCACCTTTTCTTTCCGGATCCATGAAGAGAGGGAGATCCTGGGTTTTGACCCCAAAGCTACATACAGTCGTTTCTGTGGGGACACTGAGAAAGAATGCGAACAGCCCACGCACTGGAAAATTGTTTATTGATGAGACCTATGAATTTCCTGACACACACAAGTGCCAAAAAAGCAGTATTAAGTGACATTTATTTGTATGTAAAATAGTAGGAAGATATTTTAAAGGTTTTATGGTGTATTTTTTATGGTTTCAGAGTTGTGCAGTCAGGTCTGCTGTGACCACTGTGATTCAACCTTAAGCTCAAAAGGCCAAGAATGGGTTGCCAAACATGTATTACTGCAATGTTAAACAATTAAATCTTCTTTTTTTATGTGGTATGTTAAATGTGGTTTCCTTTGTGACGCTCTGGCATTTTACATGATTTCTAATATTTATTATTAACCCTAGCACAACTGGTGAGAAAAAAGCATTCTCTGTTTGACATTTCATGAGATGGAAATGAAAAGGTTGCTGTTCAGTGCCAATGTTGAACATCTAAACTTTATTATATTTTTAAGAATATAACTTAAGATTTTTTTTTTTTAATGACACCACAATGCATTTCTGATAAAAGGGTCCAGTGCATCTTTTGTTAGTCTATCACTGCCAACTGTTGATAAATCAGTCATTTAAGAAAGTACCAGTTCATTAAACTGGTGGCAAGAAAGAGTAAGCCATTCATACGTATCACTTTGCCTTTGTACAAAGTCTAAACAAAAAGGGGATCCGCTCACAAAGACACAGCTTCATAGCACTACAAGTGGCTAAAAACTCCACAGGGTACCTTTAAAGTAAAATTCCAAACCAAACCTAATGATTATCAGCTCACAGTTTGTTGAAAAGAGGTGCATTTCCCATCTACAGTCATTGTATTTTAGTGTGTCTAATAACTTTCTTCCCTTACGTCATATTTTCCTGTAGCGCCAGCTTTAACATTTGTTACATGGGATTGCATTACAATATTGATGATGTTGAAATAGAAAAACATGTGCTTGAATTTCAGTGATGCCCGATTCATTCTAACTTTTCATTTGAAACCACAAACTGTACAGTACATTTGGCATATATCTTTATAGTGTTATACTACCTCTATAACACTACTAATGAAAGGAACTGGAATGACACAAAAGAGCCACAGAGTCCTGTCAACATGAGCTAACAATGAAGCTGTTATCTTACAACACACCCTGTGTTTCCATTACTGATGATGCACCTATCAAAATAGGTGCATTCCTCTGCCAATTTTCTGTTATGGGTATTGTCATATGACTTGGATTGTACAGTAGCTGCTCGATTTTGGTGCTGAATAAAAGCCAATTTTAAGGAGAGTTTTGAGATAAAATAGATGAGTGAAGGCTTCTTTGTGTTGTTTATATTTCTATAGGTCTATTTATACCACCATCACAACAATATCACACACTTGCATGTGCATGTTAACCAGGTTAAGTCAGCAGATGAAATTTGAAAATGATATATATAATATTATATGCTTGCCTCAGGATCAACCTCTCCAACCTGACGGACTCACTTAAGTCCAAGGAGATGTGCCTCTGTGTCGAGCCTATCAGTACCAGACACTTGTTTCCCATGTGATCAAGATGGAAAGCCAGTATGTCTACCTTGATCATGTAATTCTTATTGATGTTTCTTGTTTAACAATACAATAGTGTCACATGTCACCAGTGCCTTTGTTCTGGCCTAACTCCAAGGCTTCCTACTGTCCACTGATTTGTGTTTGGTAATGGAAAGTCACATACATTACTTTGCCTGCGTGGCAGATTATACTATACTATTATATTATATTATAAAAAAAAAAAAGATTTTACAGACTTGTGTGTACTCATGCTTTGTCAGGAAGTTCATGCTCTGAATGGAAAACACTGTCATGCCATTCAGCATTGTCTCTATGTGCAGTTACATTTCTGCATTCTTGTAATGTATGTGCTTGTATAAGGATGAGGGAGAAACTGACTTTAGCTTCAGGCACACCAAGCTTCAGTAATTATTATTTTTGCATCGATATAACTCTCAACATAGTCATGAGATGTGCGAATCTCATGACTATGACTCATGAGAGTTTATGGTATTGTTTTCCCTCCGGATCCCCCGTACGATAACAGTGTGACTTATCCCTGTGGAGACCTATACCTCACCAACAACATCTTACAAACTTGTGTAATGAAGCATGTAATCTGGTGCTCGCTGTTACTGCATCACCTCTAAATTCATGTTCTCCCTTGTAGAACAGTAATGTAAAATTATTTTGCAACCCTGCAGCCCATAGTCTTTATCATAGATTTATCTTATTCATTGTTTTATCCAAGTCATCCAGTCCTGAATAAGAATGCCAGTATTTTGTATATATAGTATAGTATAATAGTATTTTGATATAAAAGTCCATCGGAATGATTGGATTAAGCTAGTTTGATTTATGTAAATGATTAGGCCCTGCAGCCACATCCAGTCCCGGTACATGTATAGTAATTCGCTTCTCCTTTGTTCTGGGCTGACAGGTTGCAGCCAGAGTACACGCCCTTTTCCACAGATTTACCTTCTCACACACAGGTGGAGCTACCCACATAAGCCAGGAGGCACGGAGACAGAAAGGGGAAGGTTGTTTAGCCTTTGCAGTTACTGTGGCGTCACTGTTGGAGGATTTTGAGTGTGAATTTATTTTGTTTTACTCCCATAACTGACTGATGGAAAGGGCATCCTGCTAGGGGCCACCTAGCGACATGTCCTTCATGGAAGACCGAGAGCTACTGTGAGATAAAAAAAAAAGAAAAAAAATACATTTGACCATTTAAGAGGACAGACGCAGGCAGGTAGGTCCGGTGGTTTGTTACAACTTTGTTAATTTATTATTAAGAGTGCATGTGGCAGAGATACTCAGACTTAAAATTTCAACTAGTTTCATCAAGATTTAAGTCATTCAGACACAACTTTATGTGTGTGGACAGTTAAGTCACATTTAATGTCAGTGAAAGTTTGATAAAAAATAAACATTTGTCCTTTATTTGTGAAATGTCAGACTGCTTTGTGTGATGTAATGTAAAACTAATGGAAAAGTCCCTTAAACACTAAGTCCTCATAGTAGTTGTTCTTCAGTTTTCAAGTAAATCACACAATCTTCATCTGCAGAGAGTCAAATTTCCAGTCCTCTAAGCACTTGAAGGACTGTCCATTAACTTCAAATCTTAACAACATGTATTCATTATATGGTGGAATCATGCTGATACAAACCTGAAACAAAATTCACCTTCTTATGTGTATGGTCATTAAAAAAAAAAAAAAAAAATTGTCAGTAGACTGGTTTTTAAAATGTTTTTATAACTTGTCTTCACTTCAGCCTCCTCGACCAATGGCCTTCTTTCAACAGCTGCGACTTCTTCTCTGGAAGAATGGGCTGACGGTTATCAGACAGCCGGTGAGTGACTTTCAAATGCAGTGCAAACTATTGTTTACTTTGAATGTAAGCACACAGAATCCTGTTCAATATCAGCTTTACCACTACCCAAGACAGATTGTGGGGAATATATGATATAAATAACTGCGCATTTACAGACTCAATCACTCCATATTTCTGGATTATCAGTGTTTTATGATATCTTGTGTTATAGTTATGGTCCCTGACTCTCATCAGCTGGCCTCTGATCATCTTCATCATCATTGCTGTGACCCGCAACCAGTTTCCACCGATAGTAAGAGAAACATGTAAGTGTAAAACTGCACAGAAAAAAGTGCCTTGACCCAGGTACATGCTTAGTTAACGATGTGTACTTCAATAACCGTTCACCACTAAGGAATTTCTTTATTAGAGCTAACATCACTCAGTAAAAAAACAATGAAAAAATGATCTTATAAGTTTCCCTCTATATACAGAGCACAAGTATTACTGTTAAGATGTTTTGGCTGCCTGCTGTTTAAATGATTCTGAGATTATGTTTCATTTATGTTTCATAAAGAGTAAAGGAAAGTCTAAAACAGAAAAACTAAAGGGGAAGATCCAGTTAGCTAAAGTTTGCTTTAACACATTGTTACTTGACACGGACTGCAGTGTTTCTGAGTGGCATCTTAAAGAACGGCAGAGCCACGCACATTCCAATTTCACAATCAAAGTAAATAAAAGGAAAGTTCAACACGAATGGTCCTTCAGTTATGAGCTTGTCCCCTCACTGTTGACTTGGTGTTTGTCCTCCTTTATTTATTTGAACCTAATTGACTTAGAGCACATTTATTTATTTTGCTATTACTAAGGATAAAGGTTGCTTGAAGAGAGAGTGTTAGACAGAGGGAGGGGCAGGATTTGCAACCAGTTGGTTTGGAAAAACATACCCTAAGCCATTCACTGACCAGTAAGCCTAGTTCTTCTTCAGATAAGCTTTTGTAACATCACAGCAAAAGAATGTCATCCTCCTATGTTTCTGTCAACGTTTGTAATAATGTTTTGTTTTACTTTTTAAACAGCTTCAGTAAAATGAAAAATGTTAGAAGGGCCGTGTTACTTAGACCTGATTTTAGCTGTAACCTGTTAACCCTCCCACTTTTGTTTGTTCAGTCTTTTTTTGATGGATCAGATTCTACAGATGCAGGGATTCACTGGTAATGTAATAGCCCCAGTGAGCACTAATATTGAAACTATCCAGTGAATCTGAACAATGGAGCCTTCCCTCCCCTGTTAAGTGCTTTCTGGTGGGTTGTTTGTTTCTATACATGCTGGAAACAGGCACAGTTGTGGACCACACCTAAAGCAGGTGACAAAACTATCTTCAGTATCTGATCTGACCGATTGACCAGCATTGGCCTTGAATCATGTTGTTCTGAGCAGCAAAACTTTGCCACTGTTTCACAGTAGTAATGCTCTTAAATGCTTAAACATAACATTTGCTGCCCGATCTACTTTAGTGCCTTCCGCGTTTTCATTGCAAATTAATAATTACAAAGCTGTTCCCATTATTGGTTTTGCGCCTCTTGCAGTGCCATTTCGAGTGTATGGATTCAAAGTCCCTGCCTTTGTTGGATTCCAGTTTAAATACTTGCCTTTTTATTCTTCTTGTTTAACTCTCATGAGTCAGTGTTTTGCAGTTTCTAGCTATGTAAATATACATTAATTCTGCACAACTGGCTGAGCAAATGTAGATGTTAACTGTGAGGTCTGATGTAATTCAGCTCTTCAGAGTTAGTTTATGCAATCTAGGTTTCATAATGATTTCCATGACTGCCATGACTAAGCTCAGTGAAATGCTGTTTTCTGGGCTCTTTATTAAATTTCAGAGAAATCTGTTGAGCCAAGATTAAACATTACTTTCTGAGATAATGAATACCAAAGACACACTGTATCACGCAGTCAGTGGTTTGACTACACCCTGATCTTGCTTTTTATGTCTAATTTTCCTTTGTCCTGGATTTAAACAATAGCTGAGATTGTTTTCCGACAAAAGATGGAATGAGTTACCTGCTGGCAGCGATACAGAGATTAGCTCAGGTTCCTGATGCTGTGCTCAGAGATATCTTTTTATAGTCAACAATTTGTCAAACAGAAATGAACAACAAATTGGACCAATTCATAGAAATATTTTGAAAGAAAACACAACCAACCAAACCACCCACAATGCAACTTTTAAGCGTTTTTCCGATGCATGTTTTTCCTCTTTGGCTTCTCTGTAATGTTATTGTTCAAAAGTGTATGTAGTGTTAATGATATTTATGTACTGCTTACATGTAGTTAATGATATGACAATGATATGACAATGAAATGAATGTAATATTTGGGCTTGTTTTCCACCTGTAACTCTCTTAAAGTGGTGCCACTGACAGAATGTTGTTTGCCAAATTAACATAATTCAGGACACGGCCTCCTGGGATTTTGAAGCAGTTCTTAATGGAAGTGACATTTTCAAGCACCCTCACCACAGTGACAACTTTGTCATGTCTCCTCCAGGTTATGTGGCACCCCGAAACCTGCCCAGCACAGGTTTCTTCCCTTTCCTGCAGACCCTCATGTGCAACACAGACAGCAACTGTCATAACAAATCACGTCTGGTGGACCCAGCTACTCAGAAATCTTCAGGGAATGCAAGGTAACCCTGTTCATCAGGTTCTACAGAGTGTATACTGATGTCTTATATTATCTGTAAATTATGCATTATCATCTTGAACAAATGGGTAGGCTAATCACTGAAGTAATCATTTCTGTCAGAATCAGTCCATCAGTACTGTATGTAGTTTATGCACATGCTGTATAAGGTGTGCAGAAGACCCTTTAGTCACAGAGGGACACACCTGAGCATAACAACATCACAGTGTGTTCATGGAAATATACCAACAGACATCCCCCTGTGGAGGAAGGGAAGACTACTTAACCCTTGCCTAATCATTAACCACCACAGTTTTATAAAGCAATATTCATTCAATATCATATTTTCAGTCAGCAATTTGAAAACACATGAGTCTTTTAGAAAATATCTAATCTACTGCCCTGTCTACTTTGTTGCAGTTCAAGTGTCAAAAACAGCGTCAGTCAGTGGAAAAGCCATAGAATATATTTTTTTCTTTTGTTATTATGCTGTTGTTCAGAGGCAGGAATGAAGGTGGCTGATAGAAAAACCCGTTTGTCTGACCTTCCACCTGCTGATGAATGATGGTTTGCGCAAATCTCTCAGCTAATTTTAGTCAAGCTTTTGTTTGGTTGCATAGAACCAAAGTCCCTCCTCCCAGTGTAGCTGGTCTCTGCTCCACTAACTTTTGTAGCTCAGTGGGTTTTCTTATATGGTGTTTTTTCAGTGGTGTTTCTGGGAAAATGAAAAATATTCTTGGAGTTTTCTGTCTTTATAAGAAGCTAAATATGTATGTGTAACTGCAGTGGATAGGAAAATTCAATAATTTTGTCATTTTCACCAAGAAAAAAATGCTAACAAAAATAATTGTTGTTATACCTTTGTCAAATGGACATGATGTTTAAGTCTTATTATTCAGAACATATATAATGATAAAAATCAAGCTAAGGACATGAACTGCCTTGGAAGACGTGTCAGCTTTTCAGAAAGATATACTTAAAATCCTTAAAACTAGATTTTTTTTTTTCTGTATTTAAAATTGCGTCTTCATTACCTCACCTGACTCTGTATGACAGGTCGACCGCCGTGCTGGAGAGTTCCCCACTGGCAAACTTGGTTCAAGGGGGAGATTTTTTCAACTTTGCTTTCCCCGATGACTCCAGAAATGATCCTGCAGCACTGATTGAGGTCCTGAACAATATTTTGGGTATGTTTTTTTTTTTTTAATCAGTGTTTAATAAAATTAAACATGGAGACCCCATAGAACTTCTTTAAAGGAATAGTTTGGAACTTTGGGTTGAGCTGTTTTGAGGTGTCAATCTTTGCATTTAACTCTTTGCAAGAAAAGAAATAAGCAGCAATTTCCTAAAATGTTGTGGACACTTCATGAACTCTTTTGACCATTTGGTCCAAAAAATATGGATTTTGTCCCTCTTGTGTTTGCATTAAGAGGTAACTATGTTATTGGGTATTGCTGTAACTCCTACAGTCAGGCAGTTTTTCAACATTATGTTCTTCTGTTAAAGGTGCATCTGACCAAGGACGCCCTCATAATGTCTCTCTCAAGAACAGCACTCTTCTGGGAGATCAGGTGGGTATAATTACGACACATTGAAAGGTACAAAAGAGCTGAGAATAAGGAAGAGATTGTTTCCTTGGTCAAATGTCATGGTATTGAAACCTTGTGGGTTCTCTTATTTACGGGTCATTGTTAACAGCAGATGAACGCTTATTCTTTGACAAAAAGGCTCATAGAAAGCCCTGGAAGGTTTATTTAAAATAAAAAAAATGTGTTGTAATTCTTATTTCTGAAATGAAATGAAAATGCCAACTTTAAAACTGCCCCAAAGTAACAAGAGATAAAATCAAACATGTGTAAGTGATTGTTTCCTGTAATAGTTCATTAATACTGTTGATATTGGAACTGTAAACATGGTGATTTGAAGGTGCAACTGCCTTTTTTTATTCAGAAAATCTACTATTATTATATAAATTGACTTCTCAAATGAAAACTTTCACTTAATGGGTTTTTGATTGAGTAATAACCTGAGTCCATATAAATCAAATCCTTTGCAGGAGACCTTGGACAAAATGCTGGAGTCAGTGAACCTGTTGAAGAGGGTCATCTGCACTGTGACACTGCCCATGATAAACACAACCTCCCCCGACCCCCTCACCTATGCTGTGGTCACTTTCTGCAAGTCCAACAACACTGTGTTTGAAGTCTCGCTCGACACACTCAACCAGGTATGGTTGTGTGTGTGTGTGTGTATACATAAAAGTGGGTTTTGGCCTGCATGTGTCAGGTTTCCTTTTATCAGCACAGTGCGATGATGCCGACTTTAAACTTCTCGTTCTTTCATTTCTGGTTCTGTCACAATTACTTTGTTAACTCTGAAATGACCTCCTGTTGTCAGATACTGACGCAGCTGATGCTGACAGAACCAGATGAGATAGTGACGGTGGCTGGGATGGTGGTGTTGGTGTTCGATCAGCTGCAAAATCAGACCTCACTGTGGGAAAGCCTTCTAGCTGTTCCCCAGCTCCTCTCTCATGGTTCTGTTGACCAAGTGCTGAGCAGCACAGAGGTTCTACTGACCAACATACAAGGGTAAAGTACATTCGATGATGAAGGAATTCAAAGTCAGTGAACAGCAGCTGTATCAAGGTGTTTATTTAGTATAGTTTTTAAAAAAAAAACAGCAACAACTCATAAAAGAAATAGCACAATTATATTGTGTCGCACTGAATATTTAATGGAAGCCAATGTAAACTGTCTACCAATTACCAAAACAAAAGATTTTGTTTTCACAATTAAATTTATTCACACTTTATGTAATTAATTCTTCATTTTCGTTCCCAATCCTGTGTTTTCCTAATGATGACTTTCAGAGAATAGGTGAGGGCAATCTCCCTGCTAAAGAGCAGCAAGACTAACGATAAATTGTAATGTCATGGTTTGAACATTTTTGACCTTTAAAAAACATGTGGGGAACATTTACTGTTTTGGTATAAATACACTTGTTTACAGAGCTGACCAGAGCCGGTCAAATAAAACTGGCCCTTGGTGACTGTATTGGTGTCAGCTTTCAAGCACTAGCCCTGTTTGTAACCCACAATATCTGGGACTCAGTCATTTAGAGCAGCAGGAGGGAAAATTGTGCGTGTTTGTCTAATCATTAGAGCTGTCAGGTGTTTGCTGCAGGTCCTATCTTGTTTTGGGATTTAAATGTTTTTCCCTCGTGTTCTCTCCAGCGCTATGCATGTCATCCAGAGCAATTTCCCTGAAGCTGGTGCCTCACTTTCCACCGTGCATCCACTGCTTGGTGCAGGCATCAACGTGATCCGCTATGTTCAAAACTGGCCTGGCAAAGGTAACACCATCAGCTGTACTGTACATACTCTATGTGTCACTCACAAAGACCCTGTCATTTTTATAGTGTTTTTAATTAAGTGGCTTTAACACACACACACACACACACACACACACACACACACACACACACACACACACACACACACACATACATATACATATACATATATATGCAGGTAAATAAACTGCTGATTACTGATATGTTTATTATATAATTTCTTAAAATGTTGGATAACAATGAAGGTAACAATAACTTTAACTTTTGATAATAATATTCCAGAGAAATGTTGGCAGTCAAGCTCTGTGCTGATACACCATTAGGGTGTTACATCTGACCATGTGATTTGATTCTGCCTAGATGTGTCCATTCCCCTCGGAGAGGTTGTCACGTTGCAGAATGTCACATTTAGTGAAATGGTGAAACCTCTTCTACAAGGCATCCAGATACCACTGGATAAGGTACGTGTTGCCCAAAGTCAACGTATACACTCATGTGGTGTGTCGGAGAAATAAACATCACACAGAATAAATACAGATACAGATAAATTAGATGCCTTTCCACACAAAGTTTGCACTCCCGGCGGAAATCTGTGTAATTTCACATTATATATTGGAAATTTTAAGATTAAAAAAATAAAAATAAAACAAACAGCAGCTCTGGTTCCAGGGTTGCCAAACCGGTCCTGTGTAATTCTGCCTTCTGGCACAGAATTCTCTTGTGCAACATTTGAGTCTTAGTCTGACTTCACAAACTGGATATGAAACAAGGACTGTGAATTGTGAGATTACAAGTTAAAGGGATAGTTTTAACATTTTGGGAAATATACTTATTTGCTTTCTTGCTGAGTGTTAGATGACAAGAGTAATACCACTCTTTTGCTATAGCTTTACTATTTGTACTTATTTCTTCAGTGAGTCACCACTTGGATTAAGGGTTGGATGACAGTTCCATTATAAATGCTGTAACTGTCCTCTCTTTCTTAGGCTATTTTCCTGACATTGGACAGGGACATGGTGCATTTCTACTTGTGTGAGAACAGCAGTAACCCATTGTGGGTAACAACAGCGTGCAGCACAGGCACTGTGGACATGCTCTTGCGTTGGATCAGCCCTGATAAAGTGGCAAAGCAGGTAGGACTGAATGATATGTATGTTGTTATCATCAACAGAGAGACTCACGGACATCAGATATGAGTCAGCTATTTGATATGTGTGGGTGGGATTTTTCCTGTGTCCTGTTGTTTTTGCTCTTTTTCTCTGTATCTCACGCTTACTGTCTCTCATGCTGCTTGTATGTATTCTTCTGTCTTAGCTCCTAATTTACATTCTCAAGTGCCACCTTCGCCCGTAATTAGATTCAGGGTACACCAAATAATTAGTCTGAAGCCACAAGAAAGCCGATGGCCATGGCAACAAGCAACTGCAACTCCCAGGTCGCACCTGGGGAACAGAAACCTCAAGCATACCCAATTAGCACTGCCACCACGGTAGATGTGTTTTGATTAGATGATTCCCAATCAGAAGCAGTTAGCTAACGATGCCATTACTTGGTGTACTCACTCAAACAGTCAGCTGGACATCAATTAGTGATCTGATGCTGACATATAGCAATGATGAGGATGTGTCATACAGATTCAGTGCCATGGTGAATATGTGCTAATGAATTGGAGTACAGTGTAGTACTAGGGATTAACTGGTTTATTTGATCTCAGGTTTCTGCTTCCGTACCTGATGATTAAACATCTAAAGGATGATGATTTCTAAGTCATGATATCATAACAGTGAACACGCTTGACTTTTTGCATTTAATGTACGTATCACAAATGTTACTTAATTACAAAATACATAATATTGCAAGACAACAAATAGCATAGAGTATTGAACTAAACCTTTTTTGTTTATCTCATAATGCCAAAAAGTCTGTTAATGTGTAGGCGTGGTTAGGGTAAGGAATCTTATGACAGAAGAAGAAAGCAGTACAGCAGAAAAACAGAATTCTAATGTACAATGCATTAGGCTTAGATGAGTATCATTTTGCAACTCTGATTTGTTGGCATCTCTTTCCTTTGTTTTTCCTCATTAACTATATTATTCCCAGGCTCTCCTGGCATGGAGTAAGCATGTGGCTCCACGTGATGTTTCATTCGCCAAAGGGGTGCTGTACAGTCTGATTGGAGGTTTATCCCCAGGAGGACAGGGAGGCTCCAACATCACGAGGGGCCGCCGTAGCGTAGTTACACAACCACAAAATATCGAAGAGGAGCTGTAAGTACAGTATCCTCTGTTGTCTATATCTTGCATACTGCCAATCCATTAGAGACGAATCCATTAGAGGCTAAACACTAAAAACCAAACTGGATTGAAGCAAACAAATGGGTTTCCTAAAAATGTTTTTTTGTGATACAAAAATTTTTTTTTTTTTTTTAATTTGGATCAATTTAACTATACTTATCTGAGGCTTTATTCTTTGGAAGATTATACTGGAAACAATTTTTTGTTATCTCCTACCTGTCTTTCTCACCTTCCACTTTCTCCAACTTAAAGTTAACCAAACTTTACAAAAATCTTAAATTCTCCTTAAACACCAAAAGCGTAATATAAGAGACTTGTACACAAATCAATGCAACAGTTCTCCCTGAAGTCTAGCGTTCACTGTAATATGAACAGTTTTTGCTTTATCTTGAGTTTGGCCTTGTGGTTTGGCAGGTTTCTGAGCGTCGGTCAAGTGGTGATGGAGATTACAAAAATTGTGCCTGAGGTGGACATGGTTGTCCAGAGCATCCTCAGAACTGGCTTTCAGTCCATGATGTCAGCAACACTGACCTTAGACACTGTAGAAGGTAAGACTGCGCAACATCCTGCTTACAGCAGGGTCTCTCCCGGTGGAGTAATCATGTGAAATGTCTCATTACAGTGATGGTTTCAACATACTGTATGTTATCTTTTGCCTTCGGTACATACTTGCTTTCGTATTCCTAACGGTGTATTGTCACAAGCATAGAGTCTGTCAGGACAAAATTGAGTTTGATAGAAAACACTAAAAAAACTAAAAGTAAACACAAACTCTTGATATCAGAGCAGAGAGAAACTGTATTCTGTGTAACCTAAAGGTGAATGGAACCACTTCACACCCTTTCTCAGGAGACTGAATGAAAACTAACTAAAGCAGGACTAGAGGCGTTACCATGCAGGAAACAGATACACCCAAACTTACACAGACACAGAGGAAAATTCTAAATAACACTTAATAATAATGATAATAATAATAATAATAATAAAACTTCCTGGGATGTATTGTACAACAGACATGTTATTCATGTGGGTGACTTTACAATTAAACCAAAGTTCCATTTTATCACTTAACATGTCACTGACCTGGCTTTGCCTCTGCTGTACTTGTTAACACTCTCGTTGGTTCGCAGAAATGATGGCCAATGTCCTGAAAGACGCCAGTCAGCTCAAAAAGACTTATTTAATGTTGCTAACAAACCAGTCTGAAGCAAGCGTTTGGATTGGTCGTGTCCTGGACAGTGTGACGGAAATGGTTATGAAGGTATGTTAAACCTTTGCACATTAATCTCTTACAGGCTTATTATTTTAACAACCTTGATCTTATTTTTGCAGTTTCAGGCAATTCAGTTTCAGGCGATCTGTTTGGAAATCTGTTTGAAATCAGTTTTAAATCTGTCTGGTTCTCTGACAGCTCATTCACAGTAGCTTTGGAGCTATAGCTGCCAGTATTGTTGCATTCGCAATTCTCAGAAAATGGTGTGTAAATTGTAAACATGGGTTAAATTTTCAAAACAAGGACATGTTGAGTAACCAGGCATTGTTCAGACTCACACAGCTTTATTTTAAATTCAGTATTATTTATTAAACATGACTTCAGGACATGGCATATTTGAGGCTTTTGATCAATGTATAGAAAGTATTAAAGGTAGCAGACACTCATCAGTTGCTTTTATTTTGCCTTTTTGTTTTTTTTCTAGAGTCTGACATCTGAGTCTTTAACATGTGAAGATCTCCTGGGTCCCTTTGAATGGCTCTTAAGCACTGAGAGCATAAAGATCGACGTGTGGAGATCAGTGATCTGCCAAAACAGCTCTACCCTACAGCAAGCTCTGCTGACGGACTGGCTGCCACTGATTCAGAAGGTGACAGATTAACTCCATCTGAAAGTGATTTGTACCAATTCTGACAACAAAAACTGCTGCCTGAAATTACCTTACTGTGTGCAAACTATAGAAGTGATGTTATGAATCCTTCTCCAACTTCGTGCTAGGCTCCTCACTTTTTTGTATATTTTTTTTTTTCTGGGTATACCTCCGTACTACATGGTACTTCCATGCACCATTCAGGATTTAGTGATATTTGAATCAGAGTCTGGTCAGAGTTGATAGGTTGTTTGGTTGCTGTCAATCAAAACTTATCATACCTCACTGACACTGTCTTGATGAAGAAAGTTAGTTGAGTTTTTGAGTGTTAAACACCCAGATATGTTTTTGTCCTCTGTTATTGTTGATTTTAATGTACTTCCTTCTACAGTGGTCCCTCGTTAATCGCGGGAGTTACGTTCTAATAATAACCCGCAATAGGCGAAATCCGCGAAGTAGTCAGCTTTATTTTTTACAATTATTTATTTTTGGAAGATTTATGTAAATTTGGCAAGCTGAACGCATTCTGTACTGTATAGGAGACACGGCACGGAGGAGATTGATTGACAATGGTTTACAGCCAATCAGGACGTAGAACACAAGGCGCTGTTAAAAAAAATAAAGCATGCAAAATTGCACTAAAGAAATCCGCGAAAGGTGAACCGCGTTATAGCGAGGGACCACTGTATTTTTAAGCCAACTGTGTGATTCAGTAAATATAACTCAGGTGTCAGGGGGTCTTTAAATCTGTTTCACATTATATTTCTACAGGCACAAGAGGTGTACGGCACAATCACAGGCCAGGCAGACTACAACGTAACACTTCCCATGATCCTCTCTGAGTGGCACAAGCTGAACAATAACAGTATGCAGTTTGGAGTGCTTTTGAACAGATTGGTCACAGAGCTGGGTGGAGCCTACTGGATGAACTGGATGCCAGACAACAGTACTCATAATGTCATCGAGACTCTTCAACAAAGGTCTTGAAATATTTTTTTTTAAATATACTTACAGGGCTTCATTCCAAAGTGGTAGTGTGCTCTGGATGTCTGCTTTTGATTTGATCTAAAGGACTGATTACAGGTTATCTCACTCTAAAAATATTCCATTAGAAATGAACAGTTTTAAAGTCTCAAAATAAAGTTTCTGTAACTTAGAAGATTTAAGACTCAGGCCCAGCAAGTTTATTTTCCACTAAAGAAGTTTGTCAATGCTATGTAAATCACCCTTTTCAGTGAATTTAGTGGAAGGAATAAAAATAGGTGAAAAGGAGATTCAATTTTCCACCATGATATGTTTTAGATAACATGCACATTGTCTCATTTCATGCTTTTGCTATCAGTTCATTCAACAGTGTTGTGCTTTTGCTTTTGCTGTTCTTGTAGTGTTTTCATGTTCATGGTAAATCTGGGAGAAAAGATTGAGAAGAGTCAACTGTGGCCCGAAGTAAAGAGCTACTTCCACATGGTTTTCTGGATTCTGAACTACAGGCCTGGTGTTACAACTCAGCCTGCAAACTGTGAGTCTCTTCTCTTCTCTTCTCTTCTCTTCTCTTCTCTTCTCTTCTCTTCTCTTCTCTTCTCTTCTCTTCTCCTCTCCTCTCCTGTTCTCTTCCTTTATTGTGCCAAGCTAACAGCTGTGTAAACCAAGACAATCCAGCATGGAAATGATGCGTAAAAATGCTTTTAATTAAGCTAGATGCAAAATGCACTCAGATTCAAAATTATAGGTGCCAAAACAAGTTTACCCCAAAACAAGTAATGATTAATTTGACATAGTAAAAATTAAAAAAATTAAAAATATAACCAATTCAAGTATGTGTGTACCCTAACCCCCTAACCCTATGTATCTACCTTCCCCTCTAGGTTCTGTTAACATCTTCACCTTAGCCATTCAATGCAATACTGGTCTGAACTGGCAACAGTTTGTTCAAGCAATAACTCAGACTCTGATGTCACCAAGCGAAGACTTCCTGTTGAAGTAAGTCACGAAGTTTGTTAGTTTCACTGAATAATGTTTCACTGAATGTGGAGTTACAACACCAGAATTTGTATCATTTTTATTATTATTCCTTTTTTATACACAACTCGTAGTCAGTTCATAAGATTCTGACATATTCTTTTCCACTCTTCTCTATTTTCTATAGTGGTCTGAAAGGAACTTTGAATCTGTTGCAGCATGTTTATGGCGACATCTATAAACATCAGGCAGCATCATTTTTGAAGCAAGAAATCAAAGGCGGAGATGCACTGTCTGCCTACCTGATTAACCTGATGCATAACCTGGATTTCTTTTTCAAGACTGTCTCCACCCTTCCTGACAGCAGCATCTCTAACCCTGAGGTCATGCTTCCCCACCTCAGTAACCTGTTACAATCCACAGGTCTGGCACCAATGCTGCCTCTGTTCCTTAGCGGCAGCCCCCTTAATGTCTCCACAGTGCTTGATGTCGCCTCAAAGCTTGGCAGGCTCAACCAGCACATTTTTACCTTCAGTGAGACAGACCCAACAATGCCTGAGCTTGAGCAGCTGATAATGACTTTCCTTTCCTTGGAGGGTAACCTCACATTGGCTCTCCCCCACATCATGGGGCACAGTCTGCTTACCTATTCTGAATACTTCCACCCTGATGATGTGGCCCGTCTCAAAGAAGCCATCCAGCCTTTCACCAACCAAACTTCAGCAGGCCTTGTAGAGGCCATCCTTAGTGCCATGGAGATACTGAAGACGGTGATGGATTCCCCCAGTGGTGACCCAACCATTGTCATTCTTGGGTATATACGCCAGCTTCAAGAACTGGTGATGTCAATGTACAGACTACGAAAAATCGAACATCTCCTGTTACCAAGTGGGCAGCTGAGTGCAGCACAAGTCACTGACCTCCACCTGCTTTCCAAGGACTTTCTCAACCTCCTCACCCCTGAGAGTATTCAGAACCTGACTCAGGCTGGACCAGATGCTGCCCAGAACGCTGTTATTGAGAAATTTGTAGCGTTCCTGCCAGTGAATACCCAGCAAGAAGCTACTCACTTTCTCCAGGATTTCAAAGCTCTGCAGTATCAGATGACCAAATGTGCAGCAGGCCAGAACTGTTTGGCTGGAATCTCAGAAATCTTAACGTTCTTGGATCAGATATTAGACATGATGCTCTCGGCCAACGGTAATGTCACTATCAAAATAGATCTAACCAGCTCTGCTCTGGAGGAATGGGAACATGAGGAACTTGCGTCGATGTTCGTCTCACTCCTCCTGGCCCCAAATGATGCTGCCATTGTGGAAACATTCAAACAGAGTCTTCATTTCATCAGACTGCTCATGGCCACACCAAATATTTCTGTGTCTGATGTCCAGAATGCTCTGGGACAGTCCAACCTAACCCTTGAGGAGCTGAATAACTTTACAGCACAAGCTGGAGCTGCAAACATAAATGACCTGATGGTTAATATAATGGAGATTATCAATGCCCGCCAGTGTTTTGAACCACAGCATGACCCAACGGTGACAGCCCAATGTGTTATGGGATTGATAAACGGGATCAGCGGTTTCCTGACACACCTGCCTGATCTTCGCAACGAGACACCCATCCTCTCACTTATCCCATTAATTGTCAATGCAACTTTCAGAGATGTCGTCCAATTCAACTTAAGCTCCAATCCAAACATGGCTCTCGTGCACACCTTGAACAGCACACTGGCCCAAATCAAGTTGAACCTCCAGCTGAACCAACTGAACACTCCAGAGATTATGAATGAAATCAGAGTGGTGGAGGGTCTGATACAACTAATCGCCAACACGGAGCCATTTACCAACAATTTTAACACCACCTTAATGATGGACCCCATGTATGCCCAGAAAGTATATCTGGAGATTGTGCAATGGTACTTGAAAAGGCTAGAAAATATCACCAGCAACAGCTCGGTCTCAGAGCTCCTCCATCCATTTTTCTACCTCACACAAATGCAGGTAACATTACAGCTGGCACAGACAGATCTCTCTTTGTTTGTCAGTAACCAGATCGAGGTCCTGATAAAAAGCCTCCAGTATCCAATAGATGGTGCAGGGCTGAGTAAAATCGGCCAGACAATTGCTGAGATTCTCACGCGCCTATTTGACTTCATAAAGGTCAACCTAGAGGTTCAGAATAACATCCCAGGTTCAGAGCCGATGTTCAACACAACTGTTCTGAATGCCATTGAGTCCCAAATAAAACTATACCTTGACCTCATACAGAAGTGGATGAAGCAACCCAGTGTCCCGTTGGTCCTCACTAGTATGCTCCAATGGGGAAACTCCTCCATGAATGCATCCACCCCTGTGACAGACATCCAGCACCTGCTGCAAACGATGGTTAATTTTCTCAGTGATGATCAACTTGCCTACCTCTCTATCATTGGCAATATCACCCATTCCCTCAACAAAGCCCTAATGGTGGCAGAGCAACCAGGTGGCCTACAGAGTGATCACTTCTTAGCTGCCATCTTGGAAGCAGTCCAAAGTGCTATGCCGCTCCTGAGTGGAGCCACAGGCCCCCTGCCACTTTCTCTACAGCAGAACATCTTGGACATTCTGCAGGACTCATTAAAGCTCATTGTCCAGCCAGACATGAGTTTTGCCTCATCACGTAATATCTCCCTGCTTATCCTCAAGAGAGCTGAGAGCGTCGTCCAACAGACAGTGCCAGAAATGTTTGCTGTGTACCTGCTTTCTGGTCTCAAAGTAGCAACCACATATTTTGAGAGCATCTCCACAGCTGGTGGACCAGACAACTGGAATCACTTGTGAGTGATGCTGCTTTTTTTTTTTTTTGCTGTAACAAACAAACAAACAAAATTATTTATATATTTAATAATAATTAAATAAAACCATTTAAAATGTTACTATCACTTTAATGTCACTGTACAACAGATACTTTCTCACTTATTGTGCAGTATTCGTATTTTAATGTTATCGCTGGGCTTGAAATGATAACTAAAATGATACTCCAGAATAAAAATCCCATCCCATGACTACTTGTATGTGAAAAGGGTAACTTGTAGTGATGAACCCACAGAACACTATGAAGGACCCTTCAGCTCTATGGAGCATTTTGGCATCTTTGGACAAAAAAACAAACAAAAAACATTTTATTACAGGTTTAAATATGCAGTACAGTACAGTATAAGAAAATGATCTCGGTTATACAGGACATTTTAGACATTAACACTAGCATTCTTTAATCTGCATTAAGGAAGTCAACTTGTTATTCTTGGTATTCCTTTGGGTGTACTATCCTACCATCCAGTTTATGGAAATTTATTGTATTCATCTCAAATCTCAGAAAAATGGTATTAGTTGATAACTATAATGAAACCCATCAGGCCTGTGAATTCCAGTGATCTTAATTAACATCCCCTGGTCCAGACAGATGATTTAACCCAAACAGAAGCACAGAATGCATGCTGTTGCACCGTCTGTCCGACATGTTCAGATGTTAGTTATTGATGTGCTTTGTTTTTTAAGGATTTTGAATGAGATGAAGACTGTCCAGAGCCTTCTGCCGCCAAACAGCACAGCCCAGGCCTACGTTTCTGTATTTATTAACATCACTCACTTCATCTTGGAGTCCGGCCAAGGCAAGTCAGCTTCTCAGTGTCACTGTAGGTGAACATATTGCATCCTGATGAACTCTGATGGAGTGCACTTCATTATTCAAGCGTCGATGCCAGACACCCTAAGAGATTTGTGTGGTCCAAGTTGTGCTTGTAGCACAATCCTCCAAGAGGACTGTGTTTATATGTTTGACTGTGAAATTGAAATCCACTTTGTCAATAACATTTCTTGTGATTTCAGGCAACATGAGCCTCTGGGCAAATTTTGAGAGTGCATCAATTGAAAATGTGCCCATGATAATTAGCCAGGTAAGGCTTAAAATGTGTGTGTGAAAAGTTAATTATTTTTGTTCACATTTGTTTTATCTTTTTCTAAAATAAGTTTAGTGGGAATTAATATGTGGGAAATAAGACATTTGTATGATCTAATAGTTGAATATTACCTTACATTAAAAATAAAATGCACATAAAAAAATAGTCACAAGTCACAAACCACAACTTGTACTTTAGTTACGGGGAAAATGAAATGTATTATCATTAAACGTCGAATACAAACAAAACAAAAATATGCTCTTATCATTTATCAGAGTTGTGTGTCAGCATTCTTGTCATATTTGATGGCTCAAAGAGCACACGCGACATAACCCTTGGTCATATATCAGTGTGTGAAATCAGTGTGTGAAAAAAATAGAACTTTAAAAAAAAAAATTATTATTGCCATTTTTTCCCCCTTTTTTATTGTCAGATGAACAAACTCGTGAGCATGCTCTGGCCACTTTTCATGGGAAGCCCAGGCCCACATCACACAATTTTTTCATCTCTGGAGGACTTTGCTGACCTTCCTCTGCTCCTGGAGCAGATGATGACTGGGAAGGCTGACCAAGACCTGTGGGATAAGTAAGTTTAGCCACTGCTTGTAGTGGAGTCAAACAAATAATTAATTTGTGTCATTAAGAGACCATGTTAATATTAATTTGTATGCTTTGTATAATTATTGTGAATTTTAATTCTTCATTTATTTATGTCATAATAAAGACCGCTGTTGGGTTGCCTCTTTGATTGCCCTAAACCAAATGCCCTGTGTTTTGTTACAGACTTGAAAAGATGCTAGAAACCCTACTGTCAACTCTTGAGGGAACAGAACTATGGGACAATGTCTCATCTGTTATCCCACTGCTTGAAAAAAGCATCGGAAGCATGGTGAACAACATGCAAGCAGAGAATGGTAAGAACACTACTACACAGCAAGGCTATTGTCTTACATTTGTATAGCCAGGACAAGGGTAAGCTGTTCAGTGGTCAGTTGTAGTAGAACAGTAAAAGGGAACAAAGCTCCTACTGTACCTGCAGTAGTAAAATACACCTTTCACACATTGATTTATTGAAATAATTAGTTGCTGTTTTCTGAACTTACATAAGTGACATTTCACTAAAGCCACTCATATTGGTCAAACCCTCTGTCTCTTCTTCCTCTCAGAGATGATACTAAACCTTCAGATGCCTGTGCTGACCCTGATGAGAGAAATGGCACAGTCTGTGAACACCAGTCATTTTAACGTGTCTGAGGTCTTGGCAAGAATGCAGTTTGCCATTGAACACACGGTGCAGGCAGCTCAGCAGGTTAGACTGCCTCTGTTCTCTCTGAGATATTATTTGTACAAACCGTATCACTGAGTGCCTTCACAGTCATTTGCTTCTGCTTTTTGTGGTCATGTTCGCATGTGTCTGTGAGCGACAGGGAGCTACTGCATTGCTGCATAAATCTTCATGCATTATTGCAATTAACAAAACCTATCTTTCATCTTGACGTCACACCTCATTCATTCATAGCAGTGGATGCAAGAGCATAGCGGAGGCATGTTGTTCTTTGTAGGTGTGGAATCTGTCTGCTCCACCTTTCCTGTTCCACCTGCCTGCATAGGCATGTGCGTGTTTGTTTATCCTTCAAAAGACCTTTGACAGACTCTTTCTCATACCAGGACATAAATCACATGTTGGTATGACTTGGCTGGCTAACACTTTAAATGGCATAATCAAGATCTAGCAGTTGACTGAACGTTATCTGACAATATTGACCTATCACTGATATGTCAGTATGAGTGTTGACATGCAAAAAACAAACAAACAAACAAAAAATAGATGGTGGTATATTAAGAGGTGCTTCTAATATTTTGTTCACCCACTGATCCATGTGAGACTTTTCAGTGAGGTGCAGTAGCTTATTTACTCTTCAGACGCTGAGCTTCTCATTCCTTGGCAAGAAAGCAAACGGGTGTGTTTACTGAAGTGTCAAACTATTACATTAAATTTAGTATTAATGCTCTTTTAATTCACTTCAGCTCTCTGTGCTGTACAAAATATACTATTACATTCACAGTTACCATCATGTTTTATCAGGCCTCAGTACACATTTTTCTCAGTCACTGATATTATCAGCCCAACAAGGCCAGTATCAGATGGGCTCTAATCCACACCATGCTGAATGTACACTGTATAGTGTAGCAGAACACTATTGAAGTCTCCCTTAGAGGGAGATTTCTGATGTGAAAGAAATTCTATAGCTGACCCAGTGTTTGTGCGCATACATTGTGTGCAGTATGTGTGGGTGTGTACCTGGTGTGTCAGTGTGTGAGAAGTGATGATACCTGTGTGAGACTTCTGCCCTTTTCTTTGCTTTCTGGAAATTGCAAAGAACAGAGAGATTATGGTAATTCCCTCGTGTCGCTGGCTTTTGTTTCCCAGACACTTTGTTCTGTGTCCATAACTGTCTTTCATCTGGTTTTCTCTGAACAATGCATGTGAAACACAATGAGATTGTTTGTCTTTTGTTGACATTTTTCCCCTCTAGGCTAATGGTACATTGGAGTGCAGTGAAGCTCTCAAAGCATGGGAGCCGGTAAGAGAAGCAGCAGGGTTAAGCCACGCTGCCATGACTATGTGGTGCAACATCAACCTGCAGCCTGTTTTGGATGCCCATGCTTCAGCTCAGACAGTCTACTCTCACCCGAACACGAGTGTGAGTAGATGCATGCTAAATTAAATACGACATTGCAAAGAAACTAATTTGATATCAAGGATATTGCATTTTGAATTTGTTTGTCAGATCAGACTAAAATATTACAATGTGTGCCAGAAATGTAATACTTATTCCAGCACAGTTAACAGTCTCACCACTTGGTGGCAGTGTTGACACGCAGAGAAAGCTGCCAGTTGCTAACAGTCCATGTCTGCCTTATGTTGTCTGCACAGCACATGGGTGTGGGACCAATGACTGTGAGTGCCACAGCTGCCCGGATTGTCAAGGCCATACAGTCTCTCTACCAAGTTGATGTTAACCAAACACGTGTGACAGAGCAGCTTATCGTGGCTTTCTCCAGCCAGTTCTCTATGCTGGCAGGCCAGCCTCTGAGCCCTGAGGCACAGCTTTACTGGTACAAGCAGCTCCAGGATATGCAGTTACAAAACAGGTGACTATCTACAGCTGCAATCAGATTATGTCATAGCTGACGTGACGTTCAAAAGTTGCGGGATGAAACACCCATCATAGTTTCCTTTTGTTTCCCCCCACCAACAGAGGCCTTACAGTCATATCAAAATGAAGTGCAGCCTCAAGACCCACTGAACATGACAATGTGATTGTGTTTAACAGCGTCTGATTGTGGAAATGTTCTGTACGTTTCCATTGACTTCAGTTAGAATTCAGACTCAGACAGAGACTCACCTGTACATGTACTCAGAGGCTCCACTTGCGTTGACCACAGTGCACCAGTCAAGCCAGTCTGATTCATACATAATTACACAAGAAACTGTAGTCACCACATTTGCATTCAGCTTGACTAATTTAATGCGAGTCTGGCTGAAAACAGGCGGGCCTGTGCAGATAGTGGCTTAACCATGATTCAGTTAACTGCAGCATCCTCTTAAAATTGATTTCCCTTTATACCCCAGCTGCAATAATGAGCCGAGCATGGTGATAATGATCACATTCTGCATATCGCAGGGAATCAATCAGGTCTGACTACATGAGTTATAGATCATTGATCACAGTGGAAAGACTCCACAGTCTGTTATTGAGGATGAAATAATAAATATAGAGCACGATGACGAAGAAACTTGATGATGAAGAAACTTTACTTCCTCTAATATTAGAAATTAGAGCTCTGTGGAATCATTATTTTGAGGAAATGAATCAGAATTTTACAATGCCCTCAAACTTCTCTAATTCATGTTGAAATTTTTTACACGGTGCTAAATGTGAAGAATGAACTTGACCTAACACCTGAATGAACTTAACCTGAATTTCTCCCCTCTGCAGCTTGTCTTCCATCAAATTGCTCTCAGACGAGCTGCTTAGTGTGGCCCCATTCCTCCAGCCTTACATCGGAGGCATAGAAAAAGCACTGACCCACATTGTGAACAACTTCCATCTTGTTCAAAACAGCAGTTCATCCCAGGACCTCTTTGAACAAGCAGCAATGATCCTCCTAACCTCTGCCAACATCACCCCGAATGACCTCTTCCCTATGATGTGGGGAAATTTTTCTGGATTCGATGTGGCGTCTCTTCCTCACATGATGAAGGAAGTCGTCAAACTGATGACTGACTTGAAGATATTTGGGGATGCGCCTATGGTTTACCAGGCCTTGGAGCAATTCTTGACATCCAACGACACAAGCTTGATCATGCAGAAAGTGGCTGAGATGTCTGCATGGTTAGCGTCCACTCACGCGTCTGGACTGGATCTACTGACCCAGGTGCTGCCCAAAATATACGACATCCTTAGGTCTCTCTTGTCCAGCCTGACCAACATGAATATGGATGTGCCAGCAAACATGGAGCTGTTTGAAGATCTCGCTGGAAACATAATTGCAATGCTGAGGCAGCTGGTGAGCACCGGCGGCCTTCTGGCTCCCATGGAACAACATCAGGGTATGTTTCAGACAGCGATGATGGGCGGTAACCACACGACGAGGACCCGACACAGACGCGAGGCCCCTATGATGCCAACAAGAGACCCCATGGATGACTTTATAGATCTGTTGTACATCAACTACCCTGCCATGTTCAAAGCCATCTCTGCCCCTCCAACCTCAGGAGAAATTATGGAGACAGTCCATATGTTCTTTGCCAATCCTGATCTGAGTGTTGTGTTGAAGGGAGCTACAAGTGGCATGCCGTGGGGTTTGAATGCCTCTCGGGAAGAGACTATAAATGCTGCCCTTGGAGTGCTCTCCTTTCTCACTCTACCTAGTGCATTTCAGATGTAAGTATTATTTGCACTGGTTCAAATATACTCATAACACCTTTTTCTCTGCCCTTTTGCCCAATTTTTCACCATTATTTTGTCTTCATTGGCCTCTGTTTCATAAACCGCCCTTGTTTAATCTTCCCCAGGTCATCAATGGATCTCCTGACGAACGCTGCTGATATGCTTCCTGATGGCTTTCCATTCTCCTCTGTGCTTAAAAATATCACCAGAGTTCTGGCCAGTGAATCTCAAGGTAACATTACAGTTCAGATCTACTGTCTCTTTGACTCAGTCTGGACATTTAGAGGCTTCTTGGACCCAGGGCAGCTTTATAATGAGAAATGTGCACTCAATAATTAAATGGAGAATCCCCGAATGAATAATGCTTTATCCTTTCTCCAAATTAACTTTACCTACTGACTCTGCAGTGAATTCCCTCCCACTCATTCTTGGTCTAATTGTTGCTGTACGGTGGAGGTCACACTGAAGCTGCAGCTTGTGTTTACATGCGAAAATCATTTGAATTCATTTTCCCCCCCTCATCATCTATCATCTACACTACACTAGAAATGTTTTAAAATTTATTAAGAAGGAAAAACTGAACTATCCCATTGACATAAGTATTCAGACCTTTTGCTCAGTACTTACGATTATAGCCTCCAGTCTTTTTTGGGTATGACACGACAAGCTTTGCAAACCTTGTTGATTTGGGGATTTCCTGCCATTCTTCCCTGCAGATGCTCTAAAACTTTGTCAGGTTGATGTTCGTTTACACTGTCAGGTAAACAATTTTAGCATAAGGCTGCAACATAACAAAGTGTGAAAAAAAGTGTCTCTGAATGTTTCCTGAATGTGCTGCGCGTATGATCACAGTCTTGCCGTCCTGCGCCATTAAAGAGGCACACAGTTTGGAATGGTGCCACCTTTTTTTTTTTTCTGACCTTCATAGCTATTGTGAGACCATGGGAAGACCATAAAACGTTTTGTTAATGCTGTTGTTATTGTATACATGATTACAGTGCGGCATAATTCATTTTGGAGATATGAGGAATAAGACTTCACACCAGCTTAGCTTGAGCTCCCAAAGAGCCCAGGGCCATATGGCCCTTCTCCAGCAGAAAGCCACTCAGCACCTTTTTAAATCTCATTAGCAAAGTAGAATTCAATCACTTATCCTGTCCGCCCTCGCTAAATGTCTCCCCTCGCACTCACACAAGTGGACATCTATGACCTCCTTTTGATTGGCGCCTGTGTTTGTGTGATAATGTTTTTAGCGCATAGAATCACTTTGTAAGCAGCAGCAGCTTAACTTCTCCGCAAACCTGCTCATATTCTTCACATACACACATACACACACACACACACACACACACACACACACACACACACACATACACTGAGTGAACTGTTGTAATTGCAAATGCCTCTAGGTGTTGAGCACCCTGAGATTAAACATCACCATTGTCTAATTTTGGCCTAATTAAATATTCTGTCATCACATCTTGCTACCTGAGGTGCTGCCTTTCTTAGGGCTTGTCAGATGTGTTTTAATGCACGACAGCATCTAGTACTGCTGGCCCTTCTGGCCCCATCAGTCCCGCACTGGGCTTCACTTTAAGCACATCATTTGCTGCTTGCTGCTTGATGACGCTGCCCGTAATGGTGTGAGTCGTAATGAAGCCCAGTGGGATGTCATGTTATTCTGTCACCTTACAGACCTTATTGCCCTCTTTTCCCTTTCCCGTCGCATCCATCCCATCTTTCTGTCTAACTCTAATAACCTCTCTCGTCCTCATCCCCCCTCCCGCTCTCTTCCTGTCTTCACAGAGAGCCTGATCCTCATGCAGCAGACCATCCAAACAGCCACTGAGCTCTTCCAAATCAGCGTGACAGACCCACGATTCACAGAGCAACTTGGCCACCTGAGGTCCCAGGTCTCTGCATTAACCCTGCCATTTTTACACATTTATCATTCATCAAAATGGGGAAAAATATTAGTGCCTCAGATTCTCTGAAAACACTGAAAGATAAAATCTTTTAATAAGCAGATTTATAATGACATATACTTAAAATTTAAATAGCTTTGATACTGCCGAATGTTATTGCAATGTTATCAGGGCTTAGACCTGCTCATATGTGTTCATATGTACTAATATGATAAAAGCGTCCAGTGTTATTAGGGAGGTCAATCTGTCTTGTGGTTATGACACTGTGTTGTTTGACAGTGGTTGACCCAGTGTCTTATAGTCAGTTGGCAGACAAATTTGAACAAACACAGGCAACATTCAACAATAACAACAACACCACTGACTTTGGTTACAGTTTGAACAAAATTGATTTTTGTAGGCTGACGGTGATGCTGATGTTTTGTATTGTTTTTTTGTTTTTTTTATTAAATGCCAAAAACAATTATTTGGGGCTCATACCAAAAAAAGCTGCAAATCATAAATCATCAAAGTATTTACCATTTTTCTCAAACCTGAAGGGAAAGCCTGGAAGTCAGAAAAATCTACAGGAAACTTTTCAGAAGATCCAGCTTAATCAAATTCTTTAGTTGGAGGAGAGTTCTTTGAAGCACAGTGAGACAGATTTTTTTTTTGGCAGGCTTTAACCCTAAACCTAAAGTCCTAAAATGAACAATCAAGTAAATTGCCATAGTGGGTTGCAATTTATGACAAACCAACCAGTCTTTGCTGCAAATGTGTTGGCCAGAAACTCCTTATGGTGCTAATGTGGCTGATTTGTTGTAGGTGTGTGCCTTGGAGAGTACAGAGTCCTTGCATCTGTTGATGTGGTCCCTCGCCATAGAGCCTGGTCAGCTGTGTCACACTTTTCTGCCCAGCCTGCAGATCCTGGTTGAGAGTCTGATGATGAATACAACCACTCTGACCGACGCCATCTTCCAGACCTTCTTCGGAGACCCAAGGACCTACAACGTTCAGGCAAACTGGTACAAGCATTGACTTAATCCTTCTTAAATGTTTTTGCTTTGAAAGTTCTTTCACAGCAATTTGTTCACACAAAGCTGCTCTCACCTTTGTCTAGATCTTTACCCCCGTTATATTATAATTTGCTAAAAAAAGTACCAGGGAGTGATTCGGGCTGTTGCACTTTACAAATCTCAGCCCACAGGATTTTAATAGTATTATATGTTTGTACTGTATGTACCTCTTGCTGTTGTTTGGACCCTAATAGGCGAAGTTTCCTTGTGTTGTTTTAAATGAATTTGCACCTCAGCCCATTTAGCTTGCAGGACGCCTGGCAGCATTTCATTGTATTGAAACGAGGGCAGAGTTAGTAAATGTCTTGACTGAATTGCATTTATCAGTTTGTGTTTCTGTATGTGTGTGTGTGTTTGCATGGGTGAATGTATGTGATTACAGGACCTCTGTGTTGAGTCAAGGTTTGGATTTTGACACCAGCAGCCTGAGCTCTCTCAACATTAACATCACCTCCCCAGGTGAGGCATTCTTCTGTGTCAGAACAGTTTCTGTTTACTTTCAGATTATGATGTATGGATGGGACGATGTTTGTTTGCTTTATTCCTTAATTTCCCTTTTCTGGCACCAGTTTGGTAAAGGGTAAAATACATTTACTACTGTATATACAATATTTCTGTTATATGTAATATTTCTCATACTGTCACCATAGCAATGTTGTGTTACGGCCTGTCCAACTCTCATTCATCTTAAGTCAGTTTATGGACCTCTGCAACATTAGTTCGCAAGAGTGTGAGTTTGCAACACCTAGCTAGCCATCTCCCCGTTCCCCCTCATGATGTGCACTGATATTGTGATATAACTCTGAGTAGTGTGGGAGGTCCATCTGTCTGCTGTTAGTAAAATGCGTTTAGCCACTTTTAAGCTTTCCATAATATCTTGTCTCTCTACAGAGATTTGGTTTGACTTTCCAATTTTAGATCTCAGTCTGGTCTGTGGAAGAGCAGTTGTGTTTTTGGCCTGTCCCTTTCCTTTGTCATGTCTTCATGGTAGCAGTAGTGATTCTGCTTATGTTGGTTGTGTTTGCTGTTGTATAGGACATTGTCATCTTGCACTATTTACAGAAAGGCTTTGTCTTGTCAGCAACTCTTTCCCCATCCCTAATATTATACATTCCTGCACTGTTTTCGAGTAGACCTACCAGATATTCCCCTCATTTCTGTTTTCTTCTGCTACACAGAAATGGACACATAAGCTCTTTTTGTCTGTAGATGTATGACTCTCCGAAATTCTGATTTAAGGCTATGGTCACTTTTGTATTAAAAGGGTGCTGCCTGGTGTGCTATGAGTACAAAAAAAAAGCAGATCACAAACCTTGTTTCCATAACAACCGACTCATTCCATCTCACCTGTTGTTCACTTGTGTCTGATGTTACCACTTTGTTTGTTTCTTGTCCTCTCTGTGGCAGCCGGGTGTAGCTCTTTTTAAAGAGCAATTTCTGCATAAAACTGGTAATGGCAAAATACCAGTTAAAATAAAATAAAAGAAAACTACATGGGAATAGGCAGCTGTAGCCCTCATTCTATGGTAGAGAATACATTTGGGATACTGGGCTGCATTATAAATTATGAAATATTCTGAAACTAAATATACAGACTCTATATTTGCTTTATTGCTGGTACTTATATGACTATACTTCACAGGAGTGGTGACAGTCGGTGAAATGCTGAGAAATAAAACCGCCTTTGTTCTGGATATTCAGCAACACATGGATTTTGATCCAGCAGCTCTGTACGTGCTGATGGAAACCACTCTACCAAACAACAATTTAGAGGTGAGCCAGGCTGACCCTCATTATGCATCCACATATAGTACTTACTGTAAGTGTGCAGGCCAACATGCGGTCAGTGCTCTGCAATGCTGCAGACAAATCATGTTCCTAAATTTCTCAGCAAACAATGTGGAACAAGGTCCATGTTTTCATGTCTCATGGTTTGCAGGCTGTCAGGTTCAGCAGGCCCATCGTGGTCCCTTAAAGAGAAGAACTTCTACAGCCTCAAAACTGTCTCATATTTCCCTTTTTTTAACTAGCATGTACAGTAGTCTTGCATCATTGCATTGTTTTTTCATGAGGCCTTGTGTAGCCTATATACTTTGCTTAAGGGTGGTGCGACATGGTGCAACTTACGGTAAATGTGGCTTCACTTTCATTGGGGTGGGGGGGGGGGGGGGGTGCCTGTAACCTTCAGCTAATGGTGCATTTTGTAAAGTGAGCTTGTTCTATTTAATGCCGTATCAATCAGGCTAAAAAAGAAATTAAACTGTTGACTTCACAGTACAATGGATACTTAATTACAGGTCTAATCAAAATCACTCAGTGGCTGGCCACTCTCCATGGACCATTTCTCTAGAGCAGACATGACTTAGTGGAATTAGAGGTTGTCGTCTGAAAGTCTTTGCTAGTGCACTGCAGATGTGTAATCACTTAAATGTGATTTTTTTCTCTGCACTTTCTTTGCTACAAATAAATGGAGTTGTAGCTGACCTGTGTGTGATTCATAAATGTTCTCTTAATCGGAACAAACACATTTCCATTATTGCCAGCTTAAAGAACAATTAGATCTGGTTTATGCTTGTACTTTTCTTTGATGTATGTTTGATTAACCACCATTCTTGTATTCGGAGATGTAAAATAGATCTGTCCCCAAACATAGTTTTTTAACACATAGTTTTTTTTGGATGGGAACTTACAGCCACCATATAAAGGCTACCATGAAAGCAGGTAGTCTTTATAGGAATCTGGTGTCAGTGATGTAATTTCAAAGCTCTACCGTTGAAGCTTAGTGCATGAGGTACTTTCTCCTGTGCTCCTGTTTCCAGTATGACCTGTTTCCATAACTGTCTTGATGCTTTTGGAACAGATCCTGTCCTGGTTGGTGAATCTGCGTCAATGCAGCTCCAAAGCATCCATGAACATGACAGAGACAGATGTGGTCTTAAAGGCCTTCTGCTCCATGTCTGTTGAACAGTGGTACAGCTTTTCACTGCTGATGGCTCGCCATCTCAACATGGAAAAAGTCATCTACAGGGTAAGTCTTTTGTCCATAGAAACACAGCATGGCTTTCTTTCTTTCTTCAGCAGTTAACTGTAATAGCTCACTGTCTTCATTTTGAAAAGAATGTTTGATTTTGATGATTGCACATTGTTCTGTAACGGCTGAACGGACAAGCAAATTGTTTCTGTTGGTCGGTCACAGTACATGTTTGATGCATTCGGTCTGTTTGTGTGATGAACATGTAAGTCAGAGAGAAATGCTTTTGTTCAAGAAAGCGTTTGTTCACCAGACAAAGCTCCTTCTGCCACACATTTATAAAAATGTATTTCAAACTATAATTGATGTTTTTCCGTTTGATCTAAGACAGGAAACACTATCTATCCCCCAAAAAAACCTCATCCATATTTTTTATTTTTTTACCTTTACATAGTGATTCTTTGATTCAAATGACTAACTGGAATGTAAAAGGAATTACTGGAAGTGATGAACCCACATAAAATTAGTTGCCCTCAGCTTTATGGAGCTTTTTAGCATGTTTTCAGCATGTTTCTGATTTTATAGCCTGCAGCTTTACTGTTTCAGTTCCCTTATGGCAATTTTTCCCTTATGATTTGGTGGCAGCCAAAATAGAGCTAAAGGGACATTCATCCATCAAGTGGCCAGAAACACAATTCCAAATGAATTGTGTGTCTTGTTACTTGCTACCTCTGTGGTACTGGTAAAATATAAGGCAGTATGTATTTTTCCATAATAACTGAAATTACAGATATCGGTGGCAGTGCACTGTGAACTGCTACTGAAAACAATTTGATAAACAAAGACTGGCTTTGGTTGATATGTCCTCTAAAGTCATCAGCTAAATATCAGATGAAACAACTTCTATTTATCTTGTTACCTCGACTGAAACAATCATATTATTTCAACACAGAATGAGAGAAAACATGAAGTAATACAAGAGCAGAAAGGAAAAAACTACAAGTGCCACAGGATGATTAAGACAGAAATGTGAAAGTATGATTTTGTAATAGAAACTTAGGATATTAAGTTAGTCGAGCATTTTTCATTTTGAGGAAAGGCCTTCCCCATTTAATCACTTTCATGCAAATGATTTTTACTTTGAAAGAGCACTTTGCTCCTGTCGTTCATAACGTGCAACGTATCAAGCTACATAAAAGGATCTGTGAGACATATAAAGCAATACATGGCAAAGGACATACGGTTATAGAAACATGAAAAATGTCAACACATTGATGAATGTAAAGATGAGAAAGAAAAAAAAAGAGCAACGGAAATGTGTTTGAATGTGGATCCTGGATGTGGATGTGGATTTCTTTCAGATGGTGCTGTCTGAAGAAATGCAGAGACTGGTGGGAATCATGCTTCAGATGGCAGAGGTTATTACGGACATGATGAACAAGATCATTCCCGCCATTGGTCAGTTACAAAGCTACCTGCTCTCCATCGAAGACCTCAACCTGGTGGCCAACAATGAATTTAACCAAGTGTGTACTCTTTACTGCTGTACAGTGCATTACCCACAATGTATTCATGCGTGTGTCTATGTTCATGTGATCACTCAGTTTACACTTTGCCAAAAACAATGAATGCAAATATTTTGGTGCTCTAAAATACTCCTGTAACTCTCCTCTGCTGTATGCACAGCACCGGTTTAGACAACATTTGCGTGGTTTGCTGAGGCTTTTTAAAGCCTTCAGTTGGTGTTCTCATTTCCATGACAAATGATTAATTTAATACAAATATCTGTTTAATATATCTAAAGTCTCATGCTCTGTTTTTCCCTAGATGACCAGAGGACGGAGGTCCACCATCTCTAGCCGAGCTACGTTCGTCACCCTCTCTCGAGCTTTGTGCAGTAATGGTATCCTGGCTCTGTTTGGACTCTCCAAGCTCCCCACCACATCAGAGTCAAGCCCCTCCTCCCCCGATAACCACCAGAGGGAGGAGATGATTGAGAGGTTCAAGATTCCACGAAATGCCAGTATGTTGGGCGGATGGCTTAATATTTTACTACCTTTGTTCCCCTTTGTTTGTGTACTTCACAGTTCACACAAGGATTAAAGGATAAGGCTGGTGATATTCAGTTTTTTTTACTATTAGCAAATCCCATGAAAATACCAAAACTAACAAATTATTCAACCCTACCATCAATTGTTGTTGAAACCTTAACATTAGTCCTAGGAATGAATGGGCTTAAGGTTGAGTGCTACAGACACTGCAGGGAAGTTGCTAAGCATTTAGAGACTGACTTTCGCTTGTTGGTTTTGGTCTTTTTTGTGGGATTTGTTGACAGTAAGAAAATATCAAAAAACAACAGCTTTATCCTTTAAACTTAAAAATGATCCTCAAACTGTCTAAATATTTGAACAAAAAAAAAAAAAGATTCTTCTCTCATTTTTTCCTTGTGTAGCTCCCTTCTGTATGAACATGTACCTGGACATGGTCAATACCACAGGAGGAGCCATCGCCTGGGCCTTCCTCAAACCGATGCTGATGGGAAAAATCCTGTACACCCCCGATACCCCTGTCACTAGGGCCATAATGGAGAAGGTATACAGTACATACGGTATAAATTAACACATGCGCAAGTTACCTCCTCTGGTGGGGTTTGCTACTGATCCCTGGGTTGGTGGTTTGATCCTTGCCACCCCTGAAACCAGAAAATGAAAATGATCGTGACTGTCCTTGAGGGCATTTCTCTGTCGTTTCTTTTCTTTTGGTTATCAGTTCAAACAACCCAAAATCAGAGTGTCTGGGGGTTAGTGCGTCCGTGACCTTTATGTTGTAAATCCTCCAAAATCCCTCAGATTTTCAATATTTTTTTGGTCTCTTCTGTTTCTAGCTTTTCTAGACTACAGTAACCTCTGGCCTTTCTGGCATGTAGTAAGCGAAACCATTTCAGGGAGTATATGCATATTTGTATGCACTGCCATCTTCTATTTAGGTTCTATTTTGTGCAGGCTTGACTTTGTTTTTAGTATACTGCTGCCTTCACAGTTTCAAACAGCCACACAAACACAAACAAACGCAGCAGGTGATGAAATCTTGCTGATACCCAGCCATTTCACATGCTCTTGTCCTTGTCCTCACCTTGCCCAGGCCAATGCCACCTTGCAGGATTTTGCAAATCTGCGGAAGTACTCAGAAGACTGGATTGAATCCTCCAACTACATCATAAAGTCTGCTGAAATGCTCAGCCACACTTTGCCAATGCTGCAGGTATGAAAACTCAGAGCTGTCTTCTTCTTCTGTATATCTGATTATTGTAGCCGCCGGCTTGCTGTCGTCTGAAAGTCTAGAGATAAACTTTGCAGTGGTCCTCAACGAGTTTCAGCATCTGAATCTTGATGTTGTGCATCATCTCTTCCGCTCTCTCTCTCTCTCTCTCTCCCCTCCTGTCAGAATTCCCTCGGCAATTCCTTTGTGAAGAATTTCATTGAGATGCAGACAGACATCAATGTCGACAGAATGAAGGAGACGCTCAGCAACTTTTGTGAGTGAGCATTTGAAGGTCTTACTTTTGTAAGCTGCAGATACCAGGCTTACCTTTATATTCCTCCCTCACTTATTGCCTGTAAAATATCCACACTACCAGAAAATGGGACTGCTCCATAGGTTTATAGGACACATTACACTCATTTCAACATGATTTTCTTAGAGTGTCTCTCCTTGATGTGATTATACATGTCATATTTTTCCACAAGGTCTGACTTTGACATACAGGTACTTAATTAGATTACCTTGAATTGTCACGCCATGTTTCTGTCTTAGTTAAGATGTGACATAACAGGAAAAGACAAACTAAATATCATTATTTTAATTTGGATTTACAGCAATCAACGCTAAAATTTTACTTCGCGTCGTTAGTTAAGTCCTTTCTTTCTTTTTCTAAAGCAAACATGACAGTGATGCTGGAGAAGAACAAACACATACTGAATCAGATCACCACCTTGTCCACCCTGATGGTGAATCTCTCCTCCTGTATCAAGTTTGACCGTTATCATGGCTACGACTCTGCCGAGCAGCTCAACACTGTCGCTCAGGAACTTGCCAAAAATCGTGATCTCTATGCAAGTGAGTAAATATGAGGTATAATGGACAAGCTTTGTGTAAAGTGAGCATACTTGACAGCTGAATCATGTACACTGTAATACAACTATTTGAAAAAGATGTAGGGTATCGATTAATCTTTCCCCTAATGGGCATTACACATTAGGTTTGTCCACATAGCAGAGGACTACAGCCCGTTTTTCTTTTTTTCTATGGTGGTTTCTCTAAAAGTGTATTTACTGTTGATAATGAGCTGAGTTGAAAACAGTTTTGGGAGATCTGACTCAGGGCAAATGTATCTAGGACAAGAAACTTAGAAAAAGTTATTCTGATCTTTAAAATTGACCCTTTAGTACAAACTTCACGCACTGAGATGGTGCAATCTGTCTTTAAGGTGTCATCTTCAAGCTCCCCAAAGATGAGGACTCATCCAGAAAGCGCCAGGCCAGGTCTTCGTCCTCCTCCTCCTCCTCGTCCTCCACCACATCTTCCCTGCCTCCCAGAGTTAGCTACACTATCCGGATGCACATGGACAATGTCATGCGTACTGACAGAGTCCGGGACCCCTATTTTGTGAAGGACACGCACATCCTGGCCAGGCAGACGATGCGCTATAACCGGGGCTTTGTCTACCTCCAGGAAAACATCGATCGGGCTATTATTGAGACCCAGACCGGTCAGAGAGTCACAGATCTGGCCGTCCAGCTGCAGCCCTTCCCCTATCCGTGCCATCTCCGTGATGAGTGAGTCCTCTAAATACATGGATGCACACTGGCAAACAAGTACATACATGCAAACAAGCACACACACATATAGTGTGAACATACTCCCATATGAATGCATGCATAGTAACGTGGAAAGAAACACAGTGTCCCTGAGCGGACGTACAGGCATTGATGTGGAATAATGTATGCTCTGTCATTATTCATTTGCCACTTGGGTTCATTCACAGGAACCTTTCACATTATAACTGGCTCCATATCATGTGAATAACTATTCCCTGTTGTTGTGCATTTATTTCTGAAAACCATACATACATTCACTCAGACTCCCTTCAGGCCTTTAATATCCATCTATAAAGAACACCACTCATCTCTGTAATGTATATCCAGGCCAACGTGGATTTAACTTGTGCTTCGATACACGACGTTGTGCCCAATAAATCACGCCTGAACGTAATGCCTATGTTTGTGCTTGCCCTCGAGTGTGACTTAAGACAGTGCTGATATCTCATCTAAGAAACACCAGCGGGTCATTGTCTTTGGCTGGCTGCCTTCAGACCAGCTGTAAGATATGATCATCCTCACCTCTCTGTCATTCTGATTTATTACTCAACTCAATTTCTGACACAATAGCTCTGAAATATGGATGCGTAGTATTAAAAATTCCGAGCAGCTAAATTCCCATGTATTGGGCTCAAGATATTGTAACGTAAAATGAACAAATAAATAAATAAATAAGAGAGGCATTCATTTTGCTTGAACAACACGAGGATCAGAACATGGCTGTCAAAAATCCCCAAGTCCTCTCTCAATATTGCTCTTTCACTCTGCATCTCTCTGTCTCTTTGTCAAGCCAGTGATTGAATGATAGACCTTTTCATCTCCCGTTGTTGGCAGTGATTGGACGTTAGGGTTTTCTATACATTTGACTGATAATTGGCGTCTCTGTATTCTCCAGGTACCTGGAGGCCATCTCTTTTGTCTTCCCACTCATGCTGATGATAGCCTGGGTGCTGTTCGTGGCTGATTTTGTGAAAAAACTGGTGCATGAGAGAGAACTGAGACTGCATGAGGTGAGGCTGAAGATGACCAAACCTGCCACTGTGTTACTGCACTGAACACAGACTTGTGGGTTTCCATGACATCTTGTTATGACAGGGTCCACTGGTTGTGTTAATCACTCATTGACAAAAACAAATCATTTCTGATGAACAGTGTGAAAAGCAATACTTTTCTCTCTGCAAATGTTAAATCGACTTTTCCTCTCCCCTTGTACTTCCAGACTTTGTTACATTTATTTTCACTGCTGTAAACATGATCACACACTCGTACCAAGAAAGCACAAAAACGGTCTTTGTTGTTTTCACACCCATTTATATCCTACCTTGTTCCACAGTACATGAAGATGATGGGAGTCAACCCACTCAGCCATTTCTTCGCCTGGTTCCTGGAATGCGCTGCCTACCTGGTGTTGACCATCTTCATCCTCACTCTGGTGCTGAAGTACGGCAAAATCCTGCCCAACAGTGATGGCTTCCTCCTTTTCTTGTACCTCTGCGACTATGGTTTGAGCATCCTGGCCTTCAGTTACCTGGTCAGCTCCTTCTTTGACAAGACCTACATCGCCGGCCTGAGTGGCAGCCTCCTCTATATCCTCTCCTTCTTCCCTTTCATCGTGGTCATGGCCCTGGAGACGAATCTCACCTTTTCCCAGAAGAGCGCTCTGGTGAGGAACCTCACAACCTCCTTTATCAATCATCATGTATATTAAACTACTGTGATATGTCTAACAACTCCAAACGCCTAAGGACATAATTTGCTCCCAGAAAAGATGCGGAGAACTGAATGAAGAGATAAGGAGCGTGGGAGGAGATATAGTGTCATTTCATTTTATTCCAAATTTTTATTTACTCTATCCATCTTAGAAAAGCCATCCATCTTACTGATCTTAGCACATCCAAACAACAAAAAAAAAAGGCCAGTTCTGTTATGAGAATTTCTGGATAAACATTGGCTTTTGCCTTCAGTGGTTTTCCGTTGTGAGGCTTTTTTTCATTCAACGTAACATCAGTGCTCACATCTAAAGCCTTGCTTGCCTTGAACAAAGTTCTTCATATCATGTTGAGAAACCCTTTTGAAATATATCACTTCATATAATACAAAGTTGTCAAGAGGAAAGACGAGCGGAATTACACAAAGGCTTTGTGGAAAAAAAGATGTATTTTTTTAAATTCTTTTCTTCTACTTTCTTTTTTTTGCTGCTTCTGTTTCTGTATCCTGTCTAATTTGTCTCTCACTTTACTACAGAGCTTGTTTTCCCCGACCTGTTTCAGTTACGCCAGTCAATACGTCTCTCGCTACGAGTCCCAAGGAGAAGGTATGAACATATAGACATCTGACTACCATCAAACAAGTCAAATGAGTCAGTGGAAGGCAATATAAAACTATTCTGCTGTTGCTGTCCTTAGGAATTCATTGGAGCAACTCATACACCTCACCCATAGCTGATGACACAGCCTCATTCGGTTGGCTGTGCTGGCTGATGCTCATTGACTCCATCCTCTACTTCATCATCGGTGCTTACATCCGCATGGTCTTCCCAGGTAAAACCCATAGCACTAAAAATCAAAGAAACCCTCAAAAACGGAAGCAAATTGGTCTTAAATCAAGAAGTAAATAAATCAAAGTATCATCAAACCATTGACTGAAACTCTTTCTATACTTTCACAGTGGTGAGATTATCTTAAAAAAATGTCAAGTGTTCATTGCTAAACCCCTAGTCGAAGTCGAAGCGAATGCAGCAGTTTAAGAATTGCTTGGAACATTTCTCTAAATAATGTTCCATGTACTGATGAGAAGTCTGTTTGCTTCTTTTTTCACCCATCAGGAAAATATGGCATCCCGGCTCCATGGTACTTCCCCTTCAAAGCCTCCTTCTGGGCCGACCTGTGCTGTTGCATTAAGCCAAAGAGTAAGGCGGGCAAAGGACTTCTCTTCACCAACATCATGCAGAAAAACCAGCCTGTCTTCTCTGACAACAAAGGAAAAGGTACAGAAAAAAAAAATGACATTGTATTATCCTGCGGCAGATAACAATAAGCGATGCTGTCTCCTCCGCTGTTGTGTTTTGAAGCAGGAACATGATGTCTTCCCTTTCATGGTCTGTCATGTATTTTTTCTAACACGGATGTCTCGCTACATTTATATTTCCCCCTCACTCTTTATTTAATTCCTGTCCCCCGTTGATTTACAGGTTGCCTCTGTCTCCATGTTTTTCTCAGGTCAGAGCACTCTTTCCTCCCAGGCCGGGGAGGATTTCTCAGAGTTCCCAGTGGGCGTTGCCCTCCACGGTCTCAGCAAGATATATGGCGACCGAGTAGCTATTCAAAACCTTAATGTTTCCTTCCACGAGGGCCATGTCACTTCATTGCTTGGTCACAATGGAGCTGGCAAGACCACCACCATGTATGTGTGGCACACTTTTTGTCAGATTTCACTTTATCAGCATCCTAAGATGAATACAAATGCATTTTGACCATTCATGTACTGTACGCAGTGTCGTTTAAATTTGATTTGTGCGTGCCTTTAATCATCTCAAGGGTCTGCTGCTGACGGGGAGATTGTTTTGTCCAAATCTGGCACAGCAAGTGAACAGTGGTAGTGCTTAGCCCGACGGGTCTTCATCTACTGGAGCGCTTACATTTACATTTTAAATGTGACTCATTTTGCTGATGCTCTTATCCAGAGAAATGCACAGTAAGTGCAGCAGCAGAATAAGATTGAAGAATGTCGAAAACAACCAAAACCAAGAAGGAATTTCGTGACCTATAATATTACTGGGACCAACAAATCAGCATTTAAGAGCAAAGCTGTGCTGGTGAGAAAGTATAAAACAATAGAAAATAGAATAAAAAGAAAGGGCATTTTTAACCTTTTGCGTCCCAGGTAGCAAATATAAGCAAAGGAAATTGAAAACCTGGCTGACTACATATTTGATTTTATATTTTAACCTTTCCCCAATTAGGAAGCATAAAATAAGCAAAACAAAAAAGAAAAAAAAAACTGCTCTGAGATGATCATAACTAATTCTGCATGAACCAGAATCTCATTTCATAAATCTGTCTAGTATGTAGTCTGGTGCCTCACATAATAAAGGATCATGCCCTGTGTTTAGGTCCCTCCTGACTGGCCTTTTCGCCCCAACATCTGGCACAATAGAGGTGTATGGCAGAGACATGCAGACCAACATTGATGACGTTCGCAAAGAGCTGGGCGTCTGCATGCAGTACGATGTCCTCTTTGACCACATGACCACCAAGGAGCACCTGCTGCTGTACGGCCAGATCAAGGCCCCACACTGGTCACGAAGGGAACTGCATGAGCAAGTCCGAACGTAAGCAAGAGATCACCTTCAATATATCACAATCATTGTGTCTTTAAGATGATATCAGGGGTCATGCATGATGCGGCGGTGCCATTTTATCTGTCAGGCCGATGCTGAAGAAGGGTGTCCTTAGGTCAGTCGATGGCAGGTTCTTCCAATAAAAAGGAAATATAGACAGAGGCTACAAGAGTTTAATACTGAACATTAGCTAGTGCTCTGCACCAGGAACTGGGTATACAGGGGAAAAAAAAAAGTCTATGTAATGTTCAAATATGGTCATTTTCAAACAGATTTTATGGCTAGACTTGCTGTAATTCACAGGTACCTCTAAGCCTTGGTGCCACAGTAATCTGTGGTAAGGACACAATAATTGTTCACTTTAGCTTCTCAAGAGCTGTGAAATGATTCAGGCTCACATTTTCCATAAGAATTTTATAATATTTTATTTGATCTCCTTTTGTTCCTCTGTATCTTTTTGGATAAGCTTATGGGAGCAAGCATGAGAAAAATCATTTTTCATTCTGTGGCATCATTAAGCTGCGGGTTGAACCCCCAGTTGCATCATGAGACTATTTCTGGAGGGTTTCTGCACGAAAAGAGAAGCAGCAATAACCCTGAACCTGAAGGCAAAAAGCTGTACCTCTCCTTTGGTTCCTGTAGTTCAGAAAGCCTGGGTAAATGATGGCATGGATGGAACTATAACTCAGAAACTGGGCTGTAATGCATAGAAAACATGTGCTCCATGTTAAATGCTTTTCATTGGCTCCCCTGCCAGGATCCTAGAGGAGACAGGCATGTACGCTCACAGACACAAGCGGGTGGGCACCCTGTCGGGCGGCATGAAGCGCAAGCTGTCAATCTCCATCGCCTTCATAGGGGGCTCTCGCTTGGTGGTTCTGGATGAGCCCACCACAGGAGTCGATCCCTGCTCCAGGCGTAGCATCTGGGACATTGTTATCCAGCATAAGAAACGTGAGTGTCTCAGATACACACACTGCAATGAATACTTAAAAAAAAAAAGGATGTTGTTCATTCCTGTTCATTTGAGTTCACAAGCCCTCCACTGAACCCCAAGCCACAGCTACTTGGCTGCTATTATTCCTATAACCACATACCAGTACTGTTGCCTTTAATAGAATGGAAACAAATAGCAGCAGAGGAAAAAAAGAGAACAGAACAAAATAAGAGAAGTACTCACTTCTTTTACGTCATGCAGAGTCCCGCAAGGCTTGATACTTGGCCCGATTTTATTCACTTTGTACCTGCAACCCCCGGCCACATTATTTGCCACTTCAAAACATTCTTCAGTCATTACATCGATGATTCCCAGTCGTTCGTCTCGTTTATTTCTAAAAATCTTAACAATGAGGATTCCCTGCACTGCTGCCTTCCTGCCTTCAAAGAGCAGATGCCTCTAACGTCTTGCAACTGAATACTGATAAAACTGAAGTTCGGGTAATTGGTCCTGATCATATTTCTAACAGTGTCACCCCCTCATCTTGGACCACTGACAAATAACTTAACAGATTCAGTGAGAAATCTAGGAGTTCAGAAATTTCCCTTGTAAATCAGAGATATTTCTGTTTCAAATTAGTGCTTCTGAAAAACAGAGCCAACCAACTTATTCACACATCCTTGCCTTGTCAAATGCAAATAATTTTTTTTCTTGCTTCAATGATGCAGTGGTTGGTAATTTTCTGTAATTGGTGGAGAATGTGGCAGCAAGGCTTCTGGCAAACAATAGACATATAGAACATACAGTATCTTTCCAGTAATGGCTGAATCACACTGACTTAAGTACAAAGCTTTTATAAAGCCACCTATATTCGCTGGTATTTTTAAAAATAGAAATTATTATGTGTTCTTTTTTTAATACTTTATTTTATTTTGCTGTGTTTGATTACTCTCCTGAGGGGTCTTATTGTATTGTATGTGCACCTGTGAAGCACCTTGCAACTCTGGCTTTTAAAACTGCTTTCGAAATTACAGTCTACTTACTTTCTTACTTACTTGTGTAACATCCAGCCAGCGAGTAACACTGAAATGGACAAATTATTTTTTATTAAGATTATCAACCTAATCCTTGTATAAAAATCCTAAAATTCACATAGCACAGATCATACAAACTCTTGCTCTAGTGTTTTCCACCAAAGTCGCTGATAGAACAATGAACCTGGAACCGATCCCGTAGGGCATTCTGTTGCTCAGGCTTCTTACTTCAAGTTTAGCATATAATTAATCTAAAATAAATCCCGACGTACTTTTTCTTTCGGCTGTCTAAGGGGAGCAGCACTAATGGCAGGGAGACTGCTAAATGTCATATAATTGTAGATGTAGAAAATATCCTGTGTAATTGGCCCTGTCTCAGATGTTAGTGAGAGTTTGGTGCCAGGGGAATCTAGTTCAAAATAAACTTTTTGCATCGCTTGCTCTTTGTGCGCCTGTTTCTCTGATGTTTTTTTTTGTGTGTGTGTGTGTTCACACAGCTTGTGCGTGGCTAGGTTTTTGTAATGCCTGGATTTGGGTTTGTTTATTTGGATGTGTATAGAGTGTGTTGTGTCTGCAGCCACACTTAAAAGGCCAAAATATACTCACTAGGATGGGAAAATGAGGAAAATCCAGAATAATTTTGACATAAGATATCTAAATATTGCTTGTGTGTTGTTCCTTCACTCTTCCAAAGCCCTGAAACTCCTACAAAGCTTCCGTGATTAGCTCGGCTATTAAAAATAATCTTACTGTGTGCATTTCACTGACATAGAATTACAGGATTTTCATGTAATAGAGTTCCATAATAGTCACACATTTCCATGCAGCTGCCATTTTGGTTGTAGTTTTTGATGAGGGAACGATATAATAATGCACATGAAAATAATGCAGATGTGTGTATGTCTGTGTCCTCTCAGAGCGCACCATCATCATGTCCACCCACCATCTGGATGAGGCTGAAGTGCTGAGCGACTGCATCGCCTTCCTGGAGAGAGGCGGATTAAAATGCTGCGGATCCCCCTTCTACCTGAAAGACAAGCTGGGTCAGGGCTACAAACTCACCCTCACCAAGAAGGTATCCATCCTCACATGCATCCAGTCCCCATGTTTGACTGTGTAGACTAGAATTACAGCATGTTGTTTTCAATGACACAAAATTACTATGAAAATGTTTTTTTTTTTCCTTTTTAAGAGACATTTTTTTAAAATATTCTTTCAGGTCAAACATTCCATGTTTCCCCAGTAGGCAAGTGTTGCCAGAACATTTAAAAGGGAGAAAGTAACAACATATCTCCAGATGTTCTTACCCAGATGTTCATATCTTGGACAATGCACAGCCAGCATAAACATTTCACAGTGCATTACAATGGCAGAGCTACTTGTGTGTAAATAAATTCTAAGTTATATCTCCCCAACATATTGTAACAGTGTGAATTGTATCACATTGATTGGAAAACTGCTAGATAGACTAAATCCCTACACAAATGGTGCTGTGCTGACTGCTGCAGACTTCCGCATACTTTTTGTTCAGCTGTTTTCCCAATGTAGCAGTTGAAAACAGTTTTTTTTCCCTTATCTTGACAAATAGATAAGTGTTCTTTATGAATTACGTCTGTACAGTGTCAGCGTTGGCAACAAGATGCACCTGAGATCGCACAGTGAGAAGCTTTTTGATTAACCCAGCCGTACACTGTAGTTTGGTCAAACTCAAAGTTTCCTTCAGTATCCTGTAACTGAGCTGTTTCCTGCATTAGTTTCAGGCTCTGTGTTCTCTGTGTACGTCTGTTTCAGGTTTCCATGTTAGGGCTCAGTCATTTGAACAACCTCTCAGATAAAATCAGGCAAAATGTGTTTCCAGAGAGCAAAAAGACAAAGAAAAGTCACTAGCAGCTGATTTGCAGTCTATGTAATGTAGAGTAAAGCTACGTAATGTTGAAAATAAAGCGTGTCTCTGTGTGTTTTTCTATCTGCAGATGCAGAACCTAGAATCTGAACAAATTGACAATGCTGAACTGAAGGCGTTTATCCAAGCCCATATACCTGAAGCACGGCTGAAGGAGGCCCAGGGGGGAGACTTGGTCTACTCACTGCCCCCCTTCACGTCATCCAACGCCTCCTCATACCGCTCCCTCCTGACCGCGCTGGACTCTAACCTAGAGGCCCTGCAGCTAGGGGGCTATGGCATCTCTGACATCACCCTAGAGGAGGTATGCTCATACACACACCCCCACACGAAAACACGGGTTTACACTGCAGTCAAAGAGGAGAGAAGAAGAAAAAAACGAAAACATGTACAGCTGATGAGGGAGATTTAAGTGTTCCCTGTGCAAATGTGCCAGTGCCCCTAAATTTTTTATCACACAGACATGTAAACATGTCATAAGCCATAAAATTATATTAGATAAGCTCTCTGACAAACACAGATGTTGACGTTTTGTTTTTATTTCTGTAGGTGTTCCTCCAGATGACGCATGGAAACACAGAAAATGGGGCTGACAACGGCCCCTTGTCTATCTCAGAGACAGTTTGTGACACAGGCTCCATTGACAGCTTCCCTTCAGACCCCAGTGAAAGCCTTGGTGACAGGATCAGTGAGTTCCTCCTTTCTTCCATCCTTCTTCTCTCCTTTTGAAGCATTCTCTTTTTATTTTACCCAGCTAACCTGGTTCTACAGGTGCAGTTTGGACACCCATCTTGAAGGATTGCGCTGACTTCTTTTGCGATACTATCTACCTGTTGACCTTTAGCTCTGTGTGCCTTAGAGAGAAACAGCAGGCATCATAAAGTCAGCGAGACAGTAAAAAAAGTAAGGACATTAGTACCAAAATGATAAAAATCTTATCTCCATTTCCCCTCCTATGTTTTTTAGAGCTTACCGGATCATCCATGGTGTGCGGCATGGCGCTGGCCTGGCAGCAGATGTCGGCCATACTGATCAAGAGGTTCCACCACAGCCGCAGAGACTGGAAGGGCCTGATCTCCCAGGTCCTGCTTCCTGTTCTGTTTGTGGTGTTTGCAATGGGTCTGGGATCCATCAAAAGCGATCTGCGACACTACCCTGAGCTGGAGCTGAGCCCTGCGCTGTACAACATCGGACCAAGCTACTCCTTCTTCAGGTCAGTTCTAATAGGAAGGGAAATAAAAGGGGGCATCGAGAAGGGAAGCACACAGAAGTAAATACAGCGAGTTACAAGTTTTGAAACCGTGGAGGCACTAACTGCAACACCCCTGTCTGATTTTGATGAAACTTTGATGGAGGGTTGATGCATCTCATTACTTGGCTGACCCGTGGGGTTCCTGCGTCATTTGTGTGGGTGTGGGGAGGGGGGGCATGTCTCACTTGTTCAGAAAACCAATTTGAAGCTGTAGTTTGTTGAAGGGCAGATGGACCTTAAGGACAGGGAGGAGTGAGGGAGAACGAGAGTGAGAGAGATGATTGTGGTGAAGATGGCTGAGATGTAAGATCAAAGTTAGAGAGATTAAGAGTGTCAGGATGTCTTCATTCTTGAGAAGTGCTGTTGTTTGATCAAGGGAATATGCAGCAGGGCAGAAAATGCTTAGGTGCCAATCCATATCAAAGACTGTATCAACACTCTACCCAGTTCTCTTTAGTCTGATATACAAAAGATATTGTAAAAGGATATTTATTTATTTATTTATCTTTGATTAGATCAGTGATGGAGCTGAGGGGCAGATGCTGATGAATGAGGCTATAAGTAGTTGAGGGTCAAATATTCTTCAGTCTTCTGCTATTTTAACTGCTATTCTAACACTAGAGTGTCAAATTTTATGACCTCTCTCAGAGCGCTATGTGTTCTTACTTGCCTGTATGAACAATGCAAACATAGCGATCTGTACATTTATTTATGAGTATACTTCTGCTTGTGTCTGAAGGCAGTGGAGAGCTCAAATAAAAGAAAACCACTTAAATGCAAATTGGAAAATCAAATGTCCAGACTCAGGAATGAAGAAATAAATAAAACCAAATTTGTCTGTCTGCCGAAGCTACATTAGCATCTTATACACCAACTTCTTGTCTGTGTTTCTTTGTTATTATAAAATTTCTGCCTTACATTGGAATCGAGGTTGACTTATTGTTTTCTGTCTCCGCAGTAACCAAAATCCTAACTCAAGCCAGCTGGTGGATACCATGTTGTCATTCCCTGGGATCGATAACGCCTGCCTCGACAAGTCTGATAACCCGTACGTAATCGCTTCTCAAATGCCAGCTGTTTTTTTCCCTGAAAGTGATAGATTTGTGAGCAATACTCTGGGTGCCTTTGCTCGGTTTCTCTAAGTGTTCCATCCTTTTCAGCAGGTACAGTGTTTTCGTATTTCGCTCGTTGTCATTCTTTTCATGCCTCCTCTCTCACCTTGTTTCATTTTACTAGTCTGTCTCCCTCCAGTTCCTGCTTCTCTGTTTCTGGTCTCTCTCACGTCCCTCCTCTTGATTTTTCTGCTTCTCAACTCAACGTATGTGGCTGAAAGCCTGCAGCAGGACTCTGTGATGTGAGAGCATCATTTGTATTCCATAAACACCCAGTGTTTATAGGACAGATTTTCCCCTTACAGGCACTCAAATCAATGTTGGCACTCAAACCAGACCTCAGAGGCATTTTAAAAATCCCTGCCAAAAAAAAAAAAAAACATATGGTTCAAAAGAGCCAGCATGTTTAGCTCATGATGCCCCTTAATCACAAACACTGTATGGTCCCATGACTTTCCTCCGTGGGTCTTTGTTGTCCACTAATTTATATCTAAAGTAACAGGATGCATTTGAGTGTGCAAGTGTGCAGACGTGTGTTGCTACAAATGCTTTTGATCTGCACAAAGTGTCCCTGAAAACATTTGGCAGAAAACAAAATGTGGGGGAGTTGAACATCAAACCACAGAAGCACACACAATTTCACACAATATGATATTACAGCACAGATTAAACAGCTTGTTTAATGCTCTGTGAATGCTTGCAGATTTTGCCCTTGTCTTCCTTTTTTGTTATGATGTGTAGACAGGTTTTTAGTATTGGTGCAGGACATCATTAACTCAGTTTCGAGATGGGCTCTTGGGTGTGTGTAAGGATAGGCCTGTGGCATTATCATGCACTGCAGACTCCCACCATTTCACTTTGCGAATGTTTCTTTTTAAGGGTCTGCACGAGAAACACACACAAGTGGAGTTCCAGAGGGAACAGCTCCAAACCGTTTAGCATCTGTAAATGCACCAGTGAGGAACAGGTGAGACTTGGGTCGCAGAGAACAGTGTTTGTGTGTGTGTGTGTTTGCACATGATTCTTTGAAGAAGGACAAGAGTGATGTCCCTGTCTCTTCCATATGCTGCAGATTTGTAATGGGGACAACTTCCAGCCGCCGCATGAGAAGATCCCTTCGTCTCAGATTGTCTACAACCTCAGTGGCATCAATGTGGAGAACTACCTGGTGGCCACAGCCAATGACTTCATCAGGAACAGGTGAATGCAGCCTATGTTTACATCTTCTTAATGTAGCCACATTGAGAATTCAGCCCATGCATCATTTATAGTTGCATAAAGCTGTGCTCTGAGTGGTAATAGATACTCTTTTGCCCATTTTAGAATTATATTTCATATTATTACATCATTTTGATAAATTAGCCTAATTTGATGATGATGATGATGACTTTTATTTATTTTATTTTATTCCATCAGAGTAATGGCTATTGATTGCAAATAATATTTGCTGAGGCTCAAGCAAGACACACAGTGTGTCATGTCTAATTTCTCAGCAGCACTGGGAGCTCTTTGTTTTGATCGATATATGTCCCATTTGTTTTTTCAGATATGGTGGCTTTGATTTTGGCATGCAGCTTCCTCCGGACTTGCAAATGGACCTAAGAGCAGTGCCCAAAAACCGTAGTCTGTCTAAGGTAATGTTCTCTCCTGCTTCCCCGCCGCCTGTCTCATTATCACTTTAATTGCTGTACTGATGAGTTGTTTAAAGTGAAAACATGACATCCTAACTAAAGTTGTTTGTCTGCAAGATCAAGGCTCGCAGATGGCGCTGCATTGTTATACCATCAGTGTCATCATAAATATGCTTTACTGCAGCAATTGTGCCTCTGTTTTAGTGTGTAAATTTCCTCAGATGATGACGTCTGCATTTTGTAGAGATGTAGTAGACTTGCACACCCTAATCTGTAGCATTGTGAGTGATTGTTTTCCATTTGTGTGTGTGTGTGTGTTCCTGTCTGTGTTTGTGCTTGCATGGGTGTAGGTCTGGTTCAATCCTGAGGGCCATCACACAATGCCAGCATACTTAAACAGCCTCAACAACATTATCCTACGCTCCAATCTTCCAGCAGACAAGGATCCACGTAAATACGGTAAACACAGTCTGAGATTTCAGTTTAACTGATCAAGAACTCTAAACATACAAAGGCAATGAAAGTAAAGATCACAGCTATCTAATTTTTTTTGACTTTGTAAGATACATTTGTTTCTGCTTACTCTTATTTATTATTGTTTTAGTGATTTTAGAAAAGGTCTATACACATTATATTTGTTGGGATTATGTTGAATTCATGCAGACTCTCAAACACTTGAAAAAGACATGACTGGGATTGTGCAGACGGGATGCACATTAGTTGAAGGTGATACTGACTGAACACCCAGTGCATTTTGTAGACTAAATATAAAGAAGGCTGTAAACAGTGTGTTTACTCATGGTTCATTTCACTGGATTAAAGCCAGGGGGTGCTGTGTGTCCTTAGACTCACATCACTATGCACTGTGAATACTGATGAATGCTGCTCACTAGGGAGCTATGCTAAAGAGAACGAGGCTGGCCCACGTTTTCAGTGCTGTTTCAGCTCTGAGCATCACCCTGACCATCTGCCTGCGGGCAGGAGTACACAAATGTGAACACACACACACACACACAAACGCATGTAAATGTAAATGCTCATAAAAACATACAGTGCACACACCTAACGACATATTTCCTCCCCGATCGATGATAAAAGTGCTTGAGGGTAGAGTATAATCATTTAAATGTTACCTGCAAACTCCCAGCAGTGTCAGGGGTGGAGATCCAGGGAGATTACTTTTCAAGGTGATCATTTCTCTGTCAAACGTGAAGTCCTAACCCTGACACTGTGTCCTGCAGTATCAACCCTGGGTTGGGACCCCACAGACATCTGCGTCAAACTGTTTTTTCATGCCACTCTTTCACGCAGAATTGAAAGTCTATCTGCCCCATAATCCAGAGAAAATACACAAGTGTTTAATAAGCCCACCTTTAGAGGATGTGAACAGAAAATAATCCTTATTTAATGCTTTCAAAAATGAAGGGAAAAACAGCCTTAGCTTGAGGCAGTGAGAATTAAAATGTTACAAAAATGTTATAAATCATGACCCATTTTTCCTCATTTAGTAAGTTCATCTATTATTCAATCAAGGGAAAGAAAAAAAAATCAGGAACAACTTTCATAATCAATTAATTGTCATTTTTGAGCAAAAATGACTAGAAATTCACTGGTTCTTCTCAAATGTGAGTATTTGGTGGTTTTCTTTGCCCTCTTTGACAGCATAAATAATAAATTTGGGATTTGGACTTCTGATCACACAAAATTAGCAATTTAGATACATCACTTGGGGCACTCAAATTGTGATGTTTTTTTTTTTTTTTTTTCAATATTTTGACTTTTTTCAGACTTAATTTATCTGTTCATCAAGAAATTTAAGATGCTTTGATAATCAATATCACTGTTAGTTGCAGCAGTAGTTGTTTTTCCATTGGAAAAGATACAAACCAGTTTAGGGAACATCCAGGGTTTTATCAACTAATCCATCCATGGATTAGTTGATAAAACCCATCAATTCCACCAAAGTGTCCTTCAGCAAGGCACTGAACCTGCAACCTCCTCCGGCGCTGCTGTGCTTTGGGTGAACTCATACTCTTCTATATCAGGAAATGTAAGCAGGGACATGTAGGGGAGGCAGTTCGTGTCTGTGAGCATCTAGAAGACCCTGAAAAAAATGATAAAGAAAATTCAATTTCCTTTGTGTGCACTGGCAAATGAAATCATCTTGCACTGTATTTTTCAACTGAGTGTGTCCCAGGCTAAGAGAATATCACTGCTCATTTAGCTCTTGTGCTGAAAAATAGTGTGTATGCCGTTGTTTTTCTATTGCTAACATAATGCTCTGCTTTTTCCTATTACAGCCATTTCAGTCTCCAGCCACCCGTATTTTGGTCGGGCGGATGATGAAGATGCAGTGTAAGGGCAACTCTTAAAAATTCTTCCTTCTGCTGAAGTGTCAGTTTACAATAATATCAATGGCTGCTCTTGCAAAATAAATAAATAAATAAATAAATAAAATCCTTATTATCATTCTAATTGGTGAACATATTCCAAAATCAGTCACGTCATGATGAATATTATCGACTGCTGTTTGGCTGAGTCCAAGATAAATTATGGAAGCATCCTACTTTTCAATTCAGGACATTAAAGTCAGGGTGGACTCAGGGCAGGGAGGCACATGACAGCAGTATTTACCCATATTTGATCTTCTAAATGGATTTCCCTGAGCTTGCACTATTGATTAGAGTCCCAATGTAATGAGTGTTTACCCTGAAGGTGGCACAGAGGTGGATTGTTTCTACCCCACTTCCCAAAATGGGTTTATTTAAAATACTCCACATTCTGCTTTAGAGATCCAGACTGCAGGTCTGTGTGTGGTCACATGTATGTATACAAACGTGTGTGCTGCAGTGGATCAAATGAAATCATTCTGAGAGTGGATTGAGCCAAAGCTGCGGCCTCGAGAAGGTCCGTCCTCTCCAGAGCCTTATTACCGCTAAGCACCTCACTGACCATTTTGGTGTTTACTGGCCTCCACTTTCTCCACATGCTCCACATTTATTTCTGTGCGTAGCATTTATTAGCTGTTAGCCTGCTAAGATACTGCAGCAGCTGCAAGTGCACAATTACCCCTCCATCTTGGCTGATTCTGCTGCCTCACTAGATGTATTGATTTGGCCTGAGCTGTGTTAAAGACACAGCAGGCTTATTACTCCAAATGTCTTGATTCTCACAGTGTGGTAGCTGTGCCCATGGGAAAAATTCTAAGGCTATCTTGGCCATACTGATAACAAGCGCTCAGTAGTTGCTGCTGCTGGCTACCTTGCTACAGAGGATAGCCAGGGCTCATGTCCTCCTCTGCTGGTCTCTCTCCTTCCCACTCGGTCACTCTGCCAGCTTTGTCACAGTTGCTGATAACAGCACAGGCAGAAGGACCCAAATGCAGACACGCTAGACAGGCTGATGCAGTGAAGTTAGTTTGGAGTGGAAGAGACCAGACTTACGGGTAGACAGGTGGACAAGCAGACAGGTGGGTAGACAGGCAGACAGTTGCAGGCAACAGGTAACCAAACGCAGGTAGAAGCCATATAGGAAAATACATAGGAAGATGAACAGACGAACCAACAAGGAGCTGGTGACAACAGCAAGTTTTAATAGAGGCTGGGGTGATGAGGTAACGGGAACAGGTGTGTGAGTGAACAGCGAAGCACAGGTGAAGTCTGGGAACATCTGGTGGGCGGGTGGTAGAAAATGGCAGGTGTGGGGAGATTGAAGCGATAAACGTGGCCAGGGAGAAGACAAGAGGGGCTGGAGACAGAGGGACAAGGGGAACTGAGGAGGAGTGTATTTTGTTTTTTGGTGGTGGTGTGTCCAAGTCATAGGAGAGAGGTAAAAGTACTAAAGTAGCATGCAGGGCTGGCACATGAGCATGGGAGATGAACAGTTAGTGGAATCAAGAAAGTTTGAATGAGTGCACTGGGTTAAGAGTAACTGAAGGATCACAGCCTCAGCTTGCTGTCTGGGGTCTTGTCTGGACAATAGGCTCCGCAGCCTCTCAGCAGAGCCACTCGTCTCACTGACTATAGAGCAACAGCAGTGTGAAGTTGTTCTCAACTCAAAGCCATCTGTTTCTTTTGCAGTCATTATGTTGTCAGGGCTGAGGCACAAGCATCTCTTTTAACAGAGCGGTTTGTTATTAATGGAATTCACTTTATTGTGAGCCACTTTAATAGTTCAAATGAGTCAAGTCCCAGTAGGCAACGGTATGATACTTTGTAGGAGGACCATTGTTTTCTGAAAAGAATTACACCAGGTTGCCTCATTCAAAGTGACTCAGCACACCAGAGTATATTGATTGGCACGCTTTGTAATCCTTGGATCTGAACCTGTAGCTGCTATAGAACTTTCCTACAGTAAGTACAGAAAAAAAAAAGTTAAACTACAGGAGCACAACACAATATATTGTCCGTTAATAGAGTTTATGCAGGTGAATGATGATAAACATGGAAGATTATGGATGTGCCTGATAATTAATGTTGTCAGTGTTGTCACTGTCATTTGAATGATCCTATTTTTTTTTCCTCACAGTGTTCAGGGAATGCTCCACATCCTTGTGGCTATGTGTGTGCTGACGGGTTACTCAATCACAACAGCCAGTTTCGCCATCTATGAAGTGAGCGAGCACCACAGTGGCTCCAAGAGGCTCCAGCACATTGCCGGCATCAGCGAGCCCTTCTACTGGGCTGTGAACTTCTTTTATGACATGGTAACGTCATCTTATTGCTTAACGGCAGACCCAAATGAACATCTCACTAACTTAGTTAATGTAGTCGAATCCTTGTGGATCACAATTATGCTCAATAAAAAGCAAAACCAAACATAGTCATGGTGTATCACTGCCCTGTGTTTTAGATTGTAAATGTACATGAAAAACATGTCCTACTCATTAGATCCTTTCAGAAGATAGACATGCTTAATAAAAACAAATGTATTCACTAAATATGAAAGCTTTTATATATTTTTAACAGACTGATTCATGATAAATTGGGAGAATGATATCCCTTTGTGGTGTTACATCATGTTTTATCTTTTTTTTGACAGGTCATCTATCTGATCCCTGTGACTTTGACTGTTGGTGTGATTGCAGCCTTCCAGATTCCAGCGTTCACAGAACGGCAAAATTTGGGTGCCATCGCTCTCCTTCTAGTGCTCTTCGGGTCAGTAACTTATCTACTGAGAAATTACTGTCAGTTTATGACATTGTTGATCTTTTGGCTTGTTCTGTTCATGACACTGCTGACCCGTTTTATTGGTTTCATTTGATGAAGCATCAGGCCATCGTTAGGCTGAAAAATCTTTTCTTCAAAACTCTGTAGCTCAGTGAATGGTGCTTCATTCTGCAGATAAGACGGTCGTCCTCAAGGAATTTTTATGGCCTAACAGTGAAATGTTCTGGACAGACCAAGTCAATCATCTGACCTCAGCTGAGCTGACCACATGTTTCTTGCAAAGGATTCATCAAAATCCTTTGATCAAACAAAGGTTTATCAATTTTGCAATGTCCACACACATTCACTGTATTTTCTAGCCGCATGTTTCTTTGCGTACCGGCAGGTTGGGTTTACAGCACGGAGCACAAGGAGGCTGCTGTTTTTCAAACAACACAGCTCAATTTTTCAGAATTTCTTGCAAAGACAGATGGTGGTAGGACTGAAAGTCTGATAGAAAAATCATTGCCAACATGTTTATCCCATTCAAGCCAAAGATGCTAGAGAGAGGAAGGGAGGGAGGGGAGGGATCAGGAAGCAACAGGAGTTGCAGCAATAACAATACAATATGACTTGGTGTGAGAAAGAGGCTAGTTATCGTCTTGAAATACCGAGGATTTCAAATCAACGTGACTGTGAGATTACGTTTTTGGAAAAGCGTCAAACCAATGATGTGTCATGTTTCCTGCATGTGGATCACTGGGATTATTTACATCATTTCCCAGCTGTAGCAGAGGTTTTTGGCTCCAGTGTATGCCGTTGCTGTCGCAGGCCTCGTCCTGAGCCCTAGATCTTAGGAGGCCAAGTCAGCACTCTGCTTCTCATTTATCAGACAGATGTCTCCCTCCCAAGCAATGAGTAATCACAGCGCTCCATCTGTCAGGCTGCACCCACCTGGTCTGGTCTGCAGCCTTCTTGGTTCTGTTCCTTGTCATGGCTTGGCACCCACAGTCTGCCTACCAAGCACCTTTTTTTTTTTGGGCACGGCACTCAGATGCTTTGTCTCTGTCTGGCTCTATCTGTTTGTGTCTGTTTCTTTCTTTTCCCTGCCCACTTTTTTCTTTTCCATCTCTTTCTCCCTTCTTCTCTTCCTCTCTGTCTCTCTGACCCAGACACCCCAATCAAATGAACAAGCAGATTATGTGAGAGAAAAGAGAGAACAAAAAAAGAATGTTCTGCCAGCAGGGGAATAAAGGAAGAAGTAATTTATCTTGCTCTATTTTGGCGTCATGACTGAATGTTTACCCTTGTCATTGCATGGTATTTTTCCTCCTTTCCTTTCCAGTATTCTTTGGTTCCTATTTTCATCTCACAGCTACTCTGTTTAGCTTGTTAAAGGCCTAAACCATTTCAGTAAAAAAAAAAAAGCAAGGTCCTGTCATTTTAGGAGGTGCTTTTGTGAGAAGGAGTGTATAAATTTTCGATATCCACTTAGTGTGCTTGTCTTTGTGTGTATTCTGTATTTGAAATCAACCCAGCAAGATCACAGCAGGGCTATTTATAAGGCGTACGCTTGGAGTTATTTTTATTTGATGCTTTCGTTTCAAGTATCCTGTCTTTGTCAATTTCTCAGGTTTGCTACCTTCCCCTGGATGTATCTGTTATCAAGTGTCTTCAAGGATGCAGAAATGGCCTTCATCACCTATGTGTGCATCAACCTGTTCATCAGTGTCAACACAATCATGTCCACCTCCATTCTCTACTTTCTGGGCCAGATTTCAATGCGAAACCCTGAGGTCAGCACAAACTGCTTGGTTCAAGATACTGTTTGTTAGCAACTAATTATTATTTCAGTGCACACTTAAATGTGCGACTGTTCATTAAATGTGGAATGAAATCTTGTCAGCCTCTGTAGTTCTGGTGATATTGAGTTGCAGAGGAGTGAGATGGGCAGGCATACCTCACTTATCCAATGACAGGAAAGTGAGGATTATAGTACAGTTTCTCAGTGCGCTCTGTTCTGTCCTTTCCTCCCGCAGATCATCAAGGACATCTTCAATAGGCTGAGCCAAGCCTTCCTCATCTTCCCCCAGTTCAACTTTGGAAACGGGCTGATGCAGCTGGCTAGGATGAACATAGAGGTTCAGATCCTCAGTGGCTACGGCATTGACGCCTATCAGAACCCGTTCTCCACAGACGCCCTGGGCTGGATGTTCATCTCCTCCTTCATCCAAGGCGTGGTCTTCTTCACCCTGCGCCTCCTGCTCAACAAGTTTCTTATGCGTAAAGTCAGGTGAGGAAAACTGAAGCCAGAGACGGTTGATGATGAAATCAGGAACTCCCGTGTACACATCCAGCCTTGTAATTGGATTGAGAATGTACTGCATGTACAGAATGTGGAATTAGCACTCATGTGGCCCAGAGTATGAAACCGAGATAAAAATGCAGGAAATATGCAAATGAGTGGTTGAATATGCTTCAGAGCCACTTTAAGTAATTAAAGGAAAAAAAAGTGAAATTGCAGTTCATTTTTGAAAGTTCAAAATGAACAAAGATGAATATCCATTTTTTTTTTTGAGAAATAAAAGCAATACATTTTAATAAGCCCCAAAGATATCAGAAGCCTGAACGATTTATGTTGAAAAACTGTCACCGTGTTTCAGTCAAACTCAGATCTAAGGGGGCGTTTTCTGTGTCTCTGCCAGTTGCTCACATTCATTTGAACAACTGTTACTTTTCCCTTTGCAGGCATCTGATTTGTGGAAGAAAGACGGTGCCACAGGTGGCTTGTGAGGACGAAGATGAGGATGTGGCAGCTGAGCACCTACGGGTGTCCAGTGGAGCAGCCAGCTCAGACATACTGCAGGTCAACCAGCTCACTAAGGTCTATCAACACCTAAAGAAGAAGGTCCATGCTGTCAAGAGACTCTCTGTGGGCATCCCTGCAGGAGAGGTAAGCCTAATATGGATTACTAATGGGACTGAAATAAACAGTTATATATATATAAATGATAGGATGATAAAAGGGGCATTGTGTAATTACTGACTAAATATCTTAATATTGACACGAACATCTATCTAATTATTGTATCATAAGACTGTATAGTGGTTGAATGCTTCAGGGTTAATAAGAAGTGAGTGATTGTTTACAGTGCTTTGGTCTGCTGGGAGTGAACGGAGCAGGTAAAACTACCACCTTCAAGATGCTGACTGGAGATGTTAGCCCCACCGACGGCACAGCACAGATCAGGGACCGGGACGGGTAAGCCGTACATTCATTTATTTGTTCACATTACATGCAAACATGACAAAAACCACGTTTGCATTTCAAACGTGTGCTTTCGAATGCTTTCCTTAGCTTTTTGTCACACATGGATCATATGAAAACACTGAAGGCACGGAGGTGTCAGGCAGATGTAAAATAATGTTAGTCAGAAAAACACTGACTCTGACACAAAGCATAGTCCTGCAAACTCAATGGGATCTGTGATAATCTCTATAGAGGACAAGGCAGAAGCAAACCCATTGCTTTGATTTAATTTTTACAAGGTGCCCAAGCTGCACTGCCAAATGAATTTGGGCTGGATTAAATTTGAAAAACACAAATATCCACAAATGAGGGATATTATTGCTTTGCTTCAGCCAAAAAACATAATGGTTTGGGATTTAGAAAGGAGCAGCTGTATCTTACCCCTGTATCTGAAGCTTCCCTATAAAAGTATAACGGGAAACCATACTCATGATCCAGGCTCCCAATTCCTGTTCTGTTGTTAAGCTATATCGTGGGAATTCCCAACACAGCACACTACAGACAACAGGTCCTCTGAAGCACCTCACATGTCCATCTCTACGACAAAGTATGATGGATGCCATTTAAGAGAATCTGTCTTTCTTTGTGTTTTTTTTCCCCAGGCGGTTGGTAGACATCATGGAGTGCCGTAACAAGGGAATTAACATCGGCTACTGTCCCCAGGTGGATGCACTGGACAACCTGCTCACTGGAGAGGAGCACTTATACTTCTACGGTCGCATTCGAGGCATCTCAAAGAGGGAGATAGAAGGGGTAAGGAGGAGCTGCAGACTCTGTGGTGCCTTTCAGAGCTTCGGGCAGTGACAACAGCATGCATGAAATGACACAAGATCAGATATAAATTCAAAGATGCACTCCCTCTGCAGGACTGTTGAACTGTTGATGCATACTAAATCAGAGGGTGTGAAGTGTTGAGTGACGTGTGCTGAAAGCTGTACCATCTGGGGCAAAATGGAAAAGCTTTTGTTGTCAGCTCATGCAATCCAAACTTCAGAATTAAGCTGATGCTATATGCTTCAGTGAAGACAAATTTACTTTGATGATGAGAGGATCTAATTTGACATGTCACTTTAGCCCCCATTCTTCCCATTTATCTTTCTGAGAACTAATCAGTCTTGTTTCTGTGGTGATTACTGAGTGTGCCTGTCTTTCGCTGCTGCTGACATGAGAGGAATCTGCAGAGCAACCAATCAAAAGATGATGTGATTTCTGATTTTCCATCTTTTTATATTTATTTATTTATTTATTTTACAAAAAGAAAAGAAACAGCTCTGAGGTAGGTGAAAAAATGACAAATCTTAAAGTCTTTTTGCGGGGAAAACATTTATCTGTTTCTCTCTGTTTACTGTTTTACAACTTAGGATGTAGAAGTAGAAAAATATTGATTGTCTCTGACAGTCACAGTCCTGTTCAGAACAGAAATGCACACATATATTAGCAAGTATGCACACAGACACACACACGCACACACTTACGCAGACAGCGAGGCACTGAAATGGGTCTGCCTGGTCCTAATTGTCATGGTTGCTATTGTTACAGCTCATCTTCTCTGGTGAGGGAAGTGACAACAATGGTTATAATGGCCACAGCATCAGTATTGGGATAATTCACAAAGATGAGGTTATATATAGAGTTCCTCTTATGTTGTCTCCCACTGACAGTGCCCGAGCTGTGGATAATGAGACAAGCCTTAATGGGGTCATTTCGCATTGACATGGTTTTGTCAGGCTTAATGAGCTGTTACATCAAAGGTGATAGAAAGGGGCTTTTATGAGAGAACATAAAAAAACAACACGCTTTGATCTGAGCCAGTCAGGAATATGCTGCGCTTCCAGTGCTAATCGTTCAAATTTAGCTGTTGATACTGTGTATTTGTCTAAAGTATGTAACATCCCACACAGTGCTCTGATAACCTGGATCGGTGAACTTAGAATCGTACAGATAAATCAACAGTGAGGGCAAATCCTCTTACAGGGAGAAAGCAAAGAATCTAAGTGAACTGAGCCATCTATTGCATTGGCTTGCTTCATTGATCTGGTTTCCAAACTTGCCAGCTGATGGGGGGAAAAAGGCTAAAGCTTACCGATGGGAAATCACCTCCAAGCTATTGGAAAATGGACCAGTATTTACAGCACACTATTTCATGTGATTAATAGGCAAGCATAGAGATTTTTAAGTGACTGAAATTGTTATGAGCCATTAAAGGTTTTTCTTTTCTTGCTGTCAATGTGGTTTAACACACAGGATAAACTGATGGGCACAGAATTATGCTGTGTCAGTTGCTGTTCTGGAAAGTTGCAGCCTCAGGACAGGATTGAGTTTAGATAAAGTAAACTCTCCAAGTAAAGTCATCCTTGTTGTACAAACAAAATTAAATATGCATGGGAGTCGGATAGACAGATACCTCAGTTATTTGCTGTGCCGCTGTACTGGACAGAAAAGGAGGGGGGAATAACAGAAATGAACATGAATATCAAGCAGCCAGGAAGGAGGCCGACCAGTTTTTGCCCTCAGAATAAGCTTTCTGTAAATCCACCTTTTCCCGCTGTGATCAGGTTCTGAATTGTGTGTGTAGTGGGATATTGGACTTTTCCTCCAGAGAGAAGGCGTCCAGTTGATGGATTAAAGGGATGGATAATCAGCTTCTTGTAAAGGTCCCGTGTCGTTTAGGTCTGCTGGAGCCACAGATGGGTGGTTGACTTCATCCTAGTGTTCGCGAAACTAGGAAACAGCATGCGGGTCTGTGGAATTGTCCAATATTCCTCGATCTTCACACAACCATGCAGAGCAATCATTACACCTATTGACACGTAGTGGATGACAGTTAATCCATTGCACATCTACAACATCGATTATCAGTTTGCAGCAGAAACGTGGTGCAGTTTCCCTTTGGCTTTCTCCGCATATAAACCTACTTGGAGGAACAAAAAGAAAAAGGAAATATTATGTTATGTTAATAAATGTTATTATGTTTTTTCTATAATTTACAATAATCCTTGTTACACCCAATCATCTATCTTTGTACATTAACCTTGTTATCCTAAGTGGTTTTAAAATGGCCGACTGCTGGGGTTGGCTTTTGATGTGTTTATATTGCAGAGCTTAAACTTTTTTTTTTTTTTTTTGGTATTTATCCACTAGCATGTTATAGAGCTAACAAGATGTGTTAACTTGGTTGCCCAGGCTATGATGAATGGCTGATGCTGCTTTGAAAACTCACATTTAAAAAACACATTCTTCCTCTTATTGAATCAGCTCGCTGACTTAATGACTCCTCTCTGTGCCTCTGTTAAACTGTTTTGGTATTCACCATTATCCTGTATTTGCCATTTACGGCTTCAGTGACTGTTGCTCAGCAAATGTTACATAGTCTCACTTTAAAAGGAGAAATATGCTGCTTGGCTACATTGTAATTGGCCAGTAAACATGAAAATTAGTGCATTGAAAACTTTGTTTTTTCATCTTGTTTATCTCATGCATAATCCCTGTAATTTTTTTTTTCTTGAAGGTGGTGAACTACCTACTGAGGAGGCTGCATCTGAACAGCCACAGAAACATCACTACTGACGGTTACAGTTGTGGCACCCGCAGGAAGCTCTCCACGGCGCTGGCTCTCATTGGGCATCCGCAAATCCTGCTCCTGGTGAGGACACACCTGTTCATGCCGCTGTAGCTACCCACTTAATTCCCTACCTGGCCACCAGACAACAAATATTCAACTAACTGAACACGCCTGTGTCTGAATGCATCATTGATGTTACGACGATATTAACAGACTAGACTTGACAGAGCTCATATAGTTAATGAGTTTGCTTGCTCAGGCTTACCCAATGGGTAGTCGATCGAATCTTCTTTTCCCTTTCTCTCCTTCTTCCTGCCTTCAAATCTTTCCATACTTTTCCTTTCCTCCTTGTGACTTCCTCATTTCCCATTCTTACTTGGATTTTCCCCTCTGCCTCTTGCCCTTGTATTCATTTTTTTTCTTCTTAATCTTCCCCTTTTTTGCTTTGTCCGTAACACTGGGCCTCCCATCTCCCATCTGATATTGCAGTTATGCATTTGTGCTTACTCTTTCTTGTTCCCCCTGCCCTTGGTTTGTCATTCTCTCCCCATGTGTGCTGCACACTGTTTACAACACAATGCCTTCGCCTTCACTTCCCTTTTTCCCTTGATCTCTCTATCTTGATTTCAAACTTCCTCTCCTTCTTTCACACACCCTGCTACCCTCTTCTCATTCTTCCTCTCTCCACAGGATGAGCCAAGCTCTGGCATGGACCCTCGCACCAAGCGTCACCTGTGGAAAATCATCTCTGAAGAAGTCAAGGGAAAATGTGCTGTGGTCCTCACCTCCCACAGGTTAGGAGAGAATCACATTCGTACACCTAATAAAGTGTATCTTGAATTATTTGATGAATACATGGCTAAATTACACAAATTACTTGGGACTGGGCTACAGTTGGGTAAAAAGTAAGGAGACATTCGGCATTCTATCCCATAACTACTAAATGTATTTTGTATTCACAGTATGTGTGACAGCAGGCATTGCTAATTACTCTATGCTCAAAGGATCCTTGTGTGACCTTTTATCTCTGTTTCACAGCATGGAGGAATGTGAGGCACTGTGCAGCCGTCTTGCCATCATGGTGAAAGGTCAGTTCCGATGCCTGGGCTCCCTGCAGCACATTAAGAACAGGTTAGTGACCTCTGCTCATTCTCCAATCCAGCCATTACTGCTCTCCCGACTCTGCCTCCCTGGCCTCTTATTCTTCCCCCTATGGTCCTTTGTGCAACTGAATGCTCAGTTTTACTTGTAAGAACAGTGCGCCCCCACCCCCACCCCCATCCCTCGGACTTGTAATAACACAGTGCTCTGCTCATAAAATCTCCTTTGAGCAGGTTCGGCAGCGGGTTCACTGTGAAGATGTACTTGGCCGAGGCCTCCTGTGATGCAGAGGCAATCACTGGCTTCATGCAGGGCAGATTCCCCAGCACTTATCTCAAGGTGAGCTTTGTCAGCTATCTGAAGTAGCCAAGAGTACTTGGAAGAGAAGAGAGAAAATACTAAGTATACCTTGCAATGGGATGCTGCAATAGAACTTTGTAGAATTTGTTGTGAGTATTTGTGAATGTTTCTTGCTAAAGAGTATAGGAGGCATTAACGTGTGATGTTTTCTGGTTATATGCTTCTAAAATAAGCTTTTGGATGGCATTATTTCTTTCTCACTTACAGTGAGTCTGACTAATTTGTGTAAAATATCAACAGACCTAGCTGTACTGTCAAATCCCAGTAGTGTGCCCTCACATGAGCTGGCCACAATTCCTGGCTTTGAAGCAGCATGAATAGATTTTTTTGGGCCACTTAAGGGCAGTGAAAAAATGCTGGAAACACAACACTGACATATTATCATCTTGTAAAGTTGTTAAGGTCAACATGCTAGCACACTGTTTCCTATTTACGCATCCAACAGACAGGGATTAACATTAATTTGGAGGCGTTTCTATCAACTCGACAAATCTAAGTCCAATATTCACTCTTCCTTTGGCTCTGTTTTTGTTTCTATCAACTCCTGAGGGAAATATCTGGCTCTTTAGCTGTTAAATGTTCCTCCTTAGTTGTTTGGTATTGGACAGGGTGTGTGCTGTAGGCTTATCAGAGGGTTATTTATTTATTTATTTATTTATTTATTCATTCATTCATTCATTCACAGCTATCAACTGCAGCTACAAATGCTTTGGAACATTGTTAATATGACAATATTGGGTAGAGCAGTTTTAAAGAATCTATATAAAATGCACTATGAGGTATTGACATTAATACCTCACTACCCATGTGGGCAAAATCTTATTGAAAATTCCCTTGATTTGTTCAACTAAGGGTAGAAAGAAACTCATTAGGATATTATATTTTCACTGTATTTATAAATTGTGTATAGAATATTTACCCCTCTACTTGTGTATTCTTTCCCAACACATAGGACCAGCACTCTACTATGTTGGAGTACCATGTACCAGTTGCTCCAGGAGGGGTGGCTGACATCTTCGACCAGCTGGAGTCCAACAAGAATGCTCTGCAGATCAAACACTTCTCTGTGAGCCAGACCACACTGGATGAGGTGAGAAAAATAGACAGGACACAAACAGAGAGACCAAGAAAACTAGTATGAGGTTTTGTATGGGTGGGTAGATGGTAGCAAGAGACAGAAGAGGAAAAAAAAGGGACAGGAGATGAGAGACGAAGAGAGAGGGTGGGAGGGGAGGCAGGGACAGAAGAAAACTGAGTGGGAGTGAAAGACTGAGGAGAGAAAGTTTAAAAGAGGCAGAGGGAAACTGACAGAGGGTATGCCTGAGGGAAAATAAATGGAGTATGAGTTAGGGAGAGAATCCATGAGCTTTATATGCAGCCAGTGCTGATATTCTTCAACCACTCTACCCTTCTGGGGCTCTGGGATTGGAAGATACCATAGGTAGAAGAAAGAGAGGGGGGTGGACCGTCCAGCAGTTTAACATTTGCTAAAATTTATGGTACTCAGAGAAGAATAAGTGCCTTTGTTACTTGCATGGCTCTTATATTATTGCTGTATGTCCACAGGTCTTCATCAACTTTGCCATGGGAACAACTGGCATGGAAACCATACCAATTCACAGTGAAGATGAGACTGATGACCTTGGTTTCATTAAGGCAGTACAAACATAGAGCTGGCTGCCATCTTTTCTTTATCACCTTTGTCCACTATGAAATGAAACACAGTACAGTATCTGTTAATAATAAATCTGCCCTTAATATATATGTCTGTGTGAGTGTGTGCATGTGTGTGTGGAAAAAAAACATTGGCTTATGCTTGTTATTTCTTTAACGTCTCTTGACAAATGATATGAAGGGTAACTTTCTTTCGTATCACCAAATTAAACTCTGAACGAAAAAACAAAAGAGCACATTCACATTTGCACAACTGAAGTCTTATGATTCCTTTATCTTGCTGTTAACATGACAGCACATGTACGTTTACCTCAAGATCCTATTATTTATGAAGGAAAAAATGAATCTTATTGGCTATTGATTTCTCTCTGTGGGTGGGTCACTATATGTTATACCACAGCAAATCAAAAACAGTATGTATTTTATGTTTTATGTTTTTAATCATTTTCATTTGATTTTACATCATCTTAGAGTGCTCACACTAAATACACAATGTGTCTCAAAAAATATATTTTTTAAAAATCTGAGGGACATGTCATCACGCCTACTGGATGAAATTTAACAAATATATATTTTTTTCCACACAAAGAAGAAAATCCTCAATATGCACTTTCCCCCTACTCATTAACACTTCCTCTAAAGGCATATCTAACTAGTAGAATGAATAAACTGAATATTTAATGTACTCTTTCCTACTCATGAACCAGTTCCAAATGGTCTTGAATGTATCATTTTTATATAATTCTAATAAAGCTATTTTTCAAATGCAGCTGTTGTTCATTTGCCTATTGTATGTGCTTGTTTGTGTGTAAGGGTCTTTGATTTTGCTGGCATGACATAAGCCACCAGTTGATTTCAGTCTTATTCCATTCTCATTGTTTAATTGTGGAGAAAATGGATATATAGGGTGAGCTAAAATAGAAATTATGAAAAAACAAATGCATGCAAACATGTTCTCAAACCTTGCTAATATTCCTTGGAGAGGCCTAGGAAATCCAGCTACAGTGAAGTACACATTATGAATTTAAAAAGAGAGGATATGGGGGGTTTTTTTTGCACTTTTTGATTCAAGCTCATTTGTCTGCACACAAATGTATCTTCAGTTAATTGCAGTAGCATTTGGTTAATGCATTAAACAAATGCATCTTTACAATCCTTACTTTGGACTGATAAAGCACACTAGCAATTACAAAAGTATCAGATGTTAAATGGCAAAACACCTACAATAAATAGAAGCAACAGAGATTAAGAATTCAAGAGATACTAAATAAACAATTGGTACTAGTTGTTATCTTCTTATGTTTAATTGTGTATTTGTGTACAGTTCAGTTCAAGAAACATTCGCTGCACGTTAAATGTCGTTAAAAGCAAAATAAATAAATAAATAAATAAAAAACCACCTACCACCATACTTCGGGGGAGGGACGAAACTACGTCACCACTGTCGTTATGGCAACCATGACTTCCTTCCTTTTGGCGGGAGATGCAAGTAACAAGGAAGTAAGTACGGTTTGTTTTGCGGCCTTGATTCGCAAACAAAGTTAAAACTGAAGAGGCAGAAAATAAACAAAATTTGTCTTTAGAATGGATAATGGTGGCCCGGTGCAGACAAACGAGTGGAAGAACATTAAAGAGGCGGTCGCGAACTTTCGACGACTGCTTCTTTGCTCCAAATGGTAAGTTAATGTTGCGGTTATCGAAGCGAGTAGTGAGACTGGCTGTGTAATGGAGGAGCGTCCTCAGTCACCTAACGGTAGTACTGAAGAATATATAAACTTTATAACTGCTGCCGTTCACACTTTTTGTCAAACTGAACTGGGTTTATTTGGAAACGCTACAGGAAGATGCATCGACTATGAATAGTTAGCTCACTTATGTTATAGTTGTTAGCAACAGCTGTTTTCAACAGCACCTGTTTTAGCAGGTGATAGAAATTACGTGGAGACGTAAGCATTTTTTTTGCAAGAAAAGCAAAGCCACTGGAAAATACCAGGCGTCTGAATAAAACGCTAATGCTGCCTCGCTATGATTAACTCTCGAAGTTAAAGCTAACCTCTTGTCGCCGCCTGGTGGGTTTTGATGAAGCGTCTGTAGGTGGAGAAGGGGTCCTTCACTGTGCCAGGGGGTTGAGATGAAGGGGTTATGGTAAATATACTCTGTGCAGGGTCTGAGATCTCTCAGTGCAGTTACCAGATTAGGCTGCAGTGCAGCTGCTCGGGATACTCGATAGTATGATGGATCGAGAGGTTCACTCTCCTCACTCCTGCTCTCTTCAGGCAGACGCGACTGGGCTCTTTGTTTTGGGAGATGGCTTTAGAGTTTCACAACTTACAGTAGACTTTTCATTCTTGTTATATGCCACCTGTAAATGGCATATAACACTGTCAGATACCCATTCTTACCTTAGCGCACACACACGTACGGTCACAGCAGTGGACTGAGCTCACACTCCTCGATGGCGCTGATACTCATTGTGATGGAGGTGACCTACTCTGACTGTACTGACCACTTTTAAAAGTTTTGTCCTGTTTTTCAGCTCAGATTTAATGAAGGAACCTGTGTGTCTAGGAGTCTGTGAGCATATGCTGTGCAGGTACTGTAACATCACCTAAATGTATTTTACCCTGACATGCTCATTAACTGTAGACCTGTATCATGGTGGACTCTTATTTGTCAAACACAGGTGTAAATAATAATTCAAATGATGGCTCATCACATTTAGGTTTGCTACTGCCAGGGTTCTGATACTGTGCATGCTGCTTCTCTGGCACACCGAAATGGAATGGAGCCATAATTAATTATTCGTATTTAAAACCTGCAGTATGATTCTCCTGCTATAACAAATCAAAATGCCCACAGTGAGAAGGGTCTATTGCTGGATTTTATGTCCCATATATTAAAAAAATAGATTAAATTGAGTAATTATATAATTATAAGTATATGGGATTAACAGATTAATATTCTGTTCAGACAGTCAGCCAATGAGTTATTATAAGAAATCAGTAATAGTTTTAGCCCTCATGTTATTGTTTATAATGAGTAACAGATTTAACAGTAACAGGTATTTCATACATATGAGGGACATGGAAAATAAAACAATTTCATGGCACAATTTGTATAAGTGGTAATTAGTTAAAATACTGCATATCCATGGCAATGGCACGGGTTGCTTGCAATACATAGTTTACATTGCTGAAAGTGTCCACAAAGTTGAAGGGGATTAATGTCCCCATAGGCGTAAATTACAACCTCAGTTTATGCCTTTGCTTCATGACTGAATGGTCTTAAAAAGTAAATCGATAATCTCATTGTATTCCTTTTTTTATTGAACAGTGAAGTAGCTACCTAATCTGAGAAATATTTATTGCTCAGGTCCTGTGCTGGCCCCCGGGCAGGAGATGGCTGCGTGGTGTGTCACAGCCCTGCATGGGTAAAGGACATCCAAATCAACAGGCAGCTGAGCAGCATCACACAGCTCTTCTGTGGTTTGGAGTCCCTGCTCAATCCCACAGAACAACCAGGTAGATGGTAGCTGTTACATTGCAGCTTGAAAGCATAATTAGTTTTTAATTAGTTATCTTCTTAAATTCATGTGTCTTATTCATTACCTGCCCCCCCCCCCCCCAGCACACACACAGACACACACACACACAATCATCATCATCTGCCCACACCTCCTTTTATCAGTTTTTGACAGAAACTTTTAACGTTTTCTTCCACCAATGTAATCTCTGAATGGCAGTATTAGTGGATTGTTCCTGTGGTTTATTTTCTTTCTTTCTTTCTTTACAACTCTTGTGTCGAATGGTTAACAGTTGATTGGGGATTTTTCTGCCTCTGTCAAATGTCAGTGTTATTAACTGGTGGTGTTCTTTTCTTCATCTCAATAGGTAGTTATTACAAAGAGCCTTTTTGATAGCAGTTCAGAATGAAAAAAAGTTTCAGTATGCATTGGAGGGGAAGTTTTTGTTTTGTTAAACATGTTTTTTTTTTTTTTTTCATTGATTCACTGCAGACTCCTCTGTCTCTGAGGTTCAGACACAACCACAGAGCCCTGTCCTTAAACACAAGAAGAACTTCAAGATCTGGTTCAGCCCCCGCAGCCGCAAGGTACGCTGCATGGTGGAGAAGCCTTCAGAGGTCACTGTACCAGAGAGCAGGTCTTCTGGAGAAACAGCTACAGCACAGCCAGACACCGTTACTGCTCAGAGCCAAGACTTGTCAGTTTTCAGTTTCACCTCGTCCTCCCAAGACTCTGGCTCTTCTTCTTCTCAAAGATGCATCAGTGAAAGCAGAAACAGGAAGAAGAAGTCAGCCAAGAAAAATGCTGCCAGTAGGACCACACGAAAGCAGACCAAGGAGAAGATGAAGCAGAGGAGGCTTGAGGCCATAAATCAGCAGTGGGGGATCACCGAGGAGGTAGATGCCTTAAAGGAAAAGGAGCAGCCCTGTGCTGAAGGGGGTAGGAGGTCCAGTAAAAGGGTTTCCTTCCTAAGCCCTCCCGTCACCTCTGCCGAGCCTCAGCCTGATGTGCCTCAGGGCAGTACTAATGAACTCAGCCCTGGCAGGAGTGCCACAAGGGAGAGCCTCTCAGGAGGCAACATCACTGACGCAAATTACCAAGCCACAGGTGGTCAGAGCATGTCGGACAGTGCCATCCAGCAAGACACTTTGTCTACAAACGACCTCAACCCAACTGATGATCATGAAAAACAGGACAATGTTTCTCCCCCAAAGCATTCCTCAAAAAGAACCAGGGTTTTGGAGAAAACTGGCAACTTGGAGACTACACCAAAAAGGCCCCGGGCTTCCCCAGGCCGGAGGAGAAAATCGCTGGGTCAGATGTCGCCAGTTGTCCTTAACCCTCCATCTTTGACCAGCCCCAGATGTGGAAAGAGCACTAGCCCCAGGTGTGGAAAGAGCTCCAAAATCTCCAGAGAAGAGCAAGGAGACAGCCCCTCTGCCTTAACCACTGTTGGTAGAAACTCTCCCTGTACTCACGGTACACCTGTTGGACGGCCCAGTCCAGGAAGCCCTGCGGTTATGAAGAGGAATCACAAGGGAGAGACCCCTCTGCATCTAGCTGCTATAAAGGTAGAGAGGTTTTTGAATATTTGACCTTTTTTTCTTTACTCCATTTGCTTTCATTTAATTCTACAAAACTACATTAAACTACATTACTAAATTAATTAGGTATTTTAATTATAAACAAATATAAATAAGTCAAATCCAAATTAAATAAAATGAAATTAGGCTGTCCCTCAAAATAAAAATACCCCCAATGTCTTCGGTGCAAGGTGCACACTTGGCTTTTCATGTTCCTTATTTTTCTTTAATTTCTTTCAAATTGTATCCAGCACAAATCTGCTGGTTCAAATACCCCCCCACCCCCTCCCCCTTCCCCAGCTGAACATGCTTGTCTTCAGATGATCAGACAGCCGTGTTCCGGTCTGTTGAGAATAAACTGTCTTACAGTAATCCTTGTAAACATCGCCGTAATCCCCCTCTGGATCTCAGACAAGGTGATCAATGGCCCACTGTGGAGTGTGATTGATAAACACCGGGGCTTTGGTAACGCTGGGATCAGCTGCTGTATTTGAGGGGTTGCATTTACAGGGCTGCGATTCTGACCTCAGGTTTGTTGTTCTCTCTGGGTGCTGCAGGGAGATGTAGAGGCTGTCAAAGAACTGCTGGATCAGGGGGCTGACCCTAACCTGAAGGATAATGCTGGGTGGACACCTCTGGTAAGACTAATACAACTAATACTCATACAACAAATGATACATCTGAAAGCTTTACTTGTTTTGTGGAGGAACTCTCAGTGACAAAATGTTTCATCAGCAACACGTTTGTTAGACTACAGTAGTTCTTTCTACACTTTGATGAAAGAGATCAGTGGTGCTGTAGTTTTACTTCTCTGGACAACTCTTGCAAAATTTACATCTCGCCATTTACTGTTTATATCTTCTCTGGTAAACAAACAGGCACATTAGGTGTGTATTATGTTGTTATGAGAATGCATGCATGCATCGAACACCTGTTTCTGTTGTGTGAGTCGGGGTTTGTGCTTTTTTTTTTTTTTATACACAGGGCCTTTCTTCTGCCGCAACCAAAAACATGTTTAAGTCAGTCTGTTTGATCAGTAAAAATAAAGAATTAAAAATCTGTAGTGGTCAGATAGCAACAGTCTGCTTTGACTTTATTTTAGCTGGTAAACTATATCATACCAGAAATAAAGGCTTCTAATCCTGTTTTTTATGCACCCTACCTGACCTCAAAACATATAGTCCGTGCTCTTCTAATAATGTAGCCTAAAGTTTCGTCCACATGAAGCACTGTGAAATGTTGCAAGAGCAACTCTTTTTTTTTTTTTTTTTTTTTTTCCAGAGAACGACCATGAGTGTTTGCCACTGTCTTATTGCAGCACTTCACATGGCCACTTGCTGTCAAGATGCCCCACTCATACTTGAGTTTTCAATTTGAGTTTTGACAGTTTGCAGCTGATCTTTCAAATTGCTACCAATGAGCTTAGTTTGAGATTTTAAAAATTTGACTGATTGCATGTATCTAAAAAAAGGCAGAGGAGCTGACTGACTTGACATGCTACAATCATCTAGACCTCCCTGATGTGTTTTTTTTTCATGGATTCACTATCAATGAAGTTAGGGTTACTATCTATGATGTTAGGGTTACAAAGTTTAAGGAGCCTTAAGCATTTGTGTGTGCAATTTGTGAAAAAGACAGATTTTGTTATGTACTTCACAAATCCATGGATTTTGGTTCCTAACTGTGAGCACAATAAACATTATTCTGCTACAGATGGTCAGTAAAGAAAGCAGTAGTGGTGGTAGTATCCCAACAGTACATGAAACAGTCGTCACAAAACCCCATTCTTAGTTTGTATGGGCTTGAAATATGGGGAGAGGCAAGTTTTAATTACTAGACAAATAATCACAATACAAAACAGCTGCATATACTTCTTAATATTTGCTGATTCATGTTGTGTTTCTTTACACAGTTTCTGAGAGGGAATAAGTCCACACAGCTCTTGGCTACAAAGAATACTGGGTGCTGCTTAGGCTACTTGAGCTAAATTAAACTGAACTGAAACAAAAACTGGTTTCCAAATAAAATTTGCAGTTCCCCAGCTTATTTAAAGGACTACAGCTCTTTTAACTCATTCATATCAACTTTAGAAAAGTTGAGAAGTAGAGCACAATAATATTTAAATGTTCTCCTCTGACAACTTTGCTCAGGGTGAGGTCTTTTCTACATAACTAATGAAGCATGATTAAACTGGAATATCTGATTGGCAGTTCTGAAATTGTTTGACTACCTTTATAAATTATACACAAGGAAGAAATACACACGGGATCAAAAACATTGCCATACTGATAATCAAATTCTTTTGAACTCTTTGAAGCATCTCCCCCACTAAAACGGCATTATCTGGAAAAAGGATGAATGTTACAGTGGTTGAAAATAGATGTGAGTTTAGAATCCATACTAAGAATGAGGGTTTTCTTTTTTTTTTAGCATAAGAGAGAAAAAGGACATCAAAGCAGAGCATGATAGCTTGTGAACGTTGTTGCTTTTCGTTCCAGCACGAAGCGTGTAACCTGGGTCACGTGGCAGTTGTGGAGGTGTTGGTCTCAAGGGGAGCCCTGCTGAACACACCTGGCTATGAAAACGACTCTCCACTCCATGATGCTGTGAGGAACGGACACCCAGCCGTTGTCAAATTGCTACTGCAGCGTGGAGCCTCACAGAACGTACTGTAAGCTGCTTTAAGTGTTTTCTCATACTTGAAGTTTATTGGTTTTGCAGGTGAAATGCTACGTTACAGCTTTTTTTTTTTTTTTTTTAAAGAACTTGCACACTACATACAGTACTGCAAACAGACTTGTGCTCCATGTCGCATGGACCAGATGCAACCACAACATCAGGGTCAGACCTGTACAGGGAATGTGGGTCACTCTGTGACGGTGCATTTTGCTTGGCTTTGGTTGTTTTTTGAAGATCCTGAGCTGAAGGGCTGAACTGAAAACAAGGTTTTATAATTATTATGATCAATACAGGAACAGAACTTTTAACCTGGCACTGAATGACAGTTCTGGCCCTTGCCACTTTAAAACCTGAGTACATAAAAAACCACAAGCTTTAGTTTTGATCACTACCATGTAGGATGCAGCAGCCACCAAATGAAAACATGACACATAAACTTGTTATATATTCTGCATGTTTCTTTGTAATTGTTCAAATAGTGACTGTTTTATAAGGATTTGCGTCAAACAAAAAACCCACGTCATAGAGGCGGTTCTTTTATTCTGGACTGGAGCTTATTTTCCACTTCTTGAATAAATAATTGAGTGCCTGTTTACCAGTCATTGTACCAGGCATTCAGCTCTATATAATTAAGAAAGGGCCTGTGTCAGTGCAGTTCGAAGGTGCATAGATGTAAGAAAATCGACTGATGCTGATTAGTTGTTGGCCAATCAGTTGATGCTGTATCAGCGTTTCTGGCCTGTGGGGGCAGGGTAAATATGTAGCATGATGTCCATGATGCGGGAGAAAATGCTGGTTAATCAGTGCAATCAATAGAGTGGCTGATCAGGGTCAGTGTGTTGGTAAGTTAGCACTCTCTTTGTGATCATTTGTCCTTCATTGCGTGAGATACTAATGGTCGCAGAGTCGCAAATGGCCATTTCCATCCTTTGTCTTCATTTCATTTTATTTGCCTCTTTGATTTGATGGGTCCCAGCTGCAGTGTCTTACATTTTCTCCTCTTTACCTTTATTACTGGTCTGCAAGGCAAAAAAAAGGAGACAGTGACTGGGACAGTTTGTCAGGGCTCTGCAAGAAAAATCCAATCCTTGCCCCAGCCTCCCCCTTACCACAAACACACACACACACACACAAAAGAGGCAAAGCAGTTCCTAACAGAATGATTGGCACACAATTTGGGGTATTGAAATACAGGTTTTGCAGATCTTTGTCATGTTTGTTTTTGTGTACACCTCGGCTGAATGATTAGACTGCGTTTTTTTCCCCGATTGTTTTGGTCCTGTCATCTGTCAAGTCGTCCAGCTCTATCCAGCTCAAGTTTTTGACTTGCTGAGCAGTATCAGAAATACCGAAGGAAGTCTTACTAGAGGCAAATTCTTAAATGAATACTAAAATGTTTTATACAAGCGACCACTCCCTGTTATCTCAAAAAAACAACAGGTTTAAGCATTTTCTGAGAAGCTATGCAGCTTACACAGCTGGGCTCCTGACTAGAAGTCTCAGGCCTGTAAGCACAAATACCTACCGGTGCGGCACATTTGGACAAACAAGATGAGGTCTGCAAAATGCTGGCAGCCTATGTTATGTTCACAAACTGGGAGACGGTGTTATTTCGTGCACTTTATACCTTGAATACTATAATTAATTGCAGACCATTTTCCTACTCATACCACGGGCTTTTAGATGTCATGTCAGTGCGGTATGAAAACTAACTTGTTTGTGAGATATGGGAAACAAGACGCCCAATACATTTGAATTTGCTCTTTGCTCACTTCTAATGACCGCTCTAAGCCTGAAGCACTGAATCCATACAGATGTCATTTATCACCCCCTACATGCCTCACACTGAATCCATTACACTGGATTATAGTGCAGTGTTTGTAATGAACGTTCCACAAACACAGACATTACGTTAGATATTTTGGTGTGGGTTTAGACATTTCAACCAGTGGTTGACAGACATTATTGCGGTGATTCGCAGTTGGTGGGTATCATACAAAAAAATGCAGCAATGTGCCAACGAAGGCAGTGAAGAAGAATTGTGCAAATAAACATGGATGTAAACAATGTAGGTTTGAAAATGCCACAAGGTGGGTTTTTGCAAATGTTTCACAAGGAAAGAAAATAATGTTTGTTAGCTCTCGGTGGTACACACAGTGTGTTGTAGCGAGAAGCACAGAATTTTGTTTGTTCACCAGAAAACTCCACGGGGGACCTTTAAGATAATACGGATATGACAGTACTCTCACCATCCAGTGAGTGGATGTCACTCGTGTCTCCTTTCTTCTAGTCTTCAAAATGTACCGCATGATGAATACTGTCAGTGTTTATAGTTTCATCTTCTTGTTGAAGTGCACAGCTCTGATCATTTTTGGCCCTTACTCACTGGACTATTCTTTTTGTTCGTTTGAAACACTGTTATTGGCTCGAATAAAGCTATTTTTGGGGGCATCAAGCAAAGTCATTATTTGCGATTTTACTCAGTTTGGCATCAGAGAACAGCGTCTGCATAACAACTAACTACAGTACAATACACAGTACTTCCACAGAGTTAAATGGAGGCGGGGGCTGAGTCATGTACTGTATCATCAGCCTAAGCTGTATCACCCAGCTGATCCAATCATCAGGACAAAATCAGAGCGGATTGTTTGAGAAAGAAATGTAACTAATGAACCTTTTGATTAAAAATGCATTCAGGCTTTGCCCTCTGCCTCATCAGTTGCTTGCCACGTGTTTCTATCATCAGACTTATTACTCCCTTTTAGGACTTACTGCTGAGCCGGCATAGTTTAAAAGCTCTGTAAGCTGTTGAGCGATGGTTTAAATTTTGAATTGACTTCTCATAATGTTAGCATATGGGTCTCCGTGAAGACAAGAGAGATTTAAATACATTTAATTTAATTTAATTTTATAGAGCAGGTACAGTAGTAGTACTTTAAGGTATGTCTACAACAATTGTGTAGTATAAAAGGCTCTTATTATTATTGTGGGTGTACTTATGTTGTTTATTGGTAAAGAAGGGATGTTGTGTTAGGTGTGAGGGGATGGTGGTATGCAACACTTCTCTATTTGTGTAGAACTTGAAATTAATATTTGAATCTCCTCCCCCCCCAGTTAGAGTAATAGTCATGGTTACAGTGGGTATCCACTCGAGCCACCACCGCCGTCCTCCCACTTGTGTACTTAAGCAGAGGCTTGTGGGAGAGTGTTTGTGATTTTTACCTCCTGCGCAATTTTTCACGCGTTTTTTTTTCCTGACATATTCTTCTCACGTGCATCTGCATAAACCAGCTTGTGTGTGTGTGTGTGTGTGTGTGTGTGTATGTATGTGTAAGTGTTAGGGACATTTTATCTTTGTTTGTATTTGTGTGCGTGCATGGGGCTGGGGGTATGAATCCAAATGAAATATTTTATGGACCAGTGGACCTATTAATTGTCCCCCAGGTGTTATCTTTGCTGACGCCTAATCTTTTTAGAGACGACCTGCTGGGCTTGGTTCTTCTCTCAGTCTCCTCTTCTCCTTCACTTTTCTTCAGACTTTTTTCCGCTCTCCCTCTCTTTCCTCAAGGTGACCAGCGCCTTGTTTCTTGCAGCTCTCTCAAACTTAAAGAGTCATACTTTGAAGCTGTTTCTTTCAGTTCAAGAACTACAACTCGGGAGTGGTCGCAGTTTCCTCACTGTGAGCCTGTATGCATAATGCTGCTTTTAAGATGATGCTAAGCCTGCATTACACATACTGAGGGTGTTGTGTATCACAGTTAATTTACTATACTGATTCTGTAAAGGGAATGTGGATTTCTCACCAGCTTAAAACTTCTCAGTGGTGTTGTGCAACCCTTTGATATCTGATTTTTTTTTTTGTCTGGTGTGTTGTATATGGACATGATGACCTGTGAATGAAGTAGAGCACAGATTTCAGCTCAACCTCATATCAAACAATTATGCTGCCAACAAGTGAACGACACACATGGGTGCACAGTTTCACAGAACAAGTGGGGTGTGACATTGCCAAATTGTTTTTCTCTGAGCTTTGGACTGGCAAATATTGATTTTTAATGTCCTGCTTGGCCAGTCATAAAAAAAAAACAACCCAAATCTACAGGAACTGTGATGAAGTGATATGACAGAATGGATGTCTGGTTGGAGGAGACTGTATTCATAATGTGATAATATCAGCACTGTCTCAGTGTGTGACAGCTTTGTCAGATAGGCAGTTAGTTGAGGACAGCAGCAGTTTGGTTATGAAGATTAGAAGAATGATTAAACTAGTTAGATTTAGGTTTTTAAGTCTCTTGCCAAGTTGCAAAGAGATGAGAACAGAGCAAACAATTCTGAAAGGGTAGATAGCTCAAGTGCTCACTGTCCAGAACAGCATACAGATTATGAGGGTGAGGCATGATTTTCTTCAAAACATGATTTTCTCCGAAGGAAAGGAAAAGGATTGATGTTTGAGATCCTTTGGCAGGGACCTTTTTTTTTCTAGTCCAGGGTCCAAAGTTCCTTAAAACTACAGCACATAGAGCCTTTGCTGTCAGGGCCCCAAGACTCTGGGATGATCAAGGAAATAATGTCACCTGAGTCAGTGTCGTCTTCTTAAATCTCCTCTTACACTGTGCGTTCACTGGGGAGTTTAGCCTGAACTCATCAGAGTTTTCTTCTTGTGTCTTTGTTTTAATGCACTGAATTTTGTGCCAATCTGTTTCATTTTAATCTTGAGTATTTTGTTTGCCATCTGAAAACATTTTGTCAGTGCGTCACCTTTTTTTGGAGCACTGTGTAATTTGGCTTTTGAAAAGTCCTTGAATAATAAGATTTCTGTCTGCATTAGGTTTTGTTGTTATAATGTATAAAGTGACATTTTAGAAATGAAAAACAATTAAGTATTTGCATGTTTTTCCATCAGTTCTGACAACTAATGTTAACTTACTTTAGCTTTTAGATCTCAGACCTGCCATGAATAATTACTGTGACATACAAGATATGCACAACCGTGCAACACAAAACCTTGTTGCACATTTTGACCTGCTTTTAAGTTGTGTTGATGTACTTCTGTTGAACAAATCTAAGTAAATATTATTACTAAACTGTTTTGTTTTTGTCAGTAAGCTGTCATATGGTCACCAGCTGGTCTGCGGTGCTGCAAATGTGTATGAAACACTGACACACTTCATCTTTTGAATGTTCTTCTTTCACAGTAATCTGTATGGAAAACGGCCTGCAGACTATGCAGTGGGTCTGGAGATGCTGGAGATTTTCCAGGAAGTCTCTGAAGGAACCCAGTGTGCCAATACATCTTTTAGCCCCTCAGCCAGTCTCTCTGTGGTACGTCTACATGTCCCTTAGAACTGTTAATGCTTACATTCTCGCATCATAGACCAAGACATTTCTAAGCTGTGCTCTTCTGTCCCGTCTTAGGTGAGTGACTGTGTGAGGAGGGATGAAAAGGTGGTGTTTCTTGCCAGCAAGCTGTCTCCGCAAGCACAGCTTCGACTAGCCAAACTGGGAAAGCTACTGGGAGGCAGGATGGCTGACACCTTTTCTGGCTCAGGTAGTGTTTGTGTGATTCAGACACAACCTCCTCAGGCTACTTAAACTTCCTCAGTGTTCCAAGCGAAGCCACTTAGATTATGGTCACATATGATTGCTTTTTAATGTTGTTATTTGTGACACATGGGCTCTCGGCAACACTGCAAATTAACAGCAGCTACCAGCCAATTACTGGTACACTGGGACCATGGCTGGTAAGCTTGTTCACTGCCAAACGCTGTGATAAGTAATCAACCATCATTTGGACGCCCTGTTCAAATGAAAGATGTATTAGATGGGAAAATCTAAAGCTCAACCACCCAATGGGTTGTGTAGTCATAGTTGTCTCAATGATGACAACATGAATCATAATGTATGAGTATGTCCACTACCTTAGAGACTGGATGGTCCTTTACTATACCCACAGAACCAAGTTTTACTACCTAACATAGACCCTTTTGTATTGTAAAAGCCAACAGTGGGTGCATGAGCATTATCACTCATGAAAGTTCAACAGTAACTAACAAGTGCTTTTAGAGCCGTATACATCATTGTGATACAGCAGCTCCTTCACTGTTGCATAGTAATGGCTGGGAGAATACCAGAGAGAAAAAAAGTAATTGAAATCATTCCTCATAAAATGTTTGGAGGTACTGTCAGGGTGATGAATAAGCACTAATGAAAAACAGAAGCGTTTCTCACAACTCTCCTTCCTCTGACCGGAGGGGTGAAAGTTGGTGCTTTCAGAGAATGGTTTTTACATTTTGAATTCAAAGCTACAAATCCACACAAATCCACGGTCAATGCACAGTGTAAGAAGGTTTTGCCCTGGAGATATAATTATGTTCATTTTGCACTTGTCAACTGCACCCACTTGTTGAATAAAGAGGCAATAAGCCTGTATTTAAATTTTAATAAACTTATAATTATGTGTCCCTGTCAGAAGCAGTTTATGAAATAAGCTGTTGCGTGGCCTATTGATGTGTTGCCATGAACTGTTTGACAGGTTTACAGAAAGCTCACCTGTTTTCTGTGGTGAATTAATGGACACCAGTGAATTATTAATACAGCGAGCAAGGCAATACATTTATGGGATGGATCAGGAAACAAAAACATAAATATTAGTTGGCTGCTATCATCGATCAGTATCTTCTTTAAGTCGAACTGTGCTGTTTTATCCTGTTACTAAGCTCTGTAGTCATAGTGAGTTATATAAATACAAAAGAGTTATTGAGTTTATGTTTTAGACGTGAGTAGTTGTCTGATGTAATGTGGACACAGTCTTTTGAATTAGCACACACACGGGTGTATAGGGTATAAACATAGTGGAATATTGTGTATTGAAAGATATAGATGTTCATGTCACCTAAGGTTGACTTGTATTTGTACTTGTATATCTCTGCGGTGTTTTGTTTTTCTTTAATTTTCAAATCAAAATTTTGCACTTTAGTGTCTGACCAAGTACTGGCAAAACTACATTCCCGTCATCCTCAACTTGACAAATGCTAATTAGCAAATGTTAGCATGCTAACATAGCATTTGCCTACCCTCAATGTAGACTCTTAATCTTGTCTTTTGTTTTAAAATTTTTTGTATCTTGATATCAGCCCTGGCTTAGTTTGCTTTACTACAAGAACTTATCATGGCCTGGGCCTCAGCATGGATGTCTCTTGTTGAAAGATTCAGGTCTTCAAATTGTATGTTTAAGTAACATACAGTATCTGACTTGTGGAATATAGACTTAAAGTTGTAATGTGATCAGATGTGTTATCTATATAGAGTATGTAGCTGTCTGAATTTGCAGCAACAACACACTGTGTAGCTGAACAGTCTGACAGACTCAAGGAGGACAGGAGCAGTCAGCAGCTATCTGTGCATGTGTAGAACAACTCATTTGTACCTTTTCAGTTTGGCTTGTGTGTGTGTGTGTGTGTGTGTGTGTGTGTGTGTGTGTGTGTGTGTGTGTGTGTGTGTGTGTGTGTGTGTGTGTGTGTGTGTGTGTGTGTGTGTCTTCTCCCTCCAGTGAGCCATGTCGTGGTGCCAGAAGGACACTTGCCCACCACCTACTCCACCCTCCTGGGTCTTCTTTCTGGCTGCTGGGTTGTCAGATACAGCTGTAAGTATGGAGGGAGCCGTCGGTTGGAGCAGTTCTCTGCAGATGCTATTTTTGGATGTCATGTTAGACAATGTTGCTGTTGGAACCTGGGTAACTTCCTGCTGCAGTGATACTGAGGCAGATTTCATCCAAAATATCCTGAATGTCAAACGCACCCTATGGCTGTAGAAAGAGTTTTATGTATTTAAAAAGTATTTTAAATAGCTTTGGTTGTTTTATTATTTTTATTATTATTAGACAAAAGAGCACAAATGTCAATTACTGATTTATTTTCCTTAGGCTTTTCAGACTACCTAACATTGTGTTCCTCTCTGAATCCCAGAGAACATTTTACCTGACACCCCTGTCTCAGAAAAGGCAACCATTTGTACATTTGTAGTTGTATTAGGTAATATGCCCTTTGCTATGTAGGTAGGGAGGCTCCACTGTTAATTCCTCTTCAGTAACAAACTAGTCTGAGACGTGTACTTGATCTCGTACTTTCTCTCTTCTGCAGCCTTTCAGATTAAATCAGGCACTGTGTTTGGAACAGATACAATAATTTTATTTTCTGCGATGCATGAAATATCTTGGGAAACATTAACAGAACATTTTGCAACAGGTAATTTTTAGATAAATTGTTTGTGCCTGCTGCTGTGTGTGTGCACACACACCTACTTCAGTGTCTGACAGCCAAATAGAGCAGGTGGGTGACAAGGGGAAGGAATCTTGGGAATCAGTGCGCCGCAAGGCTTCAGCATCACTAGCGATGAAAAGATGGCTAGCTCTCTTTCCCTCTTTGATTTATGCCAAGATGAAAACTTTAGCTATTCTCCGCCGGTCTCCCTGGCATCGTTGAGCCAAGTCAACAAGCACATATTCAGAGGAAGTCAGCTTCAGGGTAAGCAAAAAGAGACTTGCTGTCAAAGACTTCTCCGGTACCTTGGTGTGCTCTTGACTGGTGTCTCCGTCAGTGGGATCTCTTCACTGTGTGTGTGTGTGTAGAGTAAAATGCCATGCACACTTGTCTCTGTCTCTGCCAGTAAGGCATTTCAACTTTGAATATGTGTGTTGAAGTATGTGGCTGTTTCGCTGTATAAGATTTTGTGTGTTTGGACCATATTGTGCCCCTCCCCTTCTCTTTTCTCCACGCAGGCTGAGCACTTGACACAGCTTGTCTCCCTCATGACAATCACTGTGCCATCCTATCTGTTTCTGTCCTTGTGTGTGTGTGTGTGTGAGCACAGCTGAGTTCTCACTGTCACCTGCCTTTGTATGCCATCGCTGTCAACTAGGCCAAGCCCTGGCTTACCTCTTTATCTGTCTTACGTTTCATTGCAACACATTTTCCGTGGAAAAGCAGCTTCAGTGTTACATTTGAAACCCATCATGAAAATCAACTTCATCCTGCCTAATGGGGCTCCATTCCAGCTGAAAGCCTCGACTAAGCTTTCACTGAAGATCAAACGTTGATTGAAATCCTTTTGTCCATTATGCAACATTTTGGGAAATACATTTATTGGCTTTATTTCTGAGAGTGAGATGAGAGGATGGGTATCAATTTCAATGTCCGAACAGGAGACAGGACATGTTTAGTCGAGTTTAGAGTAGAGGCTAGAAAGAGATGGAAATAAATCAACACATCTGAAGCTCACTATTTAAGCATGTTTCATTTCATCTGTGCATAAACAGAAATGTGAACAGGGCAGACAAAGGAAAACCTGAATGAATGAGTGGAGAAACATGACGAAGGTAGATATCTCCACTCAGGTGCAGTGCATGGTACAATTAAGCGATTAACATCCAATCATGCTTTGTGGTATTTAAGATGCTGAGCAGGCCCAGCTGATTCTGATTTTTTATCAAAAAGTCAAGAGGAAAAGATCTAAGTGACTCTGAAAGAGGTGTCATTGTTGGTGCAGGGAGGACTGTTCAGCTGACGAGTGTTTTAATAGTGACTAAAGTGACATCTGCATTTAGATCTATGGGAAAGTTGTCACTGAAGACGTCAGAAATTGTGGTCGACGGCGCACATTTGATAATGTGATGCTTGTGCATTAGCATGATATGTAAGGAAAAACAGGAGCAATTCTTCCTCAGGTGTCAGTCATATTCTATGGCCTCTGGAATCGCCAGATCTCAGCCCAACTGAACACCATGTTCGACAGTGCTCTCTACCACCATAATCAAAACAACAAATGAGGGGGTATCTTTTGGAAGAACGGTATTTCATCCCACCAGTAGAGTTACAGAGACGTCAAGAATCAATACAGAGGGACACCGAAGCTGCCCTGGCGGCACATGGTGGCCCAGCACCTTACTAAGACACTTTAGGTTGGGTTTCCCTTTAATTACTCACCTGAATGTGTATTTCTTGGTGAACAATAGCCAGACACAGCGATTTTCTGCACTCTTGTTCTCACAGTGAGGTTGCCAGCACTATGTTTTTTTCCTATACCGAAACTGAAACATGAACATGTGCTCACTAACAGTGTCTAGCAACCTGCACTATAGCTGGATACTGAACAGATGTACTCCACGGACTGATGTTTATATGTTCCTGTTCTTCTATAGGTCAAACAAGCAAAACACATTGTGTAAATAAGCTGGATTTAGAAGTGTTCACAGACATATTTCATTCCCAAAATGTTCAACTGCTCCTTTAATATAATTTTTTTTTTTTTGTACTTTTTTCCCTTTTTATCCCAATTTGTAATGCCTTATTTCCCTACGCTTTGGTTTGTGTCACTGCTACTTCCACTATTGACCCATGGAGAGTGTGTGCACCCATGTGCTTCCTCCCAATACACAAATTCTGGCTGCTTCTTTTCCGCTGCGAGCTGGAAGCCTCAGGGACTTACTCTGCTGAAACACGTACAGCCCTGCCGGAGACACAGCTACTTGGGTCTGAACCCATGACTCAGCTGTGGCTGTTGTTTACCTCAAACCTTAGTCTCCAGTAGTTGTCCAGTGATTGTCTTCATAATGAGATCACAGATCCAGCTGGTCTAACGGCTAATCAAGGAAGTGGGTTCATCTGGCTGTTCACTCATTCACCGACTCAGGAAGGAAAGGGTTTGAGATGTTTTCTGGGTTTTTTTTTTTTATATATGAAGGTAATTAACAAACATGCTAATGACTCCTCACTACTAAGCACCATCGTCCAGAGCGATTAACCCCAGTATCTCCCCTCTCCTCTGCCCAAGTCTCTGGCAGTCCCAGTAAATGAAAACTGTAATTAAGGGGGATGAAGAAAGGTAATTACACTCCACCCCATCTTCTGGAGACTGTGTGTCTGTCTGTATGTGTGTGTAATTTGCTATTTCATGACAGGGACTGTACACACGCACACGCACACACACACACCCTAATCTGTTTGTGTCACCGTATCTTGCAGCTGGAAGCAACAGTGTGGAACACTAAACTGCAGCTGAAGATGTAATGAATTACAAGGTTATGTGGGTGCGGCGAAATGTAGATACCTTGCAGATGAGTATTAGGCCTGTGGGACTGTTTGCATCTGTCATGGTTTGGAAGTGTTGTGAAAAGTACTGTACTGCAAGTCTCTATTTAGGCCAAGCCTTATGCTCCAGTCTATTTGACATCCTTTATCCAGTTTTTACCAAACCAAATCTAGTTTCAGTATGTTTAGATGTGCAACTTTTAAAATGTGAGCCCCCCCCCCAAACAAATGATACGCTTACTGAGAACAGCAGCACTGTGATCTGTGTCGTGTTCAGAAGCATTTTTTTATTTGTGACAGTGACGGGGTCATTAAAATGTGTGATTTTTTTTTTCCACCCTCCATGTCTGGCTACACTTAAAGAAAAAAACTTTTCTGTCTTTAGAGATGCTTTTCTTAAGGATTTAGAACAAAAGGTTCTTTTCTTTAAAAAATGTTGGGATGCTGGCTGTCACACGGTTCCAATTTGACTCTGGAAAACCTCTAGAGACAGAAAGAAAGAGATGATGTTGCTCGAATCCTGCTTAAGCTCGAGATACTTAAAACGAGGGTTGCATCATTAACTCCATCATGCTGTGGGCATCTTTCGCTGTCAACAACTGCGGCTTTGCCAATACTTGAAATCTTCCAACTTGTGATAAAACAGACATGAGCTTTGTCATCCTCCGTTCACAATTGCCTTGTCACACTCTTTCAAGTCAACATAATTAGCTGTGGCTTTCATTTTTTTTCCCTCTCTCTCTCTCTTCTCTCTCTCTCTCTCTCTCTCTCTCTCTCTCTCTCTCTCTCTCTCTCTCTCTCTCTCTTTGATGCCAGGGGTGGAGGCATGCCTGCAGGCAGGCAAGTGGATGCCCGAATCTGAGCACGAAGCGGGAGAAGGCCCCCAGCGCAGTCGCATCAACAGATGCAGCTTGGTAAATGAGACACATAAACAAACAAATATGTGAAAAAGATGAATATAGATCGTCTAGACCCTCTGTCTTTTGGAAAAATTTGTTTTTCCAAGCAGTGGCACATGGTTGTTGTTCAGCAGCACAGATGTCATGACAAGTACGCTTGTACTTTTTTTGTGTTTTCAAACAATGAATCATGAAGTGATTGGACTTTTTTTTTTACCCTATTCAATAGAAAATTAAATTACTTTAAATCTACCTAATCTAGATAGAAATAAACAAACAGATGCGGAAAGACAAATAGAAAAGAACCAATTAGGGAAGAGAGGTTTTTTTTTTTGTTTTGTTTTTTTGGACAATATGTAACTCTATGTTTGGTGTCATTCAAACAACATACATCAGCAGAAACACACCATCCCCACCTTAAGCCTGGTGTTTGCAGGGATCATGTTAAGGGGATGATTCACTTCAGCAGACCCTGTAAGCTTTGTGAGGTCAGAGAGTAAAATGAATGCAGCAGAATCCTGGTGGAAATCTTGCTGCAGTCTATAAGAGAACTGCGATATGAGAGAGGATTTATTTGCCAGAAAGACAAAAACTCCAAATGAATCCACAGCTACACAGGAATGGCTTCAAACCAACAGCATTAATGCCTTGCAGTGCCCAAGTCAGAATCATGACTTCAGTCTGAACAAGTAATTGTGGCAGGGCTTGAAAATTGCTGCTCGCTCACCAGTCACCGTGAAACTTGACAGAGCTTGGGCCTTTTTACAAAGAAGAATGGCGGCACTGAATTGTCAGGATGTCAGAGCTGACACAGACACGCACAAGACTGTGTTTTCAGCCAAAGGAGCCTCTACTAAATACTGACTTGGACGGGGTGAAAACTCATGCTGTCAATGATTGTTGTTGTTTTTTTTGTTTTATTTTTTTTTATATCTAGTGTACCTAATTTAGATAAAATTGTAGAAAGTTGATTATAGTTTGACTATAGAATTGATTATAGAATCTTTTTCTGTTGGTTCTTGTCAAAAATTATGATTAAATCCTCCGTGATTTAATGTGGTAAGCGTCCAAAGGTAGGTAGAACATATTTCATAAATACTGTACTGTGTTATTTATATATGTATTTATAGATAATATTGTGTTTGTCTGTTTGTTTCCTGAAGGGTAGAAGCACCTTGAGAGGCTTACGACGGCAGAATAACGCAGTGTTTGTTATAGTTTGAACTCTGGGCAGACAGAATAACAACCACATGTTCTTCAATAGATTTAAGATGTATCCATTGTTGGTTTGTTCTGTTTTCTTCCTTCTTGAGCTGAATGAAATGTCCAAGAATAAACTGTTCTAGAAAAACAATAAAAGCATCAATCTTAATCACAAAAAAGTGAAATCAGACCAAAAGTGTAGTCAAAGAACTTTCTCACTGGAAACTCTTGAGAGAGCCAATTTACACCCCAAAACAGTTGAGTTCATTGATGTTGTGAATAGAACAGTCTCCAGTGGCCTAATTCACTGCTGCTTTAAACAGCAATTCTGAGTGGTTCTGAGTTCGTCTGGAGAACAGCGCTGATAAAAATGTCTTCTGGCTTTGCAGTAAAGAAGTAAATACAAAGCGTCCGCACAGCCTCTTGGTAATACGAGAGCCTAGATTTAGTGGCAAAGAAATTATTCAGCGTTTAGCTTCATCATAAACAAAAGGAGAGACTTTAATCCTTCTGCCACTGTTCTCACAAGGACTGAGGTTTTATCCACAGTGACTAACATGTTTTAATGCAGGAAGATAATAGACACCGGGTCTTTTCTCTTCTTGTGCTTTTGATGCGCAAGGAAATATTAGTTTAGGCCGAGCTTGAGTGAATCATCAAATTTCCACTAATACGTGAATTTCTTCTTTCTGATCCTTCGTCTTTTGCAGCTCCCACCACTCTTCGACGGCTGTTTCTTCTTCCTCCTGGGTTCCTTTAAGGCTCCTACCAAAGACGAGCTCACCAGGCTGCTCCGAGAGGGAGGAGGTCAGCTCCTGAGTCGGCAGCCCAAGCCCGACAGCGATGTGACGCAAACCCTGAGCGCTGCGGCCTACCACGCCCAGCTAGGCTCCGACCAGGCCCTCTGCACCCAGTACATCATCTTTGACCCCCAGGGAACTCACAAGCCGACAGTGGTCAGACGAGGCAAGGTATGGTCCGCTCCCTCCACCTGGATAATCGACTGCATTGCAGCCTTCCAGCTCCTTCCTGTGCCGGATCCTCAAACTTTGGTCTAAACACTTTTTTTTGTTGTTGTTTACATATTAACAATTTTGCACTGTCACTTATCTTAACATGTTCATAATGTGCGTTTTGCTTTTTAAAATATCTGACGATTTAGTTGAAATGAAACACACATAAACAAAAATTAAAACAATAATGTTGCTGTTAAAATCTAAACTTGGAAATGTTTTTTGTTTCTTTTCTTTCTTGGGCAGGTTATATGCAGTGTAAACACATGGTTCCCACCCAGGGTGTGAGATCCCCCCTAGTGGTTAGTTTTTGTAAAAGATTGCATTGTCTTACCTTTTCTGACAACTAACAATTATGCAGCCTGTGACAGTGGGTCTCAGTTACAACTCCCGAATCATTTTAAGTGGTCACAAGCCAAAAAGTTTGTCAGTCACAATTATAAACCAGCCATATAACAATGTGATTTTGTGTGTTATGGAAAGACAAGGTAATTAGGCTAGTTGATGTCTGATAGCTTGAATCTGTTGAGCCACGATAGAGGTTTGTTCCCTTCATTGCAGAATAAAGAACATTGTCACAGTGTCTGGGACTCCTCCTAATCAAATGCCCCAAACCACCTAAACTATGACTCCTTTTAATTTTGTAGGAGCAGTAATCTGCTCCAAACTTCTCACCCTGTTTCTAAGGGTGAGCCAGGCCATGCAGCGAAGGAAACTCATGACCGTAGGTCAATTAGTTGTTAGTTAGCAATTAGTTTGACTGGTAAATTGCTCCCTCTTCATATGACATTCCAGTACAACATCCACATCACTTCAGATGGATCAACAACCTGTCTCTTTATCATTAACACATTTAAACCACCTTTCTGTATTGCATGACTTTCAGAGTCATGTGGGTGTTAAATCAATTTGTTGTCTGCTGCAATATCTGAGATTGGTTTTAGAGTAGAATCGCATTTCATAATCTGCATGGTTTTACCAGGATGAAATAATTATCTAATTATCCAATTGAAAAGGCCTGTTTGTTACAAATGGATGGAGTGTGTCCCTGAAAAAGATCGATGGACATTCAATATAAAGTGTAGAATAGGAAAAACAAAGCAATTCATTGTTCTGTCACAGCTCTGGCACTTGCACTGAAGAAAAAGCAAAACTTTTCTTTTGTGTCCATTAACTGTGTGTGTGTGTCCATAACCCACCACCAACGCTGGTCTGCAGGTATGTGTGCTTTAAGAGGTCTTCTACTGGCCATCTCCCAAGATGGGATTCAATGGGATTAGTCAGGGATGCACCTAATTGCTATTGATTGCTATGTGCTGCATAAAATTGCTTCCCTTTTCTTGTCCACGGTGGGAGGTGAGAGAAGGCAATTAGCAGTGTGGACAAGATAGAAGCCCAGACTGACTTGTAATGAAATAGAATGGAGGAATGAACCCGTGAGTAATGCCCTTGAACTCACTGAGGATTACAAAACCATTAAGCACTGGAATCTTCTTCTTTTTTTCTTTCTCAGAGAGCTGTGAGCCAGGAAGGTCCTGTACTTTTATTTATTCCGAAATGTTCTGCTTGATGGTAAAGATTACCCGGAGTGGTGCAGTACCCTGGGTCAGCTGTAAACTTTCATATTGTGTATTATTTGTTGTTGTTTCTTGCGTGGTTATTATAATATACAGAATGTGGCTCAGCAGCATACTATCATGTTTCAATTGAATTTCACTTCGCATTCTGTCCCCGCCATACATTCAGGTGTCAACGCACAAATGCTGTGCTTTTCACAGTAAAAGATTGCTCAATTTTCAGTAGATAATTGTGTGTTTTCATGCGATCTTAATTGACCCCGTGTCTGCAAACATCAGCATAATCCTGAGTGAACAAAAAGCGATAAACATGAAAAAAGAAATCCACACTCTTTTTTTTTTTTTTTTGCCGAATCACACTTCTTTTCAGGTCTATTTAACAAAATAGTTTTGTCTCAATGAATAATACACATTTCTTATTTCTTATGTCTTTTTTGTTTTTCGTTTTTTTTACTCCACCTCAGATTTCAGAATACACATTATATGTTTGAAGATATTTACATATGAACAACATGAGGAGCACCAAGGGTTGTTTTGAAATTTGGACCCTTTGTTTCTTGTACAGTTTAGGGTGAATCTGTGCAAGCATGTATTCATATACAATCAAAGATGCTTTTGATTTTTAAACTCAAATTTCAAATCTGTTATAGAAATTTGAGTGTCGCATGAACAGACCCTTGGTGCCCCAGAAACTAATACAATTGATTGTATAATAACAGTGTTTCTCTCTTCCTATTCCAGATAGTACTGTGTTGGTTTTCAGGCACACTTTATGTAACAGTTCTGTTGCTGAAAAGAAAAAAAAAAACATAAAGGAGAAAAAAAAACAATCTTTCATAGTTTCCAGCTACAGTAGGTCGGTGTCTCATGGAAAGAGCAAATGGTTCACCTTTACAAAATGCCCATGTACAAGCCTGTGGTTTGAATGATGAGAAGACCGATGGGGTCATTTGAGTAGACATTCACAGACCGACATAAAGACTCAAGTTTCTTGGCAGGAAATGAACAAAGACAGACTGCGCTGCTGATTCGTCCTTGAAACAGTGCAGCTTCACGTATATGCAAGGAGAAATGTAATTTCCCCTGGTTTGCCCAGGCAGAGGTTCTCTCTGAGATGCATATAGTGCATGTGTGCCGCATGAACGCCTCTTGTGTTTTTAAAATACACCCTGCTCTATCAAATGACGCACACAGGCAACTACTGTATGTTAATCCACATGGATCCGGACTGATCCTCTTTAGTTCTAAGGAATAAAAGAAATTTTCATTACAAATGATTAAAGAATCAAACGACTTACAGTGCAGAGCAACATACGCACCAGAGTCCTGCTGCGTGCCTGCATCTCATTTGTTGGAGTGAAAAATTCTTCCAGTTTTCTTTGACTGTACTACCTGCTCTGAATATATGATTAGCTTATTTCATATCTCCCTCTTCTTTTTTTTTTCTTCCCACCAGCAGCCTGAATCACAACCCAGCTCTTCTGTGCAGAAGAACAGTCGAGCGTGGTCTTGATCTGGATGGTTTGACTCTCTGTTGACACCAACCGCCTCACCCTCTGCACTCCTACCTTCACATCCATGGATGTGATGGAAACAGCTCAAAAAATTAAGGAGATGAGCAGCTTACCAAAATCCAGTGTAGCACAGAAGCTTGGGAGGAAGCTGTGTCAGAACAATTACGCAGTACAATGTGTTGCAGTGTCGCAAGGATCAAGTTGCCTGGTTACCTCTATCTGCCATTTTTGCTGCCTCTCTTTTTACTTCTGTCAAAAAAAAACAGCGTCTTTTTAGAGCCATCTGTGAATTCAAATCCCTATTTTTATTTTTATTTGTATTTGCATTTATTTTTTTTAATCTGTGATTGATCTGTCCATGTCCTCGTGCTCCTACCGATTCACCCTGCTGGCTGTTACTGGAATGTCAAAGGGTAAAACAATGACTAGTTTTAGTTAATACATAACGGTAAACCATTGCACAGAGAAGTGCAAACAAAGTAGCACTTAAAGCAGTCAGGGCTCTCCATGCAGCATGAAGCCAAAGGCCATGCTTTTGTGAATTTTATCTGCAACAGTAGCAATAAGGCATCGGTGGTGGCAGCAATGCCTCTGAGCCCTGTCAACTGGCACACTCACTTCAGTCTTTCTCTGTTGCTACCCAGTAAAGTAATTCCAATATATTTTAGGGATATATGTATGGGCTGAATAATTATGTGGCATTTAAAGTAATTAAGACGAATGAAGCTCCTTTATTAATCCTAAAATGTCTGGAGCAATGAGGCTGTGATTGATAAACCATAGATGTCAGTTTTGTTTTATGAGTCTGCAGACCTCAAGCTAGATAGATGAGGTCTGTCTCTTCACACTGAAAAGACACTAAATCACTGTAGCTTAATGATAAAAATGACTCGAGCTTCATTGTTGCACCTTTAGATTGGACTCCACCCACATCCTTTTCAGTTCTTGTGATTCCTCCACCACCCATGTGCTACAGTTTAAGACCGTGCAGCAGACTTTACGGACTGTGAGATTCTTCCAAAAAATTAGTTTTAGTGCCTTTTTTAAGGTAATATAGCTCTTTAGTCATCGGTTTTTATCCTATGTTCATTTCTGTCTCATTACAGAGTGCTGGGAGCTGCTATTAAGCAGCCCATCCATCACCACCCAGAAATAGGGTCTAAAAGGTTAACAGGAACGGATTTTCTAGAAATGGAATAAATTCTGGTGATGAATGGCACGAGTTTCCTGGAATTCACCTTTGAATTAATAGCTGGTATTTATCATCTTAAAAAAAAAAGAAAAAAAAAACATCACGTTTTGGCCCTGGTTGGGTGAGTTTTCTTTCAGACTGGACCACTTGAGGACCACTGTGGTCTGGGGGAAAATATCAAAACAATACATTAATTTGTCTCGATCTTATAGCCGTGGCCATAGTCACACCACACTGGAGGAGCTATTCTAACATATCAGAGAGGGGAGGAACTGAAAATTGATTAGATAATCTATAGCAGTGGGATAATGTAACCATGTCCTATCTTAACAAGCCTTCTAGGTTTAAGTGCTTCACTGGGTGCAGATTAACATACTGTGCCTATGAGATTGTGGATGAATTGGGTGCTTGTGTACGCTCACATGGACAATGTGCATGTGAATGCTACTTAAAAGCATTTAGACATGCACATCCCCTCCCTTTGTCTGCTGGTTCTTGTCGAGTGTGCCCAGCATGCAGGCTGTGGCAGCGCCAAGCACCCAGCTGGATGATTTATCACAGAATACTCCTTGATTAAGGGAAATTAAAGAAGGCTGCTTTTGGCTGGCTAATTGCTTTGATAACAAGTTCAAACAGTTAGTGGGAATATTTTGGAGGATATGGACCTCTGAGAGAAAACAATAATGACAATTAAGCCGGATGGGGCTGCGCAAAGTTGTTGTTTTGATTCAGTATTGAGGAATATTTAATTTACCCCTCTGGGTACTTTTGAAAAAAACTGATTCTCATAGCCGGCGAACATCTTTGCTTCTGCTAATTCCACAGAGCCTTAGCTTACCTCACCTGTGCTGCTACTATATAGAGATGTGTCTCAAAATCACGGTTTTGGGGGGTTTTATAGCGGTTTATAAAATTGAGAGTAGCGTCATCTAAGTGTTAAAGGTGACTTCCTGCCATAGTGATAAAAAGTCTTATGAAGACACAAACATTTATGTGTGATGTGCGTTTTGTAAACAAGCTCTTAGTGTGAAATTGTGAAACTCAAACACACCGTTGCAGTGCTTTCACCGGTGTCAAATCTCATATGACAAAGGGAGGAAAAAAGCGCTGTTAAGTGTGCTTACGGTTTTGCTTTTCCTGCTGTTGGAATTTTACAACACCTGCGTGGATTGTGACAGACAGACAAGCAGATGACATACATACAGAAATCAACATGAGCAATTCATCATCGACACTGGATAGGAAAGAGTTCCAGGAGCTTAGAAACTTCTTGTGTGAGAGCAGCAAGTCAAGCAAGTCAACTTCTGAAAATATATAGGACGATTAAAACTGGAGGGCGGAAACAGCCTTGAGTTCCGTCTTCTTCTCAGTGGCTAAATTTGTATTTGTGTGAAGCTTGTGAGAGCATCTCCTCGATACTATGCTGTCTCAGGTAACTTAGGAATTGTGCTCCTGCCCTGGCAATCATACAAAATGGTGCAGTAGGCAGGGCCTTGCCTGAGCTTTTCCACCATCCCCGGTGGAGTCTCTCTATGACAACGACTGGCCGTTGAGGCACTCCCGCCGCAAGCACTGTGCCGGCTTCCACCAGTCTCCGTTGTGGCAGCGGCAGATGGTACAGTCGTCCACCTTTACTTCAATTCCGGCTGGGATGATCGTTGTTCCAGCAAAGCAATTTGGACCTGCCGCATGGGAAGCGAGAGAAAGACAGGAAAGAAGGAATTAGAACGACAAGAAATGGATGTGGCTCTCCTGAGAGCTTCTCTTTTTCGGAGGGGTGGTGGAGTGATGCAGAGAGCAGCAGGGAGTTAGGGGAGTCAGGAGCAGACGTACAGATCTTTTCACGGGCATGCACCGATGGGCTTGTTTTTGCAACACTAAAGCGCTTTTGTTAGTCTCCCCTTCTCCCTCGACATGGAGCGCTTTGCATCCTAATGCACCGCAAGCAGAGAAGCCTGCCAGGCGCTGGCTTGGCAGTACAGAGAGGCTAGAGTACAGAGAGACAGAGGAAGAGAGAGAGAAAGCTGCTTTGAGAGGCAGTAGGGAGGATGGTGTTAATCACTTCAGTCTGCATGAAAAGGCCACAGAACTCCTTAGCAATTCCTTACAGTTTCTTTCCACACGCAGACACTGTACGACTTCCAAAACAATAAAGTACTCAGATTAATTTTGACATCTGATTTATCCTTATAAGACTGTAGGATTTATTTGCATGGATCCCTTTTCGTTGATAAGATTTATTTAATTCCAAAACATGTTTGATTGTGTAATACTGGAACACCTCATACCCACGTATTTGATAATCTCAGCAGATAGAGAGTCAGATTAGAGGGGTACATTTTAGGATAGGTACTCGAGGAAGCCAAAAATGCTGCTACCTTTGAGAGAATGCAGTGCATTCATTATTGGTAAACACCACCTGAAATTATTATATCTAATTTGTTTCTCCCTGCCTCGGGGTGATTTGAGGCTGTGTATCTTTTCCTCTGCCTCTTGAGACAGAAGAGCCAGAAGGTGCCAGGAATTTGCCCCAGTTTTAATCATTTAAATGAAGCAATCAGCAGCTCAATTGGTGTGACGGTGACTTTGGATTGCTCTCAGTATTCAGCTCTGTAAAACCTGCCCGATTCAAGACTCCTCTATGAGTAGTCATAAAAAACTCATATGTCTCATAACTCTTGAAGATACAGTAGCTTTCACGGCTAATATTCATGGACATCTTAGTGTCCCAGTGAATTTGATTTAGTATGGGCTAACTTAATGCTAGCAACGTAAATGTGAAACAGTATGGTTAGTCGGCCTGAAGAACCCACTTACACTGAATATGTTGGAGACACGGACCAGCTGCATGCAAATCTGCTCAACCTCTCCACTTGGACACACTAGAAGCCTTTTTTCACGGAAGACATTTTGACATTTCACAGTAGGAAAAGCAAAGGTGTAATTAATAAAAGAAAATACACAATGGCTGAATTCCATTTAGCTGTCTCATTTTCAGGGTACTGGTACTGTGCACACTGGCTCACTGTCTCACTATCATGGCTTGTAGAGACACTTGAATAGAAGAGAGCTGTCGTTAATGTCTCCTTTTAATGCTAAGACATATCAAAATGTCTCCTGTGCAACAGGTCTGTTAACGTTTTAATGGTCATGTTTAGGCAGCTTAGAGCACTTGATTAAGGTTAGGTAAACATCATGGTCTTGGTTAAATATTGAGAAAGTCACACTAAATTCAAAGCATGAAATGTGGCGTGCCGGCTTTTAATATGTTTGACCAAGCCCATGACTTTTACCTAACCTTAACCAAGCGTTTTAATAACCATAGAGGGTTGGCAATGACTTCCAATGTGGCCTGAGTGAAAATAAGGCACAGGAGGCCATAAACATCCATGTGACACTGACAAAGGAAGCTGCTACCTAGTATCCCCATACTTTGCATCAGCGTAGATGAGTCCCTTGCTTTATTCGGACCTGATAAAAGCCCTTTGATCTGAGCTTAGAGGAGACACTGAGAGCGCTTGCCAAGTCTTAACTCTCATTGATCTGCCTCTGGACAGCTGGCACAGGTTACAGGACAAACTCAGTAGAGGTTGATGAGGGTAGAGGGTGACTGGCGCTGTTGCCAAGTGCGATTGTTTATAGCCAGATAGATTTGGAGCCACAAGGACACAGTTTCAGCTACCTGTCACTGCTCGAAGGACACACGGTCACCTGTCTGAGCTTGTGATCAATTCATGGCCAATAAAATTCAGTGAAGTCAGAAAATGTTTGTCCTGTGTCAAAAGTGTCTCAGCACATCATTCTCTCCCTGACTACAGATTAAGGAGTGAATGCATATGAGGACTCATTACTGTCTATTTGGCTCAAACAGGATTCTTGCCTGAAGGTAAGAAATGCTTTCATACACATTCACCTGCCAAAAACCTGCAGTTCATAAGAAAAAGAAAAAAAAAAAGAAACTGCAGCTTGTCCACAGAATATGTCAATCTGAATATGTTACCCAACTGTAGCCAGCTCTGTGGCAGTGCTACTCAATGATACGTCTGTCAAAAAATCACATTAACAGCCTTCAGACCGATAAGACGTGGCAGATCTGTAAATGGTTTAATCCAATTGTACTGAGAAGACACTGCCCATTTTCAGACTACTTCTTACTATCATTTTAATCATGAGAATTACACAATTACATGTATCCCCTGATGCATTTACAGTATATAATTCATGATAACGATTACAGCTGAATCAGTCAGACTCATTGAATGTGAAGCTCATGGATAAGCTCTCCCACTGGCTGACTACTCCATTGTGCTGCCTTCTGCTCTCTGTTGCTGTTTTCAGGGAGAGACGCCAAGAAGCAGCAAGAAACTAAAAAGCTGCATGCTTAAAGTGGGAAGCTTTGACAAAAAGGTAGAAGCCGTAACCAACGATTTGGAGATTTGCAGCTTAAAATACACAGAAAGATTATAAAAGTTTTTTTAGATGTTGAAATGTTCAGACCTGCCTTCTCTATCTGAAACATTTTAATTAATCACCAACCACATCTAGCCCTAATTTAACCCAGATATCTAAATGTATTTTAACCTACAAATCATCAAATTAGTGATTAATCAGTCATTAATGGGAGCTAATTAGAATGTCCAAAACATTCCTCAGTAGCATTTTAGCCCTTAGCATAGGCTTAGGCCCGCCCTGGAAAATTCTGTTGTTTTTGAAATTTAAACAGCCCAAAAGCTGTTCTTTAACTATATAAGAATGAGTGGGTTCAGCCAGACCTTTCACCTGTGCTAGAACAGTGCAAAAGCAGTGTGAAGCTACTACAGCTAAACTTCCTACGCAGTGGAGTTTGTCTGCAAATCCCTCAAACGGCCCCGTCGACCACAACAACAAGTTAACCTAGCAGACACAGTAATCCATACACAATATACTTCTTTGCCTCTAGAAATAGACCGTCGCATAAAGTTTTACGAAGTCTGCATCTCTGAAATACATCTTTTGGGCTTTGGCTTCACCATAAGAGGCAGATGTGGCAATAAAACTAGCAAATGCTGTCCACAATGCAAGAAACTATTTCAGCTTTAGGATCATGTTAGCATTGTTATCGTTTGCATGTTAGCATGGGGATGTTAGCCTTTAGCTCAAAGTTCAGTCTCACAGACTTAAATGAGAGTAAAATAAGAAAAAAACTTTTCATTATAAATTAAGTATCCATCATATGTGATGGCAAACTGTTGTTATTGGTAAATCTTTCTTGTTATCCTTCCCTTGTAGAAGAATGTATTTAGTGCACAAAACACACTGATGTTTTAAAACCATTGCACTAGTTTCACAAAATTATTTAACAGCAATATTTGCAGCAGGTAAGGTAAAAAAAAAAACCCCAAATGTCTGTCTCCAACTCATTGCTTGTCTAACTGGTACATATAAGTGAATGTCTTCCTTTTACAGTCTCCTGTCCCTTGGGAATTAAACAGCATTCATTGTCCTCTCCCCACAGTCCTCAGCCATCCATTCCCATAGAGACTTATCTGGCTGTAAGGGCCTGACCATGCGCCCTTGGGGAGCCTAGAAAAGGCAGGCCTACCCTGAAATGCCAAGGGTGTCACTGTGTCCTGTCAGCCTGGATTAGCTCTCTCCTAGCAGCTTCTGCAGCCTTGTTAATGTGGGTGGATTTTTGTGTGTATGTGTGTGTGTTGAAATAAAAGAAAGAAAGCAAGGGGGATGAAGAGAAAATGAGAGGAAGTGTGAAAAAAAAAAAGCCGTGGGTAGTTGTGGTGAAATGGCCATTTAGTATCTCCCTCAAACTAAACTCTCCTCACATTTATAGGTCAACCACTGCTTTAAAAGAAAAAGAAAAATATTTCAGGAAACGTGTTTTGCCTTCTTTCAAAAGGGATAAATAGTTCCTCCATTTTTGGCATGGCCCTTTACATAATGAGGAGACTAAATGCAATAACCAAGGCATATAATCATGAGAGTAAATCTTATTGTTTATCAGGATCTCAGCTGAGTCGAAGAAAACTTTCTTTGCCACCTCTTCCAGCTCTCTAATTATCTGAAGCTTAGATGAGTGTGTGCGAGTATAATAAAATCACAAAATAAAAATCTTTGATTAGACAATGCAGCACTTTGTTTTGTCTGTACGCTTAATATGGACCTGCAGGCACTCTTTGCTGTTGATGATCCCAGCCAGGATCACATTGCAGAAGAGCAGTTACTGTACTTTTGTCATAAAGCCCCATCTGTCCCTCAGGATTGGTGCTGGCAAAGGGACATCTCCCATCCCGCCTTGTAAATAGCCAATGAACCATTGGAAACCTATAATTCTAATTTAGGGATTGGCTGTGTGTGACAAGGGCACCAGGGCACTGGGAGATAAAAGGCTCTCCGAGGACCCATTAGTCCCTCCTACCATGCCTTTAATCAATGGGCTAATGTTTACTCTGCTTAGTGTGTCATTTATAATTAAAACTAGTACTGCTCATTAGTGTACAACGGGCCCAAGGTAATAATTTTAATTCATAAAACATCAATTACTTCCTCATCCTCTAAAGGCGCGGCCATCAAATGGTGATACCACAGATAAACTTGCCATCATTGGTTTAATGAAAATTTAATGACTTCTGAGGAGTGTGTGTTGAATTCCAGAGGAGATGAGTGTTTACCGTTTTTACAGATGGGGCAGCACTGCTCCGGCTCATACACGGGGTTGACGCACTCTGGGACGGCGCAGTCGGACACCACACAGTGCACCTCGTTATTTGGTTCGCAGCGGCACCATTCACAGGGTGACGGCTGTGGGCACAGAGGGGAAGAAAAACAGAGAATCTAGGTTAGATGATTCAGTAGGTTTCACCTTTGTGTGTGTGTGCATGTGTGTGTGTGTGGGCACTGTACATGACTTATTACTGGTCAGTTGAAGAAAACAGTCTGCTCCTATTTGCATATTTGCTGAGGTTTTCCAATTAAAAATACTTGTATTATATGCATCTCATACTGTCTTAACAAACAAAGAAACGGGTTAATAAATTATTCACAAAGCCAACAAACAAGAGCCTGTAGCTGACTTTGAATAAAATTACTAGAAAAAAATTACTAGAAATAAGGGAGTCTATAAAGTGGTGTTCATGATATTTAGTATTTTGCTGCATTCTGCTACAGCCTGCCTCAGGAAACGGTTCAGAGGCTTATCTTACCACCTCTGCAACATGTAAATCAGTGCTATGCAGCTCTCTTTGCTACTGCCTCTTTCTTAACTCTATCTTTACAAAGTCTGTTGACCGGAAAATGAACTGTAATGCAATTACATGGAGTGGAAAAATACAAACTGTTTCCAAATCATGAAAGGTCAACTGTTCATCATATTAGATTTTCTTTCAGCTCATCACAGTAAACAGTCTTGTGAGGGCCTCCCTGCGCCGGGGCTGCTGGGTCTGCTCTTCCAGTAACTTAGTACTCTGTTGCTAACCTCAGAGGGTTTAAGATAAAATATTTATTTTTATTTAATTATTTGGTAGATGGGTCAATGAATCTGTAGATTCTTTCTTCTCAAAACTTTTCCAAATTGCAGCAGTCTGGATCTAATATTGACATGTACTGTATGCATTTTTTTTTTTTTTTTTAATGGATTAGTTTGGCATTTTGAGAAATACACTTATTCACTTTCCTGCTGAGAGTTAAATGAGTAGATTAGCTCTCCTGTCTGACTGGTAAATATGTTGCTTTTGTTTTCACACTTTGGTTTTTGTTTGCATTAAGGAAACAAGCTCCTGTATAATGTGCTTATTAGTGAGTGTAAGATGTGCTGGTGGGTGGATTTTGCTACCCGTAGACAGAGCCAGGCTAGCTGGCTATGGCTACAAATTTACCACACAGACATGGAAGTGGTGTTAATCTTCTCATCTAAGGCCTAGCAAGAAAGCAAGCTAAAGCTAAGTCACCCCCCCCCCCCCCCCCCCCCCCCAAAAAAAAAAAATGTATGCCATCAGCTATCCCAAATATATTTGTTCAAGCAAGTTTGCTATATTTCCATCTGTTAGTGACAAATTGAACTATGTTAATAACAACAATGTAATTTTACTGTTCATAATCCAGTTTGTGTAGAGATACGTGGAAGAACTGTGGTTATACTGGATGCCTCAATGTGACTTTTATCAGCTACTTTTGCCAGGATGCATTAAGTGGCACAAACTGGCAAGTGTCAGGCTCGTATCTTTATTAGAATTCATGGCAGTCTGGATGCACTGCAGCCACAAATTGGATATGAGGAACATTTAGAGATGGAGATGGCTAAACAGTACCAAGGAAAATGAGTGCATGACCTATTTTTTGATTGTGGCCCATAGTTCCTGTTCTTAAAACAGGAATCTGCGTATGTAGAATGAGATCTCCAAAAGCTCCTTTAAGGGTCAGATCAGCGAAGATTCAGGCATGAACTGAAAGCTCTTTCTTCCTGTTATTCCAGTTTCCCTCCATGCGATAGAAAATGTTTACAGCTGCCTCAACTGTTTATTAGATAAACCTCATCTAATATGTCAGACAACTGTTCAGTGAGATTAAAAATTAGGATCAGATATGGCGGGCGTTTATAAAGGGCAGTGTTAGGGCCTTTAGAAGAAATAAGAAATACCCATATAGATGACATCTCGACATTTCATATCTGACCCACACAACTAATCAACATCAGTCTGCTCACACCCGCAAAAAGGTTTCTTTTTCACAAAGTTAAGCACCCACAGATTTATCCGCCCTTCTGTCAGTTTGAGGGCTCATGCAGAAATGTACCAATTAAACAGAAAGACGGCGTCGCATACATAAGGAACCTGCGCTACACTTTGTCAACCTGACAGGCTTAACCTGTGGGGGCTGGCACGGTGGGATTCAGCGTCAGTAGTGGAGCATAGAGGGCTGCGTCTGACACATACGATCTGGATTCATGATGTAATGAGTCAGGTGTATGATTCTACGAGTTTCTCTAACAGAGATATTTCGCTTGGTCTTACGACCAGAAATTACATACGTAAAGATGAGCTTTTGTTAGCTGTGAGCTTTCTAGGCTGAACCTTGGACAACAAATAAAAGCAATTACACCTTACTTTACATTGACACTGCCGGCAGCAGGAACCCAGGTTGAGGCAATTACATTAGGTAATACCAAATATGTCTCATCAGGGAATTGAAGCAACAGTAGTTTGCAATAATGAGATGCATACTGTGTGTTTATTGCAGCCTTTAAATGGAGGTTCACTTAGTGTGTTTACATGCACACTAGCACGGTTTATGGGGAAATCCTTAATATGTGTTTGTCCATGTAAACATGATGTTCTGGTTTGAGAAACCTGGAAAAGGAGCACAACAGTTGCGATAGTTACTGAGATACGAGGCCATGCAAACACCTTATCCATCCTCCGGATCGTAGTGCACCATATGTGAAAACATATCCTCAACTTGAGTTATTTAGTTGTTGTTAGTCCGTAACACACACACACAAAAAAACTGATGATATGCTAAACTGAAAGTGAAAGTCTAGCAAGAAAGTCTGAATGCGGAGGATAAATTGGATTGCTGCTCTTGTAGTTTATTACTGCTGATAAGATGGAGAAACTGAGACCAGATTGCAGCAGAGTCCTGGCAGCACAGAAACTAAAATGGGCTTATTCTTAAACGCTGAAAGAGCTCAGTTTGTGCAGAAATGAGAGTGGCTGCATGTTGAGGAGTCAGACAGACCTGCACTGACGCAGACAGTCAGAAACCTGCACACTGTTGAAATAATACATCAGAGGATTTGAATAACCATGTTTTGCATGTTCTCTGTATGCATACACACATAGTAATAGCGTCTTACCAAACAGAATTAACACAGAAACATGCATCCAGCAGTTTGTGAATGCAATGTTACTGGTAATGAAAGCAACAGGCTACCAACGTTACATGCCTCTCCTTTACAGAACCTGTAGCAGTGGTTGGTCGATTAAGTGCCAGTTAGAAGTATCTAATTATAAGTAAAGGCACTGCACAAACATGAATTCACTGTAGGAGCAGGACAATTAGTTAAGTGGATGGTAAGTATCCAGCTAACACCAATTTTGATTCATATTTGATCAGCTGCCAAACATACAGCAAGGAAATTACTCTAAAACATTAAAATGGGGACAATTAGACACAGTTTCACTAGTGTCTGCATCTGGCACAGATACAGTATCTCTTTCCCCCCCATAAGGCATATTACTATCTTTAGAGGATAGAGAGGGAGATGATTAGACATCTTATAGTAGTCCTTAAGGTCCACATTAGTGATGCATGACCAAATCTAAACCTTTCATTTGTTTTTCTTAGAAAATGCATTGTCACTAATAGTGGCTGTTGGTTAATTGTAGCAATAGAAAATTCATTCAATCATTCAATCATTTGATTTAAGGAAACAACCAAAGCCGAAACTTTGTTTTTATTGTTTCTGGCTCACATTCATTTTTAGTACTACAGATGTGACACGTAATGGGCAGCTGGCATTTTGACATACTGTATGCAATACTGAGAGTCATCCACTGCTGTGTCCTGATCTCATAGGTGCCACTTCATCCACGTGGTGTTAATGTACAAACAAGAGGACTGGCTGTGAGAGACAGTGGTGTTTATTCACATCACACACACTGGCCTTTAAAAAATAAATCATTTCAAAGCTGAAGTGGCATTTCTCTGCAGGTTAAATTGCCACAATGACCAGCAAAGCAGCTCAGGTAGAAACCTGCCATTGAAGGAGTATATTAAAAATCGGACACATTGCGGATTCCTTCAATGTATTCAGCGGCGCCTGGTGCTTGCAGTGCGTCCTTTTGTGTGAGGTCTACTGTGAAGAGGATCAGTCATGCCTTAGCCCAGGCTCACAAAACAAAATGGAGTGCCAGTACTGAATTTGGACTTGTTGCCACATGTTTTGGTGAAGAAGAGTCCCCCGTTGTCCCCCCCATATTTTTCTGGGGGCTGGGTATTGGAATGAATTGGCTGTCATGCCTTTCATTCCCACGCTGAGACAAACGGAGAAGGGGCAGGGAAGCAATGAATAGTCAAATAACCTTCAGCTGGGGCAAATGGTAATAAAAAGAACTTTGAGGCTGGACAACAGGGTCACAGAAAATCCACCCATGCGGTTAATAGGAGGGACGGGAATGGATTGACAGTCACACTGCATGCTGCAATATTTTACTGGTGCTCAGGGAATACAGAGAGAGAGTGAGAGGAGGTAAGACTGTGAGAGGTTGTATGCTAAAAAGGACTTTAAGTGCAAGTTCAACCCAGAAAAAAAAAAAAAAAAGCATGTTTGAAAATTCTTTGTGGCCTAATTGTTTGCACTTAATTATTTCTTATAATTAGCACCCCTGTTGCTTCTGGCAAATTGGATAGGAAAATCAATTGGAGCAATCATTTTTAGAGCTTTTATGGCAGTTTTTTTTTTCTCACAGGTGTCAATGCTGAAAAGCAGAGTCACTAATTACTGTTGTGTGCGATGTGTAGGCTGTGGGTCTGTGCTGTTTTAAATCAATTATTGCTTTCACAATGCGTTTTTTGTAATTAAGCTACAACAAGTTCTGCATAGACGTTTGTTGTACTGAGAAGACAATTAAAAGTTAAGAATAAGAAAAATGACAAAAAACCTGTATATTCTATGATTTGTATCTGTTACAGGTGCATAAAGTAAAAAATTTTTTTTTTTTCCCACTGAAAATTAAATTGCCTTAACACTGAAGCCCTACTCCTTAACTGTGGTGCACTGGATAGATTAGTACCGGTCTCATGGGGATTTAAGGAAAGGTAAGTAGAAATAAAGTAAGGCTGCGTGTTTTAGCAGTTATATTACTTGGAAATTAATCAATTAACATTGGTTGTTTCTAAATGGAAAAGATAGATAGATCTTTTAGCTGAAATCTCCTGTGTGTACCTTTATCACTGAAAATGTTGGAGCCCCTCCCCCCCTTTCTCAGTTCTGTGTTTCTTCCCGAGGGGGGATCGCAGGAAGCACGGACGGGATTGTTCACATTTGAGTTCACATCCCAGCCCTAGCCTGACGATCTGGGATCTGAACTCACCCTATATCTCCTGGTTCTTGATTGCAGCTGCGCTGAGGCCAAAGGCACGCCGGCAGCCATGCTGGGCGGGCTGGTCCCCTCCTCATCTGATGGGGAACCCTGTAGGTGAAACACCTACTAAGGGTGAGTGGCATGACTCTCTTACAGGGCAACAAAACAAAATAGTAGAAAATACACCCACTGGTAGTAAATCTGCACCTGCAAAACCTACAGCAGCGTTAAACACTATGTTGCTAAAAGTAAATATTTAAGTGGACCAATTGGTGCTAGGAAATGCACTTATGACTTATTTGTCAGGTTGCTCATGCATGAGTTATACTAGCATTAGATTCAACAAATGACTGACTGACATTGCACTGCAGTCAGCTGCTTTATGTTGAATGAATGCCCATTACCACTTGCATGTAATGACCGACCTATTGCATGATGGGATTTTCAGCATAATGAAACTGTAAAATTAATTAAGTGTTAGCTGATGCCAAACTATGAATGGCTACATTAATTCAATTCAAACTTAGACATCCGAGCATCCCAGAAGCTCTAAACTGACCACATCTCTTTTGTTATCTTTCCGAGATGCAGCGTCTCTGCACTTCTTGTCCATCACCTGTTACTGAATATAATTGCAGTCGTCTGCCCTGTGCAGCATGATTACTGCAAAGGAAATGCCAATGAGGCCCACACCAAAGGTTAACCTGTCGGCATCTCGAAACAGGGGTCTGTATCCCGGATACTGACGGCCTTTGATTTCCTTGAACACTGCAGGGTTCCGAGGCTTTCATGTCCTCACTGAAAAGACTCAAGCTCCACACTGGATGTGGACTAAGACGTTAGAGTTACTTGTGTGGTCTTAGATGGACAAGGGTGGTTATCCTGCACCAAAGATATTTCTGTCGTGTCATTTTTACCAAGATAAGCAGCAAGAACAAATGAATGTTCTTTTTTTTTTCTCCCCCTCAAGTATGAAGAGATGTCCTTCCCTCTCCAGGGCCACTAGTCAAGGTTAGTATGAGGGTGAGGTGCACTATTGATGGACTTGATCTCACATTAAACTGCATGGCTTATGCACACACAGCAGCCCTTACAAAAATCTGTCGGCTTGCATCCCAATGCAGGACTGAGCTTGATGCTGTTTGACATTCTAACACACCATTCAGTACATAGGCTGATCCCACACACCTATTATTAACAGGAACACTATGTCACTTTCATGCTGATGTGCCAATACATAATGTAGGGCTGTGGCTAACAATTATACTGGTTTGTCTTTTTAATTATGATGACAATGATTTTCAATTTACAATGATACAAAGCATAAGAGGAAGCAATCTGACTGGTCGGAACCAGGAATAATTAATATTTTTCCTTGATGAAGGACCCAAATTATTAATTTCATATCTAAAGTGAGTATTCACTTTTGTGTTGATTGACTAATCAGTTAATCAACTAATTGTTTTAGGACTACTATAATGGCCCCTAGAGGCATAAAAAATCCCTGTTAACATTGGAAAACCACAATGCTGTTACTCTCCCTTCATCTAGCTGAATGTACTAGAGTCAAATTAATGCAAGTCAAAATGAAGAGCACCTAAAAAGGTTTTTCCATTAAGTGATGGGTAATCACGAGTCACTTTATTTTCCTGTTGTGGTTTTTTTAATTCTGTCTGATTTCTCGAAAATTGCATTTCCACAGATAAACTGTAGCAGAATGGTTACTAAGGACACTTGTCTTCATGTTATTTGGCTTAACTGACTGTGCAGCCCCCTGCCTTCTTCAATTTGCTTCAGCGCCATGACATGCTAATATTCACAGGTGTGACATGTTGCAGCATCTCCCAGCAGAGGTTTTCTTTGCCTCGCCTTGAAGTCATTATGAATCCAAGCTGAAACAAACATACTGCTAATTACACAGTGACATTCTGAGGGAGCCTTGCATGGCAGGTAAAGAGAAACAGACAATGCAGATACAAATTTTATTCATACTGATGATAATTTAATCAGGTGTGATTTTTTTCTTGTAAAGCACAATTTACTTTGGATTCCCCTTACGTTTGTGGAATCACTGGAGGATGGTTAAACCCAAAATGAAACTTTAAGTTATGTCAGTCAAAACTGCAAGGAGGGTTTCAATATTAAAAGATGAGTTTGTGATGACTGTTTAGATTTTGTTGCAAATTATATTCTTATGGAACGATACAGCATAAGTTGTAAAGAATAGTGGGTCAGATGTCTAATTATACATAACTATAGAAAATTCAATCTCTCAGCTCCTCTGAACGTTTTAGCATCTTTCAGCTAATTGTTTTGGTTTTACACTCTGCAGAACTTTACTGTTCTGGCTCACTGTCAGTGCTCATTAACCTCATATCAAGCTGCGTCAGGCAGCAGTGTATAGTGAAAACTCTCCTTTAAATGAACAGTATACTGCCTGTCCAACACAAAACAGCAGACAAATCATTTAGTGAATCGCTGCTGAACGTAGCAGAGCATTTAGCTGCTAAAGAGATACATAGTATTTCTCTAAAGTTGCGAGAGACCAAAAACAGAGCAAAAAGCAGAGTGATTAGACAAATTCAGCTAGCTCAAAGACAAATTTTGTCTTGTTTGAAGGTGAAACTTTTGTAAAAATGGGACAAGTTTTGTCAAAGCCATTAAATGGTCTCCTGAATAAATAACTGAGATTGCTGTTTTCTTTCTTTATTATTTGGGTTTACATTTTGTTTGCTTTCTGGTATCTCCATAGCAGTTGCCCAATAGTGCTGAACACTTTGCTTAATCAGCTGGTGATTGTGCTAGTTAATTTTGGAGCTTTTGAAAGGTTAGTTCAGAGTATTCATTTAGTTCTGGAGTGCCTGTTTTTGCATAATATTTATAGCTGACAATTGCTGCTTCTCTTATTGGGGTCTGGCAACACTTTACAGGTTAACAAGTAGGCTTTGCTTAGAACAGGTATCATTTCAAGTTGGCTGCACAACTATGAAATCTGCTCTTGTTCACTGACATATCAATGTAAATCCTTTCTACACCTGATTGGAAGAACCTATTACTCACAGAGATGTCACTTGTCTTTTCTTCATTATTTTTTTAATACTGGAAAAATTGGTGGCTGTGTATGAATTTGTCTATTCACAGAAATCAACGTCTGAATGAATCTGAGGTTAAAAAAAAAAAAGAAAGAAAAGAAAAAAGAAAGAAAGAAGAAAAAAAAAGAAATAGGCCATGCAGCTGGATGTATTGTTGTCACCACATAACCCCAGTGTGCTGGCTCATCTCTCCCGGCAAATACTGGGCTCACTACATGTTGGTCAAATCACTACAGCAGACACAAATCATAATGAAGTTTTCCATTTGGCATTTATTGCATTTGGGTGATACAGTTATATGTACTATTATGTTAATGTACTATTCCTAGCCAGTTAACCAATGTATGCATTTGCACAGACAAATGCCACAATTAACATTAGAGCTATACCATTGTTTAGGGAGCATTGTGTCATATTATATTTCAATCACTTACAGCCTAAATCCACTTGTGAGGAATTTGAATGAGGAGGTTTCCTCACGGGCAGCAACAGTTTAAACACAGACTGTAGCTGTCATGCTCGTAGTGTCATTTCTAATCAGGCAGTACTGTCATGCTCCATAACAGCCGCTGAGACACTGGTCTGTATGACTAGAAACAGTGCTCCCTTTGTAGGAGACACAGGAAAACTGGATCTGCCAGCCATGACTCAGTGTCCACAAATCAGAGCATTAAAATACTGTTATAGTATCCTTCAGTTTAGTAATGCTGGGTAAATGTTCAGTTGATGATTGCAGGGAGTTGGGGGGGTGGGGGGGGGGGGGGGGGGGGGGGGGGGGGGGGGGGGGGTGACATCACTCTGGGAGGCAGCCATCTTTGTGCCCTTGGCCAATAAACACATTTCATGATGCTTTTACAGTATGCCAAAAGCCGCTATACACTCACACTAACTGAGAGCGTCACTGACCCACACCCTGGTCAATGCTACTGCTGTGCTGTATTTTTTGCAATTTTAAATAGTACGTATCTCAAAGACGATTGCTCTCAACACATTGCAAGACCAAAAGCAGGGTGAGGGTGTTTGATCTACTTCTGTAGTCCTGGCCTTTTGTTCCTATGAGACATAGGAACATGCCCGTCATTACATTAGATTCTGCTTTGTGTTTGACCTCATTCATCTGTATCACTTGACCGTGAAAATGCAAAGTTCATATGATTGTATACAAATAGACCAGACAAACCGCCATGTAAGATGGTTGCTGTAGTGACATCCAGACTTTAATCAGAATGACTAATCGTAGATTGATTGAGACTGACTGGCAAAATGAAACCAATTCATTAGCATCAGTTGGGCACTATCAGCCCCCAAAGGAGTTGAGATGTGCTCTAATAAAACTATTTCACCATCACTGTACCATAAAAAAAATCATAAACGCTCCTCCTATGAGACTGGAAAATCAGTGCATGTTGGGAATGTTGGTTTTATTTTTGCTAGACTTTTGCCATGACTTGGGTTATTATAAGTTGACCCACCTGAACCTGTTCATCAAATGAAAAAAAATGTAAGCAATAAACTAAGGTTATTTAAAATCACCTCACTATGTTGGGACCTTATCTTACAAGTCAGGTCTTACCTTGAATTCTTCCAGGATTTTATACGTTTTCCCCCGGTACTCGCAAAAGTTTTAACCTCCTTGCACTCGGGGCAGCATCCATTGTGTTCCACTTTGGTGCACTTGGGATGCAGTTTGGCGGCACTCGGGCTGGTCGCACACGGGCCCGTCCTCCGTGCACACGCACGGACAGTTCGAGTGTCCCGGGTAGAAGCGCTCCCCGAGTTTGTAGACGAAGCCACTGTCGTCCACGCATCCTTTCCCCCGGTAGTCATCGAAGACGATGTTTTCACCGGCGGTCCGCTCCGCCTCGTCCGCGGCGTAATCCTCGGGGTTTCCCACCGAGGCCGGAGACGCGGCGCTCAGGGCCAACAGGAAGACGAAGGCGGTCGAGAGGAGGAGAGGGCCCATCCTTCGCCGCGGTATCGATATCCACATTCAACAAGATAGTGTGGATGTCATCCCTAGGCTCCCGGTATCCTCTCCGGGTCCGTCCTGCGCTTCATTATCGTCGTCATCATCATCATCATCATCATCATCACTTGAGGAAATAGGCCTGCAGTGAAAAAAAAAAAAAGAAAGAGATGATGTGATTGATGGTGATTCTTCTGCTGCAGTTTCCGCACATCCTCAAAAACTACAAAACCCCACCTTCCCAGGACTTTGTCTTTTCTCCTTAGGCCTATTTATATTTAATTTGCTGTGTCCTGCTGCTGCAACCAGTTCCCTTTAGGCTGTCATTCTCTTTAGGATCATTCAAGTTTATTTAATTGTTAACCTTTTCCATCTCCAGAGACGAGAGGGATTCTCTAATGGGGCTTACTCAACAGGCTAATGTCATTACTCTTGAATGAAAATTAAAAGAAAAAAAAAACATTTGTTAACATAAGAAGTATGCAGTCTACTGTATATATGCCCTGGTGTGTGTGTGTTAATGTGTGTGTGTGTGTGTGTGTGTGTGTGTGTGCGTGCGTGCGTGCGTGCGTGTGTGTGTGGTGGTGGTGCTCAGCCTACAAATGATCTTCTTCGTGCACAATCTCAGCAAATAGCTGAACGTCCAGCAACGGAGGAAAAGGTTAAAACATCCATTATCTGAAGTGGGTGGAGTGTGTTCTTCACTGTATTCTTCCCCACATCCAATACAAACCCAACCTATTAGCTGTCTTTGTACAATTTCAAACTCCATGGGACCGACCATAGACAACAGGTAGCTATTAGTCTGTATCAGAGTCCCTTGAAGCCAGTAATTATACAAATCACCGCTTTGACATTTGATAAACAGTAACCTGTTCTTATTAAATCAGCCAAGCAACATGTAAATGTCCCGAATCATTGTTAAATGCGCAATGATTCAACCCAAAATCCATTACCCTTTGGTGGGGGGGCAAACACAGAGCAAAAATCCAGGCAGTTAAGCAACATATAGCTGAAGATAGACATATACGGTTTGATTTCTAAGTGCTGCTTGTCTTGACAGATCAATTGAAATGCCTGAGACCACAGGGTTGTTAATGAAACGGCAGAAAAAAAAAACTCACCGCGTTGAAATAGCTTGATATCCAAAATAGTCCGAAGCCAGAGTGCCCAACACATAGAGGGCTAGAGTCGATTATAGATAGTCGTTTAGCCTTTCGGAAACTTCACTTTTATCCACAGGGTAAAAATTCACCAGGCTCCACAAGACACTATAATCCTCCTCCCTCCTCCCCCCCGCCCCCCCTCGGTAGTGATGATGGGTTTAAAAGCAATTAGAAATCAGCCATTTGGAGATATGGTTCCCTCTTTTCCAGTGCAAAGAAAGCGAAATCCGCGTAAAAGTATGTCTGCTTCATCTTTATCCTCATTGGACTCACCTTTTTGAGATAATATCGCAGTTCACGTCCAAAGGCATGCGGTGCGCAGAGAGAAAACAGAGACAAAAAAAAAAAAAAAAGAAGCACAGCGAGAAAAAAAAATCCTCTGTAGCGTTCCCTGAGAATCCGGAGTCAATTCAATATTTCCCAACGGTGCAGGTGAATCAAAGGCAGCAGTCAGCCTTGTTGCACATATGTGTGGAGCCAATACATCCAGCGGTTGCATGAAAAAAAAAAAAAAATCCCGATGGGTATAAGTTAAGGAGTGTTAGAAAGAAATGAAAACCATCAGGCTTTGAAGCCGGTCATCAGGCGATTGTCGGTTTTCGCCAGAGGTCGCATTCGTCGTCAGCAGGCGAGACTGAGGAGGGAGCGCTCCGACTTTCAGCACCTCGGAGAGCGACTGTCTCCTGCGTCCTACACTGAGCAGAGCAGAGCGCCCCCCTTCCTCCTCCTCCTCCCCCACGTGCGCGCACACACACACACACACACCCGCTTCCCCACGGTTTCCCCACACTGTCACTCACAGACACAACAACGCTCACATCTCACGAATCCCAGAACAACTCCGACTGGGTTTCCTGAACTGGTCCTGCAGGAGTCAAAGGCTAAAATCAAGTCAAACGACGTGATAAGTGGTCAGTAGTCAGAAAGGTTCCTGCAGGGGCAGCTGGTAAGTTGAGGAGGTAGGTTAGATTTGCCAGATGTGGGTGAGTGTGAACTGACGTCTCTGTGTGCATGTTTGTGTCATCATCCTTCCGTGCATGTGTGTCTGCGTGCGTGCGCAAGTGTGCCTGTGCGTGCCAGAGTGTCTTCACACATGACCTGCAGCGAGTTTCCCTGAGTCACTCATTATTTGCAGCACACGGTTTACAGAAACCCTATTTGTATTCAGTGCTGCAATGCAAAAAGGGAGTCTGACTTCTCAGCCCCTACAACAACAGAAAAAAACAGTATGGCTTTGCAGAGCAGCATCGGCTTTGTTTTACAGATGGCAGCCCATAGGGGGCCACTGCCATTCAGTCTGAGCACAGATGACTGAATGGGACCCAAAAGACCTTCACTTAATTAGTTATACCCATGAGGGATCACACACATCTTATCAACGGGCAGCCCTATGGCCTGTCTTGTTCAAATATGTGTCCATGGCCTTGATCTGATGATTAAAAGCTCCTATTTTATAGGAATTTTTTCGCTTGAAACACCTGTCAGTCCCCAGGGTAACTCAGTCCAAAACTCTACTGCCATAAAGTATTAGAAATGATACATCTTCTGCACATCTGCTGCATGCTTAACCCATCATGGGAGGTCAACTCCAAACCAAAATGAATTCCCATGTAATCACTCCACCACTTTCTACCTGACTGAAAACAAGCTTTAAAAAAGATTTAGACTGCTATCTGTTATATATATCTATATATATAGCTATATCTATATCTATCTATCTATCTATATCTATCTATATATATCTATCTATATATATATATATATATATCTATATATATATATATCTATATATATATATATATATATATATATATATATATATATATATATATATATATATATATATATATATATATATATATATATATATATATATATGACTACCTCATGAAAGTGATTGAGAGAATGCCAAGAGTGTGCAAAGCTGTCATCGAAGCAAAAGGTGGCTGCTTTGAAGAATCTAAAATATAAAACATATTCTGGTTGGCTGAACACTTTTTTGTTGACAACATAATTCCATATGTGTTCCTTCAGAGTTTTGATGTCTTCAGTATGAACCTACAATGTAGAAAGTAATAAAAATAAAGAAAAACCATTGAATGAGAAGGTGTGTTCAAACTCTGGCTCTGTGCTAAACATCATCTCATATTTGCACATTTAATGAAAAAAAAAAGGAGTTAAAACCAATCATTCCATGTCGATTTCCCTTCGCTATCTTCACTAATAATAGAGGAGGAGATGGACATAATGAGAAACTAGGGAAGGCCTTTAAAGGTTTGAGACAGCTAAGGTGTGAATTGTGTGAACTTCAAGTAGATATCCCAAATTTAGCAAGTCATGCATGGATATATCTTGGGTCTATTCTCCTCTGAGCATGGTCCTGGGCTGCAAACAGCAAACCTGCTCTGTGGTAACATTTGTCAGGTAAATTCAACATCAAGCTCAAGCTTGATGGCATTCAACCTCCACAGCTAACACTCTATCTAGAGAGCAGCCAGCTCGTGTCACCTAAACTCCACCAATTAATTTCCTGATCTCAGGGAATCTAAAGGCAACAAATAAATAAATAAATAAATAAATAATAATCTAATTCAGTACAGTACAGCCAGAGCCACTGACAGGGATCACGCGGGGGTTCGTTATCTCTAAAAGATGGCAGGTGTTTGAAATGCGGATGCTGGCAAAGCTGCAATCACAACAAAACCTGTGGCAATCGGGGGGGTTTGTCAAACTCTTGGTAACACACGCAAAGTGTATAATTACTGTGTCAGCTGAAACATTTAACAGGCAAACACAAGAGGGCAAACTGAGGTTACACTCTTAACTTTTCTCCTTGACTGACTGCAGAATCAAGAAAGGCATATTTTCATTGCATTTTCATACAGTGTTTGTGTTTCTCTTAATCGCCTCTAACACTGACAGCTGTTCTGTCATAATTTCACATTTACATTTAACTTAATATGTGGGCTGTGTTTTTCCCGTGTCACTCTAGCAAGGCTTGGTACCCTTTTCTGATGTCCTTCCCCCTTCATATCATGCCTCCTGCACAGACAGATGTATTCTGTGCCAGAGTAGGAAACTGTTAATAAAACCAATGAATCCCTCATGGTTTCTAAATGCATGTCTTTCTCCAAGACTTCGTCCTAACATGCAAGTTTTATCCAAGATAAAACCGTGCATTTTCCAGGATGTACTAGAGTGTGTCTTTAACTATGCACCACAAACTCCCTACACAACCCCCCGCCCCACACACACACACACACACACACACACACACACACTCTCTCTGCAGAGAAACATCTTGGCCGTTGACCTGGTTACAGAGAAAAGGAACACTTATGGTTCGTAAAGCCTCTCATCTTCCTCCCTCTTCTCACACCACCCTCTGCAATGGAGCCAGAACAAGTATATCATTTATTAAATCTGACATTGCACTTGAGTAAATGTTGGATCCTAATGTGAGATGTGTTGTCTAAGACAGCCGACCAGCTACTCCAGCACGCCATGGTCCATTAGGCCTTCACTCTGGCTCACGAAAAACATGGGGTGGATAATACAAAACAACAAGTACTGAGAGATGTACTCAAGCAACCGCTTCTATTAACAGACTACCCCTGTGCTATTGCAGGGTGGTGAAGTTGTCTGGTTGGTGGGACAGTACTCTCACATGACATTTTCCTGAGTCTACTAACAGTGTTGTTTCCATTTCAGTTGTGTTTGATGTGGGGCAAACAATTCCCAGCATACAGGACTGGGTTCCAATTCAATCAGCTAATGGACAGGGAGCTCTTCACCCCCCCCCCCCCCCCTCCCCTCCCCCCCGACCCCCTGCCTCCCCAGCCTTCCACCACCTCCGTTTTCCTGCAGCAATACATTCACGACAGCAGAGTCTGTACCAAATGTTATAATGGTTTAGCCATTAGGGCTACATTTATAGCCTGCTAGCAGGTCTCTGGCATTATATTTGGTCACAGCCATTCATGCTAACTTATTAAACTGAATGCCAGAGAGGGAGAAAGCAGAGTGAGCTGAAGCCAGTGAGAGAGAGAGAGAGAGAGAGAGAGAGAGAGAGAGAGAGAGAGAGAGAGAGAGAGAGAGAGAAGAAAGAGAAGAAACAGATAGTAGGAGGGGAGGGGGGGCCTCAGGTGAATCGAGACTTTTGTGTGGGTGAAGCATACATTTTTCCTCTTCCATGGAAATAGTGGTTATGCTTAATAAAGGCTTTGTGCTAATGTCTTTGGCAGGGAATTTTACATTTAACAAGGCAGCACTTGCTAAGTGTTCTGTTTTTGCCATTAAATTAACACTAGTAGTACAATTTTACTGTGACAAATTTAATCCTTGACTTGAGCTCTTGCAATCCCCTGCTGATTTGACTCCATAACAATGTGAATTCATGTGTCTCTGGCTCATCCACACACACTCAAAAAAAAAAAAGTTCTGCAGACTGCTTTGAGACAGTAAAATTATTTTTGGTCTTCTTATCATTTTGAATGTATTCGCATTTAAAACGTAATGATTTCTGAGAAACGTTCCTCTCATGGTACATAAAGTATAACATCAATATGCAGAAGCTGAATAATGGACCATCAGACACTTGTAAAGGTATTCACAGAATGAAAAGAATTCTTGATCCCCAAGTTTCTAAATATACAAACTCTGTCAGGCAGAATCTGGTAGAAATATATATGAAATGATGCCACAAAACTTTTAGATCATTTCCATTTTCTAAGAATTTCTTTGCACATTTAAACGTATATAGATACAGAAAATACAGTATAATATTGTCAGACAGCATGGAACAAGTATGGAATAAGAATAAGCATGAAACAATGTATTAACTTCAAACTGGAGGCTTTTTGTAGCCTGTGTGCTGCATAGATTGTATGCGTTAAGTGTTCAATTCCAGCCTGCCTTCAAGAGAGTACGTCTCATAGCCCCACACTGTTTCACCCCATCCACCATCCCCTGTGGTCCTATAAACCACATCCTGTATTACATGGCACACTGACTCAGGCATTCAAATAGTCCTTCTAAAGCAAGAGGAAAGAGTTTCAGTGGCTTCTTGGGATGAGTCAGCTTGGTGGCAATGGTGAATGGGGAAGAAATCTGTGCTCTGGTCTCAGTTTGCTGGTGGATCGTGGGTCTCCCTGTGACACTTATTATCCCAGCTGTGTGTAACAGTGCCCCTGTGGGTGCTGGCATTTTCCACCGAGTTAGAATAAGAGCTCTCTTCTCCTCCCATAGGGGACCTGTAGAGACTCTCTGATTCGCTTTCTCCAAAGGCTGACGATGCTTCAGCAGCTCCGGGGAGGTACTGAGCTCTGAGACTGTGTCGCTGCGGTTGGTTGCCTCTTAATGACTCTGCTGCTTTAGACATGCAAATAGAGTTGAAGTGGAGAGAGGGCCTGGAGGGACAATTTGGCATATGAATCAAATGCAGTATAGTGGATATTACTGTGTAAAATGAGACTAAGTTTTATGAATAAATGAGTGAATGAATGAATGAATTGAATACCCGACAATACCAGTGTGCATCATGAGTAATTTGATTATGAGAGATTTTAGGCTGCCTGTAAAAAGCAGTCACCACTTTTCTGTGCTGATGCTGATTTGTCTGAGAACATGGACAGAAAACCCCTGGAAGATGCTTTAATTTTTCAGGAAGACAGATAAGAGAAGTGTTGAATGTAGTGATTGCATTGAGTAACAGAATCTAGTGGAACAGAGGAAGCCCGGACATGGCGTCATGATTTTCATGTCTCCGCAACAAGGCCGGAGGCATTATGTTTTCGGGTTGTCCGTCCATCCTTCCGTCCGACATAAATTCTTCTACACGCAATATATCAAGAATGCTTTGAGGTCTCTCTGTCAAACTCTGGCTGTGACTTAAGGCAGATCCAAAAGGAGTTTAGTGGTCAAAGGGCAAAGTCACTATGACCATATTTATGCTTTTCATGGTAATGCAATATTGTAAGAACAGTTTGAGGGATGGCTTTCAAACTTTGCACAAATGTTCACTGTCACTCAAAAGTGAAGTGAGTAGATTTTGGAGGTTTGAGTTCAAAGGTCAAGGTCACTATGACCGTGTTTAAGTTTTGCTTGGTAATGTTATATATTGTATATTGTATTGTTGTAAAGTATTTATCCGCACCTTGCAGAGCTGATAGGACAAACCCTTTGGCCGACCCATAGTACTGTCATTAAATTTCACATTCAGCCCTCTTTCACTTTGCACACGTTCCTTCATGATACTTAAATGGGGAGTGGGTGTAGCATCACTCTAATCATCTGAGACAATCATTTAAACTCTTTGCACAGATGACACCCATATCCACTTACTGTGCAGTCTGAGCACCACTGCTGCTAAATAATTACTGGTTCTGACTGCTCTGAGTTGGCTTTACACAGTGACATGGTGCGTTACAGCACAAACTTCCTCACATTTCACAATACTTATAAAGCACCAGGGAGGTGTAGTGCTTCCCAGCATTTGGTGACCAATTAGATTGATTGACATTAGACACAAAGGCTGTCAAAGAGTGTCTGTCAGGAGCTGAATGTATTCAAGGGTAATCATCTACAATTACACCAACCCCTGGGGATGTTAACCACTAAATTATGGCCTTTGCTGACTCAGACAGAATTTTCACCGGTTTTTGTTACAAAAACTTATAATGCCTTTAATGAGGAAAATTTTGATTACTCACTTCCTGTGGAGGTGGCACATTTAATATCTGTGACCATGGAATCTGATACAATCTGCAGAGAATGAACAGGAAGTCATAGTAAGCTCATGCCACAAATCCCAGATCCAGTTTGTATCATGATTACTGAGGCATGCTTTAGCATGCTGTGAAAAAGATCTTGTGCATTTGAGGTTGAAATAGCTGATCTGGACAAAAGCATATATGAATAAAGCAATCATATAAATGCACCCTGATCACCGATTGTAAGATAAAGGAGGAACTTCTGTTAGATCTTTATTTAGAGATAATTATGCCCAAATATTGTAACAAAAAACTTACTCAGTCAATAGAAATACTGTTCTGTGTTAATGTTTTGAGCCTGCTTACATTCACTTTTTCACTAAGATAGCCACACTGGTGTAATCATAGATTTACAGCCTGTCTGAGGATGAGCAGTTAGCAAGAAACAGTGGGTTTCACACAGTAAACATAACCATAATTCCCTAGGATGACAATGATCAGGGGCTGCTACCTCTGTAATTCTCCCCCATGTTGTCATGTTTGTTCCTATAGGAACAGGTATGCTGTATGATGATGCTGTGCTTGAAGAGAGAAAATTCTTCAACCTGTTTTAACCTCAGTAAAGTCGACCAAAGTCGAGGAGCAGCACACCATGCTGCTGCAGCTGCTGTGGCAACAGAGCAGCAGTCACAGATAGATAAAAGCCAAAACTCATTAACAAAACATGCTGAATGCAAAAATTAATACATCAAATGTAAAGTCTACACTTATCTGTTCCATGTATTTTTACTATAAATGGCCTCAACTTGAAGACCTTCTTATCCTGGTTAACTGCCTTATCAGCTACTATTTAACACAATTATATTTTGTTGCATGTTTTTCTTTAATCCTATATCATATAGGTTGTCATTAGATTGTCAGTAACCTCTCAGTGACAGAACATTTGATCAATGTTAAGGTCCATATGTGTCCTCTATTAAGATGACAGCATTAGACATGGTTTTTGTTAGTGGACCAATACTGAACAAACAAAAGTTAATGGCTAGACGTAGGGGCTACATATAGACTATTTCCCAGCAATGTAAATGCAAAAATCAATCTATTGTGATGTATCGGTTCATGGTTGAAAAGCCATCTGCACTGACAAAAAGAGGGACTTATTTTAATCAATGGATGTTGAATTAAGAAAAAAAAAAAACCAACAGGTTGGTGCTGACCTTCACCAAAGACCATAAATCTCACTGGTTATTCAATTTTCCAAGAGAAACATTAACCAGAGTTCAGGTCATTGTGTGCACTAGCTCCCCCTGCCTAATTGGGAAGTTCCAAGAGTGAACCAGTCGGATTACACTCATTCAGAAGTAGTTCTTGAGGTGTGAACACGTTGTAAATCAAGTGTTTATAGCTGATCCGAATGGCTACACTCGAAGGGAGAGTGTAAAGCCAGTGCACATTTTCAGCCAGTGTCTCCAGAGAGACATTTATAGTGCTGCACTCAGTTGTTTGCATGAAAAGTGACAGAATTAGGTGTGTAACAAAGGAAAAAAAGTTTATTCCTTTGCTTCTTCCTCACCTCCACACAGCTGACCAGTCACTACATGAAGTGGGTGTGAATGTCAGATCATTTGTTTTTAGGATGTTACAGAAATGGAGGGAGGAGGTTTCTGAAGGTAATGAACCACCCGACATTGGCCCTTTAAGTGCGATGACAACATAAGCCATAACTTTAAGTTACGTTGTAAGTTTAAATGCAGAAATGATGAAATTGTCAATTACAGTTCACAGTTATTGTTCCAGCTCCAGTGTTTAAAAGCTTTTATTCAGTTATATATCACCCACAAAAAGGATTATTAACGCTAATATTCATGAAATGCAGTTTACAGGATTATTATTATTATTATAAGTATTTGGCAACCCTATTCATCATGTGTGGATCACAGATAAGTACTGTATATTCAGGATAGCACTTTGATTCAATTTTTTTTTTAAACATGAGTAAACATATCGTACCTTAGCTCCACCTCAAGATATGTAATCAATTTAGTTAGTCATTTTTTAATGAATGCTTTCCTTTTCTAAGACAGCAGGCGAATATTCCTCATGCTAATGTGAGATATTAGTCTAATGGTGTGTGGTGGATGTGAACAGCTGGCTCTTCCTTGTTGGGTTGATAATTAGCCAGTAGCATACAGAAGAGTTACTGCACATGGCCCCTCTCCATCCTCTCCATCTCTGCTGCTCAGAGACTGTTTCTCATGGGAACGCTGGCTTCCAGCAAAATCAAACCCCTCTCACCACAGGGATTTTCATCTTCTCTATTTCTCATTCTACTCATTCCCTTCTTCATCAGGCTTCTTTCTTCCATCTAACATCACTGATTCTCAGAGATGTAGAAGTGGGAATAGTTACCCACTGAGGTGCTGACATCACTGCTGCAGATGGCAGAATGTGGATTTGTGCACTATACTAATAAGACCAGGTGTTCCACCACAAGAGACACAGAGACAGTGCATTTTGAATAGGCCTGCAAATGAAATGCAAACGCATTTAACTGTTAAGTGCATGTAAGGTGCAGCAAGCCCTGGCATCTGGGATGCTATTAATATTCATGCCCTTATCCACTTATGAAAGTACTTCCCAAACATACACACCCACTGATTCCTGACTTGTTGACTAATTGTTCAGTGAGTAGAACGATGGCAAGAACTAGAGAGCAAACTGTGACAAATAGATTTTCCCCAGGCACAGCATACACTATTTACATAATGAACAAGGTCAACAGGCAGCCTCATTTATCTGTTATTATACGAGTTAATGGTGGACTGGTCTTCACTGCTGTATGTTATACATAATACAGACAGAACAACCTGCTGCTGTCACTGTGGCACAGTGTCAATATACAAAGTTAGTTAGGAAGGATAGTGTCAGTAATTTGTTAATCTTATAGCCCATACTGTAGATTTGTTAATTCACTTCTTTACATTTTCAACCCCACAGCGAGTTCAAGTCCATTTTTTCATCAAGTTTATTTTTACTTTATAGAGTGTATTTATTGCTCCTTGTGACTGCTGCTTACAAACGAATTTCCCCCACGGGGATTAATAAAGTACCTTAATCTTAATCTAAGTACTCTCTAATCTTAATTTCTGCTCCACTGCTGAACATTGCTGCCACCATGACCATAAAGTCTCTTCTTGTAAGCAGCTGCTTAATCCAATCATGATGGAGAATTAAAATAACACCGGCTAAACTAAAGCTAAAGTTCATGCTAAAAACCTAATGTACTTTGCTTAGCAAGGGAGCCGAAGCTGCGATCTGTTGAAAAAATTCACACACTTTGGTGTGGTTAAGATACCTTTGAATCACATATGTAATTGTAGATTCATGTATTACACCAAAGTTGGTATTATCAATATTAAAAGTGGTAGAGGGGAATAATCATGGCAAAATATGGATATATATTCACACTAGATTAAAATGATAGGAAAGCTGAAAGAACACGTATTTGTAAATGTATTTTCCCCTTGCTTTCCCTGAGGACTGTTCAGAGACATGTATGCATGTGTGTAATGTATGTATACATGTATGTATTTTAGGAGTAAAATAATCAGCATGCAATTTCATTGCATCAGTGCATAATGTACGGGCATTACTTCACAGTTACCACTGTGTTCCTTTGTAGCTTACCCCACACTACTTCACCTCCTTCACCCTCTACTATGCTACTGAATATCAATCCAGGAATTCTTTCTTTACTTGAGGTGAGAGGGCACTGTGAGATGGTCTGGTGTATTCTTGACCTTTTGGATTCCACACAGGGGCCTCAGATGTAGCTTTCAGCAGTTTAAACTTTGCCTGCTCATTTGCTCATTTACAATGAATCAGAGTTTAGAAGACGTCTTCTTCCAGATTCCCGATTTTGTTCATTCAAAGGCAACCGTTCCTAATTATCCATACACAGTTCACAAAATACATGTTCCAGTCATCTTACCCCACAGCACAGAAACACAGATACTGTTGACTGATGTTGTTTGCTCAATAAATGTGTGTGCACTCATTAATGTAAAAGCTAATAGAGTGGACATGGAATTTAATTTTTCACACGGCTGTACAACGTGTTCTTAATGCTGTCTCCTGTGGTGTATCTTTTTTGCATGACATGAATACTAATAACATGTAAGAAACACCTCTTAAATCAAGAATATTAACTGGGGAGTCCACCTCAAAATACATTTGATCTTCATCTGTGGTTATGTGAGCTCTGAGGAATCTCTGAGACTGTTTCTCAGTCAATGCTACGTTCACTAGTCTGGAAAATGCTCAACAGAAAATATTCCCAAGTATCCCTAATAATCACCATTGTACTATCAGAGAGTCTGTTATGTTTCTGTCAGTCATAAACTTTATCACTCTGGGCAATTGGGATACTGCCCTCAGATCAGAGGAAGAGCAAATGTGAATTTTGTTTTGGGGTAGACATGCCTTAATTTGCTTCACAATTATCCTACAAATTAATTCTTAATTCCTATTTTGGCATTCCCCAGCTCTTGTGTTTGCTCTGAATAATTTGATGCAGAACTATTAACAGGGTTCTAATATGATGTCTGCCTGTGAATAGGGCCAGTCTAATGTTTTGAAGTTGGTTGAAACGAGCCTGCCTGTTACAAAAGCCAGACTGGCTGATTAATTATTCACAACTTTATTACCCTAATGAAATAAGTCAGTGTCCCTTCTGTATACTAGTAATGAAATGATCAGTTTTTCTCCACAGAAATGTTTTGAGAGGAATATCAGTACAACAACAGCCAACATTAAAAGAAAATAGAAATAAAAAAATTGCAAATGCACATGAGGGAGCAGTTGTTAAATTAAATGCAACACATCATCATTTAACAATAACAATTTGGTGTAAAAAAATATATAATGCGGGTCTACCTACCAACCTGGGACCAGAAGAAAATTATTCCCACAACACGCTTATGTATATGCCTGTGTCATGTACCATGTTCCATAAATTCACAACACCCAAAGATGAACAACTTCTTGTGAAAATTAAAATAAAGAGCTGATAATAAACTATTTGTCTTTTCTGTTTAATAATTAAGTATACACCATTTGGGGGGGGGGGGGGGGGGGGGGGGGGAGTGAAATATTTAGGAGCCTCTGTATCCATGACAACAGAAAGAATAAAGATGATATGTTTTCTCCCTACGGAGGCTTGCTGTGACATAGATTTTTAGGTATGCCATCTTACATCCCTGCGGTATAGGTTTGCTGTGTTTTTGAGATCAAATGTACTGTTCAAACATGTGGGGATGACCAAAGTGAGAGCATGGTTTAACAGAGGCTGATCTGCAGTCACAGAGCAGAGTGAGCGGACAACACAAGCAACAGGCTCATCAAAACAACAAACAGAAAGAGAAGATTGGCTCCACTTCTGAACAATCCCTTAATGACACACTGGCTGGTTTATTGCTATTTTTACTCTCAACAACCGTCTTTGGGACGTGGCCCATTCTGCAAGTAAATGCCAGTTCAGCTGAAGGGCTATTTATTCTATAAATGTGATGACCAACCAAGTCCTCACAGGCAGAACAGTCACAGTGGTGGGCTCTGACTGGCTGACACCAGGAGCTCCTCTAATTCATTTGAGGGAAAACCTGCTGAGTGGTGGCTTTCCACTTCACATGTTGCAAAGGTGCCCAGCTGGAAGGATTTCAGAAATAGTTTATTGATGGAAGCTAACCAAGGGTGAGTACAGACAAGTGAGAAAAATGCAGATGTTTTATATTAACATGTACAAGCTCTTTGGCAACAATCTCATCCATGGAATCAGTTTTATTATATAAATTGTGGGAGGTTTGAAGATTTCAGCAAGATAATTTAGCGGCCGGTAATTGTTTATCATTAAATGGACTGGCCTCAGGTTCATACCTTCTCTCTCTCCAAAAGGCCTTTAGCTTTACTCAGCAACTTCAAAACTAACTAACAAAATTAATAGGAAAAGATCACATGCAGCCTGTAAACACAAGAAAATTAACAAAAAAAAAACATCCTGGTCACACATACAACATAACCACAATCCAAAGTTTGAATCCAGGAAGGGCATTTTGTTGCAAGTCACTGACTTCCCTCCCCCTGTTTTCTATCTTTCTACTCTGTGTACTGTCAAACAAAAGTACAAGTGTCTGAGGAAAATATGTAATGTATCAATATGTGTACAATGACAATAAAAATAATAAAAACAATGAAAGGCTTTCTGCTCAACAAGCGGGTTGAGCACTAATAGCAAGTCTGAGGTTTGATTCTGGGCTCCTCCTGGCCATGTGTCAAAGTGTCCTTGGGCATGTCAGAGAACCCCAGTTGGCTCAGGACATCACCTTGCATGGTGCCTCACTGCTGCTGCATGTGCATGAGTGGTGATGTTTGGAACACATGCTGTTTTCTCCTGAAATTCCAAACAACATGATTGAAGACCTGAAATCTTCTGTCCAGAACAACAAATGCAAGAGCTGTTCTGAACCAAGTTGAGTTCTTTGTTTTTGAATTTATTGATGACTTTTGTATAATAACCTCATAAATTGCAAACTGTTGCTATAGCAAATACATTAAGTTAGTTCAATGCAGAGTTCCTTGGTAAACAACTCTGTTACGATAGTTCAGTCTATATTTGTGAAGAGAGAAGACAGGCCAGTGTGTTGCCCTGTGAAAGTGACTTGGCTTGTTAGTGCAGATGCCTGCCTCCCCTGCATTCACATGCATAATACATCTCAGCCCCATCTTTCATTCCCTTGTCTAAATAGGAGGCTTGCCCTCGTGACACACACACACACAGCAGCATGGAAACAGGCTGAGCTGGCAGGCCTTGGCAGTAGACACCTTGGACTCATCTCATATCTGCCTGAACTGTGATCCTGTCAAATTCACTAAGTCTCCCAGGTAGGGGATACAATATATTAAGAAACTGACACTCACCACTGTAAGCCTACAGTACATATGGAGAAAATTCAGGACAGAACTACTGAAAATTCAGATAGAGTTGTTATGAACCCTCTATGTACTGACTAAGATTATGATAACACTGATTATCTTCTTGACTGTGACCCTTTCTATGTCTCTTTTGCCAATAACCAAAGTTGACCACGACGCAAGACGGACCCAGGTGGTATTAAAAAATAATTTTAAGATGACAGTGGACTAGCACACAGTGGACTGTTAGCCAAGCTACACACTTATGAAATAACTCAGTCTAAGCATTGAGCTATTAAGGAAGCACTGTCCTTAATTAAATGAAGACATAAACTCTTTAGATGAGTCGATAAGAAGGAACCGCTTAATGTGATCTCCAGCAGATTGAAAAGCATTTAAGGCAAAGTACCAGTGACTGCTCAAATGGGATTGTGGCAACTTTGGTCCCATCAGCATTTACCCCTGCTCTACGCCCCAGAGTTGTGGCTGACCCAGGGAAAAAAAAAAAGAAAAAAAGAAAAAGGACAGAGTAATTACTGATGGACAATAACAGCCTTTTTCTAAAAGTCATCACAATCATACCTTATTAAAAATTACAGCTGTGACTAGTGTTTTTAGTATGTAGTGTTTGACTCACTGAGCTTTCAGGATGAACTTATGTCTCCTCCTTAGGTAAATTGCAAAGAAACTGCTCAACACCTAGTCTGTGTCACTGTGTATATAAATCAACAGAGCCATAGTAACCACAGGGATTAATTTATGCGATTTAAAATAGTACTAAATGTGATGCATGTTGAATTATTGTCATTACTGTGAAGTGTTACTTAACCTGCCAGTGAAGAAAACAAGACTAAGAGTCCACAGTCACGCTAACAGCTCTGTGAGGCTGTACTTGGATGTTAAATGCTTACAATTAGCAGGCAAACATGTAGGTATAATCTTTAGAGCGTTCACTGTCTTAGTATAACATTCACACTGAACACAAAGTGCCGCTGAGGCTGATGGGTTGTTAACCAAAGTATTAGACAAATTAAAAATGACCTAATGAAGGAAGTGGATGAAAAGTCAGAAAATCACCAAAGGGATTACAGCTCATCCAAAGGAGGACATGAATGTGTTTACCAAATTACACTGTAATCCATCTCATAGTTGTCAAGACCTTTCACTAAAAGAGAAAAATGTCAGCCTCGTGGTGGGACCATGAATGTCAATGCGAAAACATTCATGGCAATCCATCCTATAGTTGTTAGATTTACACATATAGATATAGAGCTATAGATATAGATATAGATATAGATATAGATAGATATAGATGTTGAGGCAGTGGCAGACTACCACCAAAAAAGTATGAATTCAAACATTCAACAAATGAATCACAAGACAAGACAAGAAACGCATTTCATTTGCAATACAGCCAGCTGAAATTGTTAGTACATCTTGAGAATCAGAATCTCTAAGAATGTTTCAGTAAAATTAAATGACAAAGCCGGAGAAGAAATTTCATCATGACATTATCAGCATGACAAATGATTGATTTGCATGCCCATTTATCCATTTACAGGAAACCACACAGGCTTCACACAGAGTATCTCTGTCTGACAGTTTTGTAGCCTGTCATGCAGACTGTGCAATGGAGAGACCCTCTGCAGATATACAGTTGTAACCTAATCTACTAATAGTTCAAGCCAAAGTACTACGCACTGACACCACAGAGCCAAAAACACCTCGGCGTTAATCAAAAATGCCACACTTACCTCAAAGCGGATGAATGTTTCCAGCAGTAAGGATTCATCATGTTTTTGTGTAGCTGAGCATGTTTTTTTTAATGTTTTTAGGAGTGATTGAAAAGTCACAAGCATGTCATGTTAGGCATTATCATCTCATGTTGGAAAATAAGGGAATGTGGGTCGTGTCCATATTGTTTAATGTTGTTCTCTCCATACTCCCTTATCTTATCTGCAGTGTTTCCCATATTGGAATATGAATAACAGACAGTCTGAATCTGTGTTATCTCAGTCTGAGCACATAAATTAGAACTGCCAAAAAAAAAAAAAAAAAAAAAAAAACCCCCCAACATTTATTATCAAACAGCATAGATGGTGTGCAGTGTTGTGAGGGCAGCTGACTAGTTCTGATAAAACTGAGTGGCAGCTCACAATAATACAGACAAATCTTTCATTTTTAATAGCGCCATAGATAAAACAGAGATACAGTATATCAGGTAGATTTGGTGCATCAGAAACCAAGACATGTTCCCTCTACTTCAAGTGTAATGGAGGTTTAAAAAATACTTCATAAAATACAGAGCGGAAGGACAGAGAGTAGCGAGAGAAGGACATTTTAAAGACTGCAGTTTTATTCATGAGGCGTGCAGCTTAGGCTGTTCTTCTGAGTTAAGACGAGCACTTATATTGCATGGGGCTTTTTCAAGTGTAACGAGATGCAAACATGGACAGTGATTGGATGCACTTGTGACAGCATTCATTCTCATTCCCATCCCATTCCCAAGAGTTTTTTTCATGTGTGCATTCATTTTTGTTGTTATTATTTGTATTTTTTTTTTTTTTTATTATCTCAGTCAGTAAAGGATACCAAAAAAGAAAATAAAACAAAAAGCAAAAAAATCAATTGACTTACTGACTTTGACTTACAATAGTAAGTCTTTTTTTTTCTGTACAGTGCTGCTTTTAGGAGACACTTTTGCAATGTTATTTTCAGTTTGTTACTCCTTGCGAGCAGAAAAGTGGTCGTAACCTCATGCATTTCCTATTACATTGTTTCCCTTATGGCTTGCATCTATTATTAATGCATTACTTGAATCAATATAGATTATCATCTGACACCTTCCTAAGCATGCAGGGCCTACTGTAAGTGTGACATCGCTGTTATAATATTCATTAGTGTGTTAGAGAAGTCATGCAATATCAACTAAATGTGTGGGAGTGATCTACAGTTTGAGTGGCTCTAGATTCCATTATTGTTAGGCTGATGCTATTTCATTGGTATGAGTGATGGAGAGTGCTATGGCAATTGTCTGGGGATGTAGTTCTGGTGCAACAACTTCTCACCACCAGGGAATGTGGGGTAATATTGTCTCCTCCTGGATCAGGGATGGTACATTCCTCCATGCTACGCTGCCCTCTCTGCTGGAGCTCAATAATAAGCCTGTCAGCTTGATTTAAAAAGCCTGTGGCAGTATTATGAGAGACACCATCAGATTTACAATAATTCATAAATCTCAAGCAGTAAAGGATAAATCAATAGAGGTGTGAGTTTAAACTGTTTTCAGTCTCCTTTCTCTTTATGTCATAGCTCAAAGGAGAGACACAATTCAATTGTGGAGGCACTGCTACGCATTGCACAATAAACTTATATTGTTGGCAGTGCAATGAGACTTGTCCTCTTTCTTCTGCAGATGTGATTGGAAAAGTGTTGATTATTAAAGTAACTGGATCATAATTAACTGAATTATACTGAATGGAACCCCATCTATTACTCTCCACTGAAAAAAAAGCAGTGCATTGCACTTGTGATTCTGCATGTATCTTGCTTTTACTATTATTGATTATTGATCCTATAAAAGTCCTATTAAACAATTAAATCAAAAACAATCAAAATATCCTACATACAAACTGCAGTCTGTTGTCAAGCAGTCATACATCAATAATGGGATGCTTCAAGGGTTTGTTCTTGGTCCAGTACTATTTAAAGTATACATAAATAACACTATTCAACTTAATCAGTTCTTCAACATCTACTTTATGCAGATGATGCAATTTATGTGCACTGGACTTAATCTCAGCCATGTTTTAAATACAGATAAAACCAGCTACAGTGTGTTTCCCATGGTCGCCACTGGCTCTGACTATCCTACCAATAAAATTTCAATGGCAGGCAATATCACATATCATATCACTCTTACTGACTTGAACAAATACTTCAGAAATTTGGCTTGACAGCAGACTCACGTTCAAGATTCCCATTTTACCTTTGCCCAAATAAAAATCAAACTAGGCTTTCCATGTAATTGTTTTTACCAGTTCCCTGTCGAGTGTAGTCGTCTGTCTCTGTGTTAATTGTCTGAATTTTGTGGTTGATGGTGAATGTTTCTTGTTCTCCACCTCAATGAGACTACCTGACTGGATAAAGTTTGAAACATATGACAATGGTTCTGATATATGTTTTTCAAAATGATCATATAGGTTTTGAATATAGTGGGTACAGTGATATAGTTTTGATATACTGCAGGAAGCTTTACAGTGTAGTGCCGTGCATACAGCTGATCAGAAACTCATTGGTGTCCATCTGACACACCTGACCAGAGTCTCCATATCTCATACATGAGTAAATGAATCTGTTGAATCTTAAACATCTGACAAGCTGTGGGGAGTTCAAGTCATGGAAGGTTAGTGATGTGTGTTGGCATCTATGTGATTATGAATGCTACATTTCACTGCCTGGTAATTGGTAGGAAAGAGAAGCAATATCATAGTCCGTCTTTTGTTTATTTCATGCATCAGTTGATTTTTTAATTCCAGAGGTGCAGTAAACACACTTATCAAACACGTACGAGATCATTACTCATGCTGATGAACAACCCAGACTCTAACCAGAGGGAAGAAAGATAAAAAAGCAAACAACTTTCTTAGCTTATACTCAGCTTATGCACAATGATTTGCTTGATTTAGCAGCATGCATTAAGTGTGTATTTTGCTTAGAAGGATGCAGGTTATGACATTTGAAATCTTAATGTTCGACAGAGTGCCTTCTAGCCTCCACTTAAAAAAAAAAAACATGTTCACCAACTTTAAGTTTATGTGTTAAGTAATATTTAACTTTTCAAATATTTTTCAGTGTAGCACTTCACCACAAACTGGTTTTCCACAGGAAGATGTACATTCTATCTGGCAACACGTGGTAATGGCTCTGTACTTTTCAAGATTAGAGGACACTAATCTATTAAATCTGTGTACAAAGGAATATGATGCTTAGATAGGATTAGGATCACCAGCGGCTTAAATGGAATTCTTCTGAAATGTTGGCATGAGAGATGTTTAAAGGCTTGAGAACTGGATTTTTGTATTGCAAAGCTGTTGTCTTCTAATTAATATTCTGTAGGGGGAAAACAAGATTCAAGAAATAGAAACAAAGAGCATCAATACAGTCTGAAGACTCCCAGAAGTGCACTGGGGACAGTTTGTCCTACATGTGGATCCAGATGCAAATTGAAAAATTCCAACATTTGAATTAGTGGATCGTACAGCCTCAACAGAGATATCTGCTTAGTTTTTTTAATGGTTGTTTTTTTTAGGACACCATAGTGGCCTCGGGTTAAGTTGCCCACCATGAATAACAACAATGTTGCTACTTTGTGTAATATGTATTTTAGCACTAAAATTATATTATATGAATATCATGTAGCAACTGAAAAACAAAGTAGTTTTAGGTTAAAGAGAGGCTTTAACAAATCCAGGCAGGTAACATGCAGTTAACGATGCTGTGCATTTTGGTCTAAAACTGACAATAGATGTGTCAAACAACCACCCCTACATATTCTGCCTTTTTTTAATCAGACAGCTTGCATTGTTAAACAGCTTAAAAGACCATCAATTACAACTGGCTGCCTGCACGGCTACCTTGCTAACGCCTCATTCTTAGCTTTGCTCGGGGCCATTGCTGCTAAATACCCAGTCCTCTGTTCCCAAACCTCTTTTGCTTAAATACAAAAACATACAAACAAAAACAAGCAAAGTTTTTCTAGGAGACTGTTAATTGTTTATACTGTTTAACTTGAAAAAAATCTGCTTTGAGTAATATCAATGTTGTATAATGTCATAGCAACAGAAAAAGGAGAAAAAAAAACACACTATGGTGGACAGCAGTCATGAAACCTTGAACTGTGGTGTGAACACCCCTGGTCAACCCTGACCCCTGGTCAGCGAAAATTGTACATTTTCTTTTGAAAAGAACTTAGGAGCTGGAACAAAAGCAATAAGAGGTCATAAACATGATGATGAATCCACACAGCAAACATTACACAAAATCCAGACTGGAGAGATGAGCCATTCAGTGGATTATCATGGTTACATTAATGAAACCGCAGCTAACACAGCTGTCAGTAAGAAACTTATTGGTTGTCCCTGTGATGAATACCAAAAGAAAGACCGACAATCTCTTTTTCTTTCTTTTTTTTATCAGAAGGAAAACTAATGAATATTTACTTAAGAATTATATCTTTTCTTTTCCATTTTTTCCATTTTCTCTGTCATTCAAGTTGAAAATGCAATCCCTTCCTGTTACCTGCTCAGACAATACTATGGGCTTTGTCTCACTTGTGTGTATTGTGTTAAATATAATGAGATGTCTTCATATACTTGAAGTGGATTCTCTCACTCCCAAGTGTGAATAAATTATGATCCACTGTTGATTGGATTTCTGTCAAGAGATTGAACAGGAAATGAAAGCCTCTGTATGGGAAGGAGTTACAGTAGGAGAGAAAATTGTATGGTGTGATTAATGCTTTTGTGCAATTTATGCAGCCATTTTCTGGCTTGCGATTGCAGGAAGTAAACAAGGCAATGGCAGCGACAGCTAATCCTCTGCATCATTCAGTCCTTGGTATCTGTCTGAAAGGGTCAATGATTGACTCTGATTTAGCCTGTTCCCAGTTTGGAGGAAATGAATAGATGCCAATCACACTCCTGCAATTCTGTCAGCAGGACTGCCCAGTTATAAATAGATGGTGCACAATGCCTTCTTTATACCAGACCTAAGTTATAATTACATTCATTAAATGCCAATGCAGCATATGCAAACCATATGAGGGTGCTGTAATGTGTAATCTAATAACATATCACAGAGTCCATACTGTGAAGGTTTAAAAGAGAGTTTTAAAGCTCTGAAATCATTCCTTTTTATCTGGTGCTTGAAAGCACATCACTAAGAGCTGCACTCAGTGTCAGTGGTCCATTGGTTTGGCAGCTTATATAATGCTTTTTGCAAAACACAGTGCTTACATATTTTGTATTTTATTCTTTTAGTTACAGCAACACTAAGCTACAAAAAGCATTTTGGTATTTAAATTGCAGCCAGAACAGCTTCATTCACTCCAAAACATTCACCCACTGAACTTGTCTACCTGAACACATAAGTGCAGGAGGACTATAACCAGCCTTGAGGATTGTCAGCTTTTAGTCAGCTCCCAGTTCTTGCACTATTTCTGAAAACCTGTCCACCTTATGTCATAAGCAGAGGTGGTGGACTGAGTCTGCATGCTCAGCTGGAACGTTTTCAGAGCCAAATTTTTCAAGGCCATTCAGAACAGCGCCCGGTTAGCTCAGTTGGTAGAGCACGAGACTCAGTCTCTCTGGGTCGTGGGTTTGAGCCCCACTCCGGACAGCACCACCTCCCTTGGGCTTACCACCAGTGGGAGGTGCTGTAGGACTTCGGTGCATTGTGGACTGGGCGGGAGTTGCCCCCGCGACCTGGGCCTGGACCCAGATAAGCGGCAGATGATGACATGACATGGCCATTCAGAACAGAACATGGTAACCAGCAGTGTACGTCTGGACATGTGAGTCACAAGGACCAACAATAGCTGTATTCTCTCTTTGCGAGTGGGTGTCATGATAGAAAAGCGATCAGCAATCAACCCCATACCTCAGCATACCTGTTAAAATAGGAATGTCAGTGCTTGGTTGTCTGTCTGCACAACACATCCAAGTCTTGGAGGACATGCATCACTGCATCACTGCATCCCTCTCCAGCTGCCTTAATTCTACATTTTCACTTTTAGGGATGCACCTGTGAAAACCACCACACAGTAGGAAATCTTCCCAATCAGAGACCTTTGCATCAAACTGTGAGTTTTTCTTTTCTAATGGTTGAGCTGTTGGCTGACTGCAAAAGAAATAGTCAGGTGATGGTGTTTGTGAAAATGTATGCCTATACCCTTTCTTAAGAAGCATCCTGAAGCCTCCTCACGTGTACGAGCACTGGGTGAGTTCCTGCCTTAACGCTTATCAGGCGTGTGTTGCACTTTGCGAAATAATTGGATTGTCACAATGCTTCTAGGCTCTGATGGCCAAGTGGAAAGAGTGGCTCAGCTGAGCTCCAGCCAGGTACCATGCCTGCTGGCTGGTGCTGTGGAAAAATTTCCTGTAAAACACTCTGAACATAAAACACTGATGGGTTGAGGATTAACATCATCACAGTCACAGAGAAGAGTCTCAAAGGGGAAAACAGCATCTCACTCTTCATAGGTTTTTTTTGGAAACACGAGACCAGAATGTGATTGGCCATCTGCCCAAAAACAACCAAGTTTAACCAGTTGGCAAGAACCGTGAACCGTGCATGCACAGGAGGACATATTACAATTCCAGGAAAAGGAGCCTCCACACAGACCATCTGGTTTCACTTTAACATCCCTCAGCTACTCTTTTCCACAAAGCAAAGAACATAAATGAATAAATGATAAACAATTCATATTAATTTTACTTTCACAGAGTGAGCATCTGTCAAATGGGTCAAAACTGGCTACATTCATAGCCCTCAAATGAACAGGTTCAGGTCCATAATATTAGCTGAATTTTCAGACTGTCTGTGTTATTTCAAAGTGGCAGTGTTAGGTGTCCAACCCATACACTGTGCATTCTTCATGCTTAATCCTGCATTTATATACATCACCTTTTGAATTAAATGTCTTTAAATATATTATGTCTCATAAGTCAGCTTCTTTCAGTGAAGTCAGACCTGATTTGAAGATAAATTGTCTACAGATGAAAACAGAGTCAGAGAAAATCACCTTGTTTATTTTGTGTCAAAGCCACTTTGTCTTATCATGCGACATCTCAGCAGAGAGTGAGGCACTGACTTCATGCAGCCCTTATTAGAAGTCTCATCACTGTGTGTCTGCAACTGCTCCATCCCACTGTGATTTTCACAGAAGACCTTTGTGTTTCTAGTATTCCAATATTTTGTATTCTGGTCCAGCCAAAGAACCTCATGCATACATTATGCCCAAACAATCGCAGGCATACATATTTGGATGAATAAAATATTGAGCCTAAGGTTATTCAAAATGCTCTGTTCTTTTAATTTTAAAAATTACATGCATCATCAAGAAACTTCTGAGTGCTTCAGATTTATGAATTCATGGTAGGCTACCCTACGTGTGTGCATTTACTTTACCCTGAAGCAAAATCTGAAAAGAAAATTAAAACTGGGCAACAAATGCGGACGTTTATTTCAAACCGTAGCATTATTTATGATGTTTTCATATCAGAGATTTCTGTACTATTGAGAATTAAGTTTAAATTTCAAATGATCAAAATGAATGTGTATAAAATGAATAGAGAGCTGTTTAATACTTCTGTATTTTGTTCCTCCAGTAGACATTTTCTGACCCACTAAGAAAAGATCTGCAACACCTGAAACAGTGAAATTTACTGTTAAGAAAATGATATTTTTCATGCTGGTTGCTAAATGGAATCTCTTTCATAAGCTCCAAATGTGTTCATCCAAGCCTATAATCTTTTTGTACCCAAAATTTGTTTTAGACAGGTTAAACACAGAGGGCAATACTGCTGTTGGGAAGTTCACTAAATTATTTCCATGACTTGCTGCACCCTGTCTACTCCCTTCATTATCACATCTGATTAAAACAATAATGAGAGGGAGCTAAGGATGAAATTGCTGCCATTCATGTTTTTTTTTAAAAGCATTTAAAAATCTAATGTCGTCAGGGGACTTGTTCTTGAGGAAATTAGACAGCTTTATAAAAACAATCAGTGGCTTAAATAATAGTGCAGGGAAGGTAATGAAAATATCATTCATAAAAAGAAAAAAATGCAATTGTGTCTCACTATGACATGATGGGAATAAAAAACAAAGTTAAAAACATGAGATTTTAGCATTCCCTTTTAAGATTGTTTGCTCTTAACCTGAAGGGTAAATTTCAAAGGTATAGTTTTGTACAGTTATTGAAATACCCCCCGTTGGCACAGTCCTTGAACCTGTCGTGGCCAATTTGTCTGTTGTAGCCAGGTGCCAGTCGTGTGTATTAGCCAATCAGGGATGAGTATTCCAATCCACTGCACACTTGAATGGGCGGGGCTAAAGCGAACAAGACAAATTAAGGAAACAAGTAAAACACGCGAATTCAAACAAGTTTTAAGTTTAGTTAACTCTATCAAATTGCTGTTTGTTAATTAACTTATAAGTCAGAAGTTTTTTGTAACCCTGTAAAATGTGAAAATGAGATTTGTTTAGAGCTATTTTCTGTCGGTTATTTCACTTAATTGGGTGGAACTGCTGCAGTGAGCTGAGGCCTTCACCAGCTGGGATGATAAGAAACTGCGTGGGAAACGCATTTTGCAGCGAGTTTCTAAGTGAGTATGGGCACTGTCTGTACACCTAATTCATATGTATATTTATAGTTAAAAAGAAATAAGACTTTGTTACTTGTTTGTGGATTTCTGTATAGTGTATGGACTAGCTGGAGGAGCCTGTACTAGACACATATTCAGCCTCAGGACGTGTCTCTTCACCGCACTGACTGGATAATGCTGGAGGAAGGATTTGGTGAACTGTTGGATAACGGCTTGCCCAGTTTCCAAGGAACAGTAAGTACTGACTAGTGCTGGCCAATATTTTCTGTGGATATTTTTGTGAGTTTATTATGAAGCTAGTTTACACTGATACGTGCAGCCTCCAGGAGACAGAGTCATGGCAAAGATGTGACAAAAGCTTTGCCTTTCTTTGTGTCACCAAACTGTCAGCTGTCTAAATAGAAGCATACACAGCCTTAAACAGTGTAACAAACTCACTTGAGTGTTGTTTGACCAAGTTTACTACTATTTTTACTACCTTGTACAGTGCGGGAGGTGACTATAACATGTTTTCCCTATCTGGGCTTTCTGGAGCTGTATGTTCTCTCGCTGGCTCGAGACCGTTCAGTCCTACAAACCTGTACAAACCCATGTACTTGACTTGACTTGGCTTTGCTATTGCTGATACTGTGTCTTATTGCTGCCTTTGATACTTTGTGTACATGCTGAACTGCAACCTGTACAATGGAAAATGTTGAAGAGACCACTTAGGAGCGGCAGGATTTGTCAGATTTGTCCACATACAGTAGATTGAGACAGTAGACTCAGTGTTTGTTAGCCTGTGGATATTAATTCTTGTTGCCTTTGGACCTTGGTGAAACTTGTTGCTGCAGTTTGGTTAAGCTACACAAATTTTTGGGGCCTGTTAGTGTAAATAATTGCACTTCTGTCTTCTCCAGATTGATTGTCTTTTCTGCTGTTGTCATGATACGACACACATACAAGTTGGTGGGGTTTTGGTTATTTACTTTTTAAAAAAAATGTATCAGCTTTATGTATCCTGCAGCTTAATACTTTGGGAGGATAATGAAGCATATTGTTTTACCAGGATTCAGATGAGCTCCATCATTTGCACCAATGATATTGTACCATAAAATAAGTTAAAAATATAATTTGGAATACCCAGACTTTTTTTTCTGTGTTAATATCATAAGGGGAATTTAAAAGTATGAACCATCAGGTTTTGTAATAAATATTTATTTCTCCTATTACAGTGTACATATTGTGATATGGGAGGCTGTTTGCTCATATTGCAATACGCTTGGCGACTAATGGGGCTATAGTTGTTGCAAAGCGAATGAGAGGTGAAATCATCATTTCACTATTTTTGTTTGAAAATGACTGAAATGATTAACTGATCATAAGTACTTGCAGATTACAGCCCTACAGTTAGTGTTGGACAGGTATGCAGCAACATATTGTAAAATGAAAAAAGAAAACTGAGTAGGTGGGCTACAGTTATATCGCAAGGATTCATGGCCGACAGTTTAAAGACACCATATAAAGCACCTAACCAAGCACAAACATTTTGTACACTGTTTAACCAGGCATATTAATGAGAAAAATTACAATAAAACAGGCTGAGGATAAAGTCAAAGGAGCTGTTGCTGGAATTGTAGCTGACAAACCACTTGATTACCATGATGTACAGTATGTATGTATGCGGTATTATTTATTATTGGGCGACTGAAGTTGGTGAGGTGGGACTACCCTCAACCACTGCCCTCTGTATTGCAGAAGTTTCAACTTGTATTGCAATAGTCAAACCATGTCAGTGTAAAAAATCACTTCAAGTGTGTACCTTTTTAGGGTTCTGCTTGTGTATTCAGCTTTACCTCAGCTATCAAAGCTTGCTAAGCCAGCCGATGATTTAGCCACAGGGTGTGTAGAAACTGTAGGACTTTGTTTTTCTTCAATTCTAAAATCCTTGAAAAATCCTTTACAGCAGCCAAGTGTACTGGCCCAGTGCAACAGAAAAGGGGATATGAATGCTAAGTTAATCGTTTCTCTTTGAAGTACTGAGTGATCCATTCACCTTTGTTTACTTGTTTTTTTTAAATTTCTTTGTGTTGATCATGTTGGCAAAACCTTGACATTTCTGATGAAGGTAAATTATTGGCTGATTTTGGCACAGCAGACTTCCGAGGTCATTTTTTTCTTCGTGTCTCCACACTGGCGACAGCTGTGGCCGTAGGCATTATGTTTTTAGGTTGTCCATTCCCTCTGGTGAACGTGTTAGGTTGCTGTGACTGTGACATCACAAAGTTCAGCAAAAGCCCTTTTCTGGCCATTGTTCAACGTCAAACCTGAGGAACAGAAGGAGAGATTGGGACCATATTTCACATTTTTTCTGATTGGATACTGAATTGGATTGAATCTTGGGTACCCACCTTGAAACAGTGGTGATTGAAGAGATCTTCTCTGCTGCAGCGTTGAAGTTGTGTTTGAAGCATCTACATTTTCAAATTCGTAGCTTCTTTGCAGTGACATCCACATTTGAGGTATTGTCTGCTGTCATGGCTACAGCTGTGTGTTCTGTTAGGATCAGCTTTATTGGCTAAGCATGTGACCACAGCAGGAATTTGACTCTGTTTTTTGTTTCTTGCAGTGAACTTAAACACTCATACAGTAGACAGAGCAGAACAAGAACAACAAAGGTTAACAAAGTCAAGTCAAATCAGTTTTGTTTATGTATCCCGATATCACCCATAGTGATATATTGTGAACCACTGCCTAAAGGGGCTTCACAATCTGTACAGCAAACTACATCCTCCATCCTTACACTCTTCACTCAAATGAGGATCAACTCCCATTAATGTACCAAATGTACCATCTGAAATAACTGGCAGAGGTACGCAGCCATGAGAAAAAAAAAAAAAAAAAGAAGATCCCACTAACTGTCGTATATTTAATGCTTTCTCTGATGAGTTATGTTCAAATGTTATGTAGTTATGTAGTTTAGGGTGGATGGATTCAAAAGCCTTGGACCCCAAGGGAGCAGGTTTGTGTCCAGATGTCCCCAAAATCAATTTAATTTTTTTTTTAACCATTGCAGGACTACATAAAAGATTTTCTCTCTCTCTCTCTCTCTCTCTCTCTCTCTCTCTCTCTCTCTCTCTCTCTCTCTCTCTCTCTCTCTCTCTCTCTCTGTCTCTCGGTGTGGGTATGTGTGGATATGTGTGGTAAGGATTTATGATAACAGCAGTAGGTACAGATTTTTGTTTCTTTATAAACATGAGGGCCTTTCACTGTCACGTGCTGAGTTTGGGAAATGCCACAGGAAGACCTCTCACTTGTTTTTATGTTTTTAAAGTCTTGTAGCTACCTAATTTCGGCAGTTATTTAAGTGGTCCTAATAGTTGTTGGAAAAATGTCTTTTTATTCTATCTTAGATGTTTGAATTTAAAATATAATTTATTGTCTTATTGGAACTAGAGGAGGCTGCTGGTGTATCCAAAAAGTTATTACTTTGTTTGAGCCGCTGCAGAGTTGTAGCTAAAGGACATCCAGCAAACACAATATTTTTTCATCATTTTACCTGCTCACCCAGCCAAAAGAACTTCATTTTTTGTAAAGCTTTGGAGAGCAGCATATCCAATTCATAAGGGTCACTGCCCCTGCATTTCAGCACAGCACAGGAATATCACAGCCTTTTTGCCCTCTGTTTGGCCTGCTGTGTTTGTGCATTTTTCCTCCCATGGTGGCCTCCATGTTTGTCACCCTTATCTCCTTTGGCCTGGCCACTGCTTACAGGCCAACCTCTATGGAAACCTATGGTTGACCTGAGCTGTGAACATACTTGAAAGACCTGTGGAGCTTGTCAGGACCACAAACCCACAGTCTACCTCTTGACTTTGCCAAAGGCACTCACTGCCTTTCACACATCCATCTCTGCGTTGCTGAAAGGTCTCCAAAGGGAGGATTTCACTACACTTGTACTTATACGATATACTAAATAATAAAATGGAATGCGATGGGTGGATGAGAATCCAAGACAATGAAATCCACTGAACTGATGAGCAGCTTCACATATAGGTATTGTACACGTGCATTAACCTATAAAAAATGATAATGATAATATTGGTAATACTACTGGACATTAAAAAAGTGACATAAATATTTCTCTAAATCTGCAGCACATCATGAATCCCATTATACATATATATGCAGAATTCTTTATTTCAGCGTGATTATTTTTAAGCCCCGCTCGTCAATTATCTGTCAGTGGTTGGGCGGAGGGAGGTTAGGGGTCTCACATAACAAGAGAAGGCACTGACCTCATTCCCAACCATTGCCTGAATTGACACATCAGTTCCACAAGGATATTTTAAGAAAAGTTTTTTACCCCAGCTTTGGCTTTGACATTAGATTTCTTTGGGATTCTGATTTGTATGCAAATGGAATAAATGTTTAATACCAAAGCATTAGAGCTGCATGGAGATTAATGACAGCTTGGCAGCGCATTGGCTGGTGAATTAGTATTCCCCTTCCTCTGGGCTCTGTCCGGCTCCTGTCTGCCAGGGAGATGATACGTCCCGCTCTGCCGACAGGGACATCCCTGAAAATGTGACACCGTCATTTCTGCATAAACTGTTAATGCCTAACAAAAGCTCAGTTTGGACTGTTGTCTGCATTGTATATTAATGTCAATGGAGCACTCAGCAGCATATGCAGATGTCAGAAAAGGGTTTGGTCATATGAAGTAAGTGTACAAGTGACATGACTCTCAAATAACAACGAAACTGCATTAAGTTGACCTTGTCATGAGATGCCCTTTGGAACACTATGCAGAGCGCCATGCAACTCTCGATAACCCGCTCCATTTGTCTGTGCTGGAAGACCTCAAAGCCAGCATGGCTATGTGAGATTTTGTTTTTGTGCAACACAAAGAAAGTTTGAAAAAAGTCCATTACTTTGCAATCAGCGAGATACTGCAGGGAACCTTACAGAATTCTTTCATGGGGTTTTCTGTCTTTTTAAGTCTTTAGTTCAGATTTATTATCCATTCACCAAGTGCCCTGTTTTATAACTCTTTTTAGAGCATTCCTTTTTGCTATTGCAAAGCTTGGAATGCTGTGGAATAATGACTCCTACATTGTTATCCTCTTACTGTTGAGTGGGGGTTTTGGGTAGTCTGTAAAAATGAGTACTAATTGCCTGTGTAATTAATAGCGCATGAAAAATCATGTCATATGTCAATATGGTAGGTTAGCCTGGAGGAAGAGAGGAGCTCAGAAAGTTTCTCAGTTTTCTGTTGTTGTCTTGCTGAGCACCAGTGATATTCAAACAGTACAAATCACCACATGTAACACCCGGTTAATACACCAGTCTTCATCCCTTTTATAAAAGAATAAAGACATTATTCCATCAGGTATTACATCATTGTAGTGTTACTATTATTATTCCTATTTTGTATTTTATTTATTTAGTTTTTTTTTTTTTACTAAGTGGTAATCCTCTAGATTATAGAGAATAAATTACAGTATAATTATTTAGTATATATAAAGTATTAATAAAATACCTTTGGGATTATATACACAGTTGTCAGTTTATTGGGTACACCTAGCTAAAACTAATGCAGTCTAATATAGCCCTGCAATAATAATAATAATAATAATAATAATAATAATAATAATAATAATAATAATGATAAAATCCAAGTTTCAGACTATTAAAAGGAGACTTCTGGTCATATTTTGATTATCGGTTGAGTAGAACCATCTCCGTGTACTTCTTGCTTTAAAATTTAGAATGGGAAAATATTACTGGTTACATTGTCAGGGGCTCTTGAAGACTGTTATCCACAACACATTCTTTAAATTGTAGATAGTTGTCTCTGAACTGAATGTGTCAGAAAAGAGCCATTGATCAGATTTGTCTGAGAAGGCTGAGAAGCTTTCTGTCATAACAAGTATGTGACACTAACCTTGGAGGAGAGGTGAGAAATAAATTGCAGATAAAAGGTTTAGTTTTTTTCTTTTTTCATATTTTGCTTGGAAAACACTTTAGCGTCGGATGTGTTCATTTTTCATTTACAAAACCCATCCGTGATTGTATCTTGACCATCTCAGTGCAGCTAGTTCAAACTGAACTTTGTCTCTTGAGAGTGCAGCCCTGTTATATGATTTACTGACTGGGTCCTCGAGGGAGGTTGTCTGGAGGATGTCTCTTGGATACTGCTACAGTGTTTGCCATTATGAGCACCACTGAAAGGCTCAAAGCTCAGAAAGTGAAGGACAGAGAGGGTATGGAACTGTTGGACTGTAGTGAGCACAGAGCTGCCTACATACTCTGACCAGAGGAGACACACTCTGGACAGCCCTTAGGGGGTTGGCATCACAGAACCATAATTCCGAATGCAGTACCTTGATCCTTGAACTTGGCATTCTGCAACAAAAGGGTGTGGAGACTGCAGTGAGGTGGCTGGGAAAATGCTGGACCAAGCTTTGTCTTTTAAGAACTGCCACCCTGAAAGTTTGGTGGACTGAAATACTGCCTAGCATTACCAAAACAAGGATTTGTGTTGATTTAGGCGAACAGAGGTTCAGTTCTTTCGTGTGAGGGCCTTTCCAATAAATACTTTGAGGCAATGGAAAAGAAGCAAGACAAGCATTAATCCCAATCAGTGTGCCTTGACTAAGCAAACACTTCACCTAAGGCTACCATGTCTGAGGGGATGACTGAATGCATCCACACTCTTTTAGAAGTAACCTGCCCCGTAGCTTAGCTCACTCCTCAAGCAGTCCAAAGAAAGCAATATTTTGTAAATGAGCTTTCCTCTTCAACCATTAGGGCTTTGGTTCTTCTTTGACTGAGGACCTTAATAGCCTCCTGCTTGGGACAGGTGCTGTGCAAATTGCCTCCCCTAAATGATTAATGAGGGACGCTGCGTTCATGTTGAGGCTAAAACTGAACTGGTGTGATAAAAGTAGGACATTTAGTTCACACATTGAAGTGATGGAAGAACAAACAAACTGAACAAAAAACTAGGATCCAGAAGAGAAGATTACTTTTTGGACCTAATATAAGCTTTAAGAATCATCATATGTGCCTGAAGCAACATCTGACTGCAGCCTACAACCTATAAGGCATGGGCGTCTGTCATTGACATAAAAACAGAAAGTCAGATAGAAAAATACTTTCTATTATTTTTTTCTACCATTTCTACAGGTGTGAATGCAGGTTTAGCTGCGGGAGGGACTACCCTCAAATTCCAATCTGAAGTTTTGAAAGCCAGAGATTCACTACTTCACTGTTTCACTGTTTTTAATCAAGTGGTCTTTACGCAGGACTGCAGCAGAATTAATTTTTGCCTTAGGTGAGTAGAAGGAACTTTCATATATGAAAATATGACTCAATTATTATTGAGCTTAAATGTAAATGCAGTGTTCTCCAGTAAACAACATTTCATACATTTAAGGGTTTATTATACGATCAAGGTTTGTAATTTGCTTTTTTTTTGTACTAATTTCTACTTAAGCATCCCTTTTTGATTTGACTGTCAAATTTCCAACATATTCCAGAACACTTTGAGTGCATGCCAGTAATATACCACAACTGTTGTTTTATTCATTAATTTGTTAGCTTTCCAAATTGACCTATGTGATCCAAGTGTTCAAAAAAGTATTAATATTATACTGTACATCAGGAATAATTTATTATCTGAGAGGCTCAGTGGTCGAGAACTAATTTTCAGAAACTTACTTGGTTAATGTCAGCAAAACCAACACTGACTGTTAGTAGGAGCTGTGACACAAACCTCTGTCTCTGTTCATCCCAGGCGTCTCCTATGTTTAACTATTCACCTTATGATTTTTTTTTACTGTACTATATAAGTACGCTGCGCTTTTCACTTTGGCACTTGTAACATTAGTCACTAGAGACCTCATGAACAGTCAGGCCATTCTTAAGGAGCCCCTTAAGACAAATTTAACACATGTAAAAATACTGTCTGAGATATTTTGTACACCAAAAAAAAAAAAAAAACAAACAAAAAAGAGAAATTACCTGTTACATCTATTGGCTTACAATTACATCTATTGGTCTGGAAATTTGAAATTTCAATGTTACTCTTGCACATTGGACCATGATTGGCTTTCAAGGTGGTTGTGATGTCACACAGTTGTGTAGACATCTTCAATTCAGATTTTAAGGTGAGAGCACAGAGAAACCTTTCTTTTCCAGCAGATATACAGCCCAGTGTTCAGCTCATTCTCCACAGAGAAGCTCAAACATCCAATTGACGTAACAACTAGCAAAACACATTACCGAGTGGAGGGGGACTTAAAGATTTCTTTTGCTTCAATCTCTTTCCAAGGTTGACATAATAACAGTAACCAATAACAGTAAATGTCCCAAAAGGATATATTTATGTTCAAGTGAAAAATATTTCTAGTAGCCATAGGACTTATGACTCTTGTCCATTAGAAGCAAAGGAGGAAATTGAGCGACATTGTCACAGAGCTAAGAAGTCCACAGGGGGAGGAGGTCAGGCTGTATGGCTGGGACAACAAAATGTGGGACTTAAATGCAGGAGAACACTGATTATTTCCCGTTTGCTATGCTGGTGACTCTTAATCCTGACCATGATTGTTCCCTATTCATAACCAGGTGTTTTTTTTAGTGTAACCTCAATGATGAGGTTTTGATAACTTTAACAAAACAGTTATTTTAACCCAAGCCATGATCTTTCCTGCAATCTTACCAAGTTGTTTTTGTGCTGAAACTTAACCTCACCATAATCATAGAACTGTCAGATCATAAAATTGATTATTTTTCTGGAAGGCACAGAAAAACAGTGTTTTATTGTTGATAGGCTACATGTATTGTTCGAGAGGACATGGACAAACAGTGAATATTTAATTTGGAGGACATTTTACTGGTTATTTCAGACAAATTCTCTTTTGGCTAGCTTACATTTTCCTCATTTGCATTTTGATGATGGAGAAATTTATATCTGTGCATCTCATGTGTTACATTTTTGAAAGCTGCTACTATACAATATTCAAGCGCTAATATCATGTCACTTTGTACAGTTGTCAAACAGCAAAACAGACTCCAGAACGCCTCAAAAATTGACCAACAGTTCCTTTGTTTAACAACAGGGAGAAGAATTTTCCCTCAAACTTCTATATACTGTAGATCCAAGGGTGTATCGCATTTGTATTCTTCCATTATATTTCAGGAGTTGAGGTGATGTCTCCCATCAAGTAGCTGTCACCCCCTGCAGTCCTCAAGACCTCCATTTCTGCAGTAACAAGAGGGCAGACTCTGACCATTACCCCTTTTTTATGTGTGTGCCTGTGCTCAAATGTGAGGGATTTGTAAATGCTCCCATTCTTCTTTGGCAGGGGTTTTATCTCACAGACACAAGCCGTCGGCACCGTCTGCTCTGGTCACACCAGTGTTCTCCCCAGCACAGCAGTGGCCAGCTGTATTTATTTTCTCTGATTATTGATATACTGACATTATTATGTGGACAGTTTGTTCCAGGAAACCCCATATGCCCCCCCCCCCCCCCATGAGGTTTTCTCATGTTATCATTTTATAATGATAACATGAGAAAACCTCATAATGTAAAACTGAACAGTGCCTAATCTCTTGTAAAAGAGGGAGCACTGTTCCAATGAAAAGCCTGTAAAGACACTTTGTAAGATTTGGGTATTGCATATGAAAAGACAATCTAGGTTAGAATTTTTTTAATCTCAGGCTATGAAAATACTGTATGTCCTTGTTGATTTGCTGTAATAGTTTTCAAGTTATTTTTAGGTTTAAGACAGATTATAGTCTCCTTGGTGCCGTGTCCGTGTGGTGCATTTTTCTTTTACCCCCAAAAGGACAAAAACTCTTCAGAATGTCATAAAGACCTTCAAGGTCTTTGGGGAAATACTGTCCTGATCATAAGCTGTCAAAAGCATGAGCTGAAGCAGTTTTTAAAGGAAATACCCCTCAAAAATTGCTTGTCAAACCTGGTAAATCATCTCCATTATGCTTAAGGCTCCAAACAGCCTACTTACAATGAGGCTCCACGGAACAATGACGCTCCCTTATATTGCGAATGTCATTCTCTAGACATGCTCTGTCTCTAAGATGGGTCTAGGCTATGAGATGTCTTGTTTCTTTTGACAAAATCCCTGAAATGGCAGTATCAGATTCACATTGGTCATTAACCTTAAGTGAAAAGACAGTGGGAATAATCTTTGACAGGCAACTGTTCATTTTTTCGTTAATGGAAGTTGCAATGTCTACTAAAAATGTTCTTCGGCTCTTAGGATAGCACTGTGACATCTTTATCTATTTGTTTCCTTTCTATGTATGTGCTGTTAAACACATGCTGTGTGCTCTGAAGGATCCGTGTCAGGTAGAAGTCACAGGAAGACAAATACAACTCAGCAGAGCAGGAAAACCGCTGTGCACCACATCTCAACTGTGCATCATATAATCACTTTCAAATTGCAAATAGGATTACTGGGAGTTACAGCCCAGCTTCATCATCACTGTCATCATCATTATACTCATCTTAACAGTCAGCATCATAGTTGTTATCATTATACATAGTATTTCTCATGGATAGTCAAAATAAGACAAATATTCATACTCACTGTTAGACTGGAGTCAATAGCTGAGTGCTGAAGAAGACTCTCAGCTGTCACCTGATATTGATGGACTTATCAACAGTTTAAAATCTTAACAACAGTCTCATCTCACCCACACAGATAGCTCGTTAGAGGAGCTCAGAAATAGACAATGCTCAAGGGTGGGAAGAAGTGTGACTGCTGATGTCAGACATGGATCTGTTTCAGTGCATGCAATGTCTTCCATGCCACGGGTAATTATGGCAGTGGGTGTACTGTAGTGTAGTGTGTTTGCGCGCATGTGTGTGTGTGTCTAAGTGTTGTGGCAGGGGTGAGGTTTTGCTTTCTTTCTTTTTTTTTTTTTCCTTGGGCTAGTAATCACAGGATAATGAGTGGCTGGCTACATCAGCTCTGATTTTCTGCTCCTGCCAAGAGCCTGAGGAAGCTGCGGTGACTCACTATTAAACAATAGGTTATAAATGATTTAGACCAGTGGTTCTCAACCTGGGGGTCCCGACCCCCAGTGGGGTCTTGAGATAATTTCCAGCGGCTGCCAGATGATTGTGGCAAAAAAGACAAAAGAAAAAACATATTAAAAATGAAATGACACATTTTAGACTGGGGGATGGTTTTTTACATTACATCGCCTGGACCACTGATGTAATTTATCTTGATTATTAGATTTTATGTTTGTGAGAATCTAAGTGTGCGAGCACATGACTTTCTGATTGAACACACGCAAAATAACTCCTTTTTCTGCTTTGGCGCCACAGTACTGAGCTTAACCAAGCAGCTATAGCCAGTTTCGCTGGCTATCACATGAAATAACAATATAGTCAGTGCTTAATTTGTAGGCAGCTGTTAAAAGTAAACAAAAATAAACAAAACTGTCATCACAAACAAAACATGATTTATTATTTATTTATTTATTTTAAACTTTTGTTAATCCGAGCATTCACAATAATCAATCAGCAGCGAGAGGCGTGTAGAAACAGCTGTTGTCTCTGTCTCTCATTGACTGTCCCTTCACTTCCCTGTAGTTTCCATCCTGACTGTTTATTACTACAGTGGGGGAAATTAGAAAAGAATTAGGGAGGAACGTTCAGTTTACAACCACAAAATGCAAATAGGCTAAGAAACTGAACTAAGTAATGTGTTCTGTCTGTCTGTCTATCGATATCCTCTGCTCTGTCTCAGTATTAAGGACAGCAACGCACCTACACACACACCCTCATTTCACCATTTCACAGCACAAACGCCCACTTGCTTAGTTGTGGAGCTTAGAGCAATCACATGCCAAAATATTTAGACACCAAGAAGCATTAAACCACTTGCCACACATACAGTGCATCTATTGGTTTGTGTGCCAAAAGAGGTGAGGGGGTCACAGACACCAACCTGATTATTCTGGGGGGGTCATGACTCCAAATGGTTGAGAACCACTGATTTTAAAAACATGGACTTCCTCATACAAAACAGGAGTCACAGGTCACTGCTATGTGAGTCAGAGGTGATGGAACTGCTTTAAGTTGTATCACGAGTTTTCTCTTTGGCATTTCATTTTTAAATGACTTACTCAAAGAGTAATTTAGAAATTGCATCACATCACATTGTTTCATTTTAATTAACTATGTTTCTTTATTTGTTTTTGTAAAACATGACATGAGATGGTGCTGCGCCATAACCTTGAATGTGATGTAGGGGGTGTGTTGATTAATACCTATTACTGAGATTCCTACTAGGTTACCACAGGGTTTTCTGGCTTTTATAATTCACTTTCCGGGCCCTATTCATGGTAAACAGTAGAGGGCAATGCTATGACAAGCCATCATTGTGTCTGCTTTGTGCAGACACAAAGCAGTATTATTATGAACCCTACCATTTTGAGGTGGACTTGTATAGCTTCTTGTGGACCACACTCTGTTGTAGATATAATCAGTGATGCATTCCAGCCCCTTGCCAATAGAGGCGAGCAAGACTGCACACACACACACACACACACACACACACACACACACACACACACACACACACACACACACACACACACACACACACACACACACACACACACACAAAATATTGAAAAACATTGTTATGGGTGTGCCAAACTATTACCCCCCCCCCCCAAAAAAATAGTTGGCATTTTTGTTGGGTCAGAATAAGAGAAGGCAGAAATGTCAACAAAGCAACTCCATTTATCAGATCATGCGTAATTTAAACTGCACTGACATTTCCTTAGCGGCCTTTAAGATCCACCAGTCATCTGATTCAGTTGTTTGTTCAGCTTATTTCAAGGCAGGGTCTGAGATGTCTGAAAACATCAAAGAAGTGTTTAGATTAAAGTCTGGTGATCAGAACTACCAAGCACTGCATACAAACAGCACCGGGCAGTTGTGAAATCACACAGAATTGTCACTGCAGAGGAGAGGCTTCTGAAAAAATACAGATTGACCGAAGGAGGACAAATGTGTGTGATTGTGTAAGCTAAAATTTCACGTGCTGAACATATGAAAAAGCCATTCATGTCTGTATTATTCTCAACAAAAACATAGCATGTAGACTAATACAGTTCACAAATTAAGTTTTCAAAATTCTACGTAAACAGCCCTTTTCTCAAATTATCATATGCTTTGATTAGTGAGTGCATTTTCTCATGCATGGGCCTTCCCAGAAATGATGGCACTGTAATGAATGTAACAGTGTTGCTGCACTGAGATGGATACAGAGGAAGTGCTGAGAAGGCAAGATCAAAGATGAATCCCCTCCAAAGCCCGTGAGTCCTGGCACCTGAAGATCTCTATAGTGTGTAAAATCCAGCAAGTCTAGCAGCTTTATGAGCAGCTTTCCCTCTGTAATACATTACTCAGTCTACTCTGATCTGTCTGTGGTGTTGTGCAACATACAGCCTCAGGGAAGGGACCTGCAGTGATATGATTCAAAACTTGCAATCCAAATGTCATGTCATTCTTTCCATCCAGCCAAAACTAGTAGAGTGAGTGGTGTGTATTTCACTGTAGCAGCATTAAAAATGATTGATTTTAGGTAAGTGAAAAGTCTGTTTGCAGTACTGTTAGCATTGTATTTGCTTAACGAAGAACACAGTGTGCTAATGATACAGCATTTTCTATATTGCAGCTCGTAATTACTTTCTTAACTGGTTGTTGCCAGTCACTTCAATGCAAGAGTTTAATTTTGAATTATAGTCAGCTAGCTTTAGGTATTTTCATGTCATACCTAAAGCGTAGATGAGTGTGCATGGGTAGTGTACATGAGTGTACGTCAACTATTGATTGTGTCACTGATTGTTGCCTTTTCTAAATGAGCCTTGTCTTACCATGTTGCCCTTTATTTCTAAAATTCAGCAGAAAGTCATTGAGGTCTTGGATAATGCCTGTGTCTGAAAAGGTTTCATCAGGTTTCTGGCAGCATAGTAAGCCCTCTAACTATTGACTTAATGATGGATGTGTATTTTGGCACTTGCTCTGTGTCAGTTTTACTTTGTTTTCGGAGCAGCAACTGGCACAATTGACTGTTGCATCCTTAAATTGCTGCAACACATGGTCAGACACTCTGGGATCATACTAGATTGGTTCCCCTCATTTTATTTTTATGCAGGTATATGGCAAATAATAGTTAAAACAATGACAAGACAAGTTCTTATTATAAACCTTCAACACAGAGACTGGCGACAAATAAAAGGAAAAAAAATACTAAATTGTCTTAGTAAGGTGTTGTGCTGCTGGTGTTGTTGTGCTGCCAAACCATCTCAGTGTGGGAGGGAGGGATGGAACACCATTCTTACAAACGTGTAAACTCGGTACACTGAAATGAAGATGCTGAGGCTCCTGAACAATTTGCCGAAGAGATCTGCTTAATCCTGTCAGGGTCCTCAGCCCTAAAACCATTATCATTATTATTTCATGACAGGTCTTATTAGAGTGAGATATGATTTTCAGAATGGTTATTCAGTCTCACTATTCATTGCCTGACACTCCACAGAGAATTTAATCAAATACAAACAAAAAATACTATCTTGCAGGTAATGTTTATGTAACATAATTGTATGACAGTATAGAATTGCACAGTTATTCTATAGCATTCATCATTGCATATCCTGTGAAATGCATATTGATACTCTCTTTCCTTAAAAAACTGAGCGGGAGTACTCAAAGTTGCTACGCACAGCACCCTTTTAAGTATCTAAACCACAGACATATAGTAGAGCTAGTCACTTCCTGTTGCAAGACTTGTTGAGACATTCTTGCTCACTGTAAGACACAGAAGTGTGACTGCACCCACTACAGCCGAATGCGTCTGTCGTTGCCCAGACTGTCATCGGAACCTGCCCTTATCAAAAAGTGGAGCACCATTAGACTATTTCATAGCATCCTGCCTTTGGTGTGCCTGTCACCTTCCTAACTCCTGACATTTGCAGTATATGACACAGCAGAGAATCAACATTATTAGTCATGCACCAAACATACTGAGAATATCTATTCATATATTTCTACCTCCTAGAGAGACGGTCTTTGTGCAGTACAGGGTTATTTAGCATCACATCTTAAGTTATAAGGGACTTTTATCATTTGGTGGTGATTCTGCCTCCTCTGTCTTTTCAGTTCCTGTGTCTTCTCCTGAGCAATTCTCCTGTCATTTAACATTAAGTAGCTATTGTTATTTTAATGTCATAAATAAAAATACTGACAGGACAATACGTCACATACATACAATATATAGTCTTGTAAGTCCCCCGCACTATATTTGTGTCTGTGTGGGTGAGGACTTACATGCTTCCTTAATTCTGGAGTTGTTTGGCTTTTTTCACACATTTTTGGAAGAAGGTTGTAATTAACAGACACAGCGGAGCTCCACACAGTACACCGAAAGAGGTGGTGATGAATCAGTGACCCTCGTTTAGTGTGAAAGCCACCATAAGCCAACCAAGAACGAGTAAACAAATGCAAAGTCCAGTTACTGTCTGGATCCATGAGGTGCCTTCATTGAATGTAAAAATAGCACCACTGTTCACAAGGCTATGTGCAGACATATTCGTGCTGAAATACACAAGTCAGAGTGTAAACTGTCATTGACTGTCCTTTAAATTTTTAAACAGCGTGCTGCACAGCTTTGCTTGGGAAACCTCAGTCACTTTGTGCTGCATTGACGCTTGAGGCTTAAAAATAGAGCAGCTGTTTTCTCTCCTTTTTTGTGTCATCATGATGGAGCTTGCCAATCAGAGCCCAGTGACACAAAACAGTAAATTAATTTTCAGAATTTGGACAGTTTTTTGTGTTTGTTCACACTCACGTAGTCTCGCGCATTTCCAGTGTCACGTGCATGTAGCCTAACAGCTGTGTTTATGTAACACTGAGACGATGTGGTCATTGTGGCCGTCCATTCCTGTTTGGGATGTGGAGAGGTTGAGAGGGGAGAGACATCCCTGCTGAGGAGACAGTGATGTGTTAAAGAGGCATTCACCCTCCATCCATCCATCCATCCATTTTCTATACCGCTTAATCTGTCAGGGTCGCGGGGGAGCTGGAGCCTATCCCAGCTGACTGCATTCACCCTCCCTATTACAAAATGACTAAGTGCATGGCTTCTCTCAGATTGTGTATGGGTGTGTGTGTCTGAACGGGCATGTGGTCTCTGAAGTACACTGCGGCAAATGGAACGACAACTCCTGCCCACTTTCTGTCTCCACTTCCTTTCACTCTATGACGGCTTCATCTGTGTTGCAGATGGTCTACAGATCATCAGGGCTTTCCCAAGAGTCCTCAGATATATTTAAAGAGACTGATATATCAAAGCCAACCTGAAAAAAAAATCTAGGCAAGTAGCAGCTTATAATTTCCCAAGTGCCTTTTAGCCTAACTACTGAAACAAGCTACTGAGAGGTACTGTGTATACCAGACATCCCCAAAAAAAAATCACTCAATCTAAACCATTTTCTGAGCTCTTAAAATAACTATGTATCTCAGCTGGCTTAGGTAACTGTTCCTTAAAGTGACACAGAGCGCTATGAATAGTGCTTTCAGCCCTTGTTCCTCTAATTAAATGTTAAGTGATTTGTAATATTTAAGTACAGTTCAAGAAAGAACATGTCCTTTTTGTTAACATAGACTTGAAACATTTCTCCAACGGTCCCAGACTGAGGCTGTGAAAGCAGCAAATGTGCCTAATTGGGCTAGGAGCCTTAAATGTGCTCAGCAGGATGCAACTAATAAAGTAAACCGCTGGGTCTGAAACTTGTTCATGTGCTGGCCTGCAGGGGTAGCAGTTTTCTCAAGGGTAGTAGACCCAAAAAAAGTGTCAAATGGTTTGAGGGGTGTGTGACATGCACCCTCAAACATGATGTTTTCATCTGGTAGAATTTATGTGAAATGAAGAAACACCATTTGATGGTTGGTGTGCAACAAACCTATGTATGTTTGTTGTTTGCAAGCTAACAGTGTTCAGCTATGATTAACAGTGCTGCAAAAATAAATGAGCCATATGATGGTGTCAGCTCGCTGCTCCGCATGAGCAAAAATCAATAGAGATCCAGGAGATATTTCAGAAATGTTACATACTCAGTATAGCATATGATAACCAAGATGATGGTGAGACTTGAAGCAATCAGCAACTTGCTTACTCCAACATGGCATGCAAGAGTTTAATAATACAGTACACTAATAACATAAGTCTTTATATAGAGCTCTGTGGTCATTCATAATTTATACTGTAATGCTAATGAGGATTTGTGCGCTCAGCTCCAAGAGGAAGAAACTAAAATCTGGTACTAAAGTCAAGACTATGACACTCAGTTGGACTGAGATAAGATCACTTGCATCAAATAGTCATTAAGATTAGTTGCTGTGTTAACCTGTGATGCTGTGTTAACCTGTGATGCTGTGATGACAGTGCCCCAGTCTGTAGGGCAGGAGGGGTTGTAGAATCAGATGTATTGAAGCTGCTCTGGTTGCACACGATGAGCCAACACCTTACTAACAACACTTCATGTTGGTTTTTCCTGTAATTTGTCACCTGTCTGTTTATGATCAAGGTTGACTGTGAAGTGTTTCTGCACTAAGCAGTTAGCATGTATTTTTCACACAGCTGCAGCACATCACTGGAACGTATGTCAGTGAGATTTTGTGTGAACAACGTGAGAATTTAAATAGACACGAGCAGATTATTTTTAGTGTAAATTATATGCATCTATTATGTGTAAATATGAGTAAATTTATATTTTCAGTCCTTGATTTCATTGCTTTTAATGAGTAGCCCACTGCACTGTATAAAATGGCAGATGCTAAAGATCACTGCTAAAATTGCGCTGGTATCTAAAACTCCATAATGTAGTTGGATTCCACCTGCAACTTCCTGGCAGCTGTTCTCATCTCATGCAGGCAGTTGGCAGCACTTATGTGATTCTGATCAACAGTAGTTGTTTTGCTTGGAGCAGCAGGGACAGAAATGAGAATGCGCACATCCTTAATTCAGAACAGATGGAATCTAAATGGATGTGCCATGGACTGTACGAGGTCACACTGAAAGACTCAATTGGAGCGTTTGGCTTATTCAATTAGCTGACTCCTGAGTGTCACAACAGCCAGGTGGGACTCTTGTAATTCTATTTCAGTCTACTGCAGCAAATGACTCTGTATTGAGTTACTATGACACAACTGCCGATGTGTTATTAGAAACTATAAGTTATACAACATTTTTAATTAATCATTTATAAGAGTGCCCCCTCTGCGATTACAACTTTTGACTATAACAGTCAAGTGAATACTGGAATATGAGAGGCTGTAATACTAAAGTTAATTAGTATTATTCATGTTAAGGATACTTCAAATAGAATATGTTTTTGTGACTAATATGCAGTGAAGTGTGCTCTTTTTTAGGTGTAAAGCTTGACCTAGGTTGATTGCAGCAGTGGTCCCGTCTAACATACACGCATGAAATGTTTAATTATGAATATTATGACTGATTAGCTAATGTTGGTTCGGCGCATTGTAGCCTCCCATCTCATTTCTTCATTCTAAATTCAATCATAACTTCATTTTTAATTGCAGAGCACTCTGTAGGATTGTCAAACACAAAACCCAGTGAGGTGGCTGCTGAAAATACTTCCGCCTTCCATTAGATCTTTTATTTTCACCGAAAAACTGAAAGAGCATGACAGGCTTTTCTAGTGAGTTTACTGACTATCTGGAGGTCTGATCGCACCAAGAATGTATTACTAGACAGAAGGTACAGTAGATAAGAAAAAGACATGTTGAAATTTTTGAAAGCTTGTATAACAGCACATTTCCTCTTTCCTGCACGGTTATTAAGACGTAAAAATGAGTAAAATGTTCTCATGACAATGATGTGAGGAAATTCCATTAAACTACAAGAAATAACATATTGTGTTGTTAAATATTCACTAGTAAAATTGGAGTCATTAATGGGTATTTTCTGGATTTTCTTTTCACCCGTTTAGTTTTACTCATTTGATTGAGTATGTGATGAATTGTGGTCATGAATCAGTTCTATATGCTTTGTCCTGGGAGTTTTGCAAACAGTTTTTTTTTTCTGTCCTGAAAGATGACTGTACACCCCAGTTTTTACAGCTTGGTACCTTGTGTCGCTTTCAGAGCTCATAAATATCAAAGTGCATTTCATTGCTGCTCATTTCATCTGACCTGATTCCAAGCTTAATAATAAAACAGTACTGTCTTGCTTCTCCAAACATTTCCTACCCATAAATCTAATTAGAACAAACATCCACCATCGCTAAATTTATGCACCAACCCTGGAGATATCTCCTGCATGGTAAATGCAAAGAGATATCTGGGCTGCTGATGGGGAAGGTTAGAGAGCTGAGGTCAGCAGCTTTAGCTGAACTCATCTCTACCCTGTGCTCTAAAATGTTCACTGGAAGCTGGACTGTAGCCTTTAGGGACTGTGGTCACTAAGGGATTGCTCTCATTGCAGAGTGAAGAATGAGGGCCCCCGGGAAGCTTCTGCTGTACATACAAAAGAAAAAAAAAATGGTTTTACTCCTGGTTTTAAGGAGTGGTAGAACCTTTAAATCAAGCCTTATGTGGTTTGTTATATCACTCACATCAAGGGGCCATTTACAGACCCATTCTAATGACTTTACATTCAGATTTTACTACTGACTAATTACTAATGAATCCACATTTTACATTTACATTGACATTTTAATATGTCAAGCACTGATCAGTGGGGCTATATCCATGCTATTCAGATCCCAGCTTGGATTGACAAATCAACAACTTGTTTATACACTGTGCAAACACAAGTGCAAACTTTACAGGGCCAGATGCTAGTGTACAAAATGAAAGCTAACTTGGAAGTTGGTGTGAGTGGTTCACCAGTGGAGACTTTACAGAACATGCACTGATTCAATAGTTACTAAATAACAAAATAAAATATGAAATGTATAGAAGCGCACATCTGTTTTACTTGAGTGAAAGTCACTATGAATCTTTACCGAATTAGTAATTATGTGTCCAGCCCTGAGGCCACAGCATTATTCTCAAAAAATTCATTTTATTGAAATATAAAAAAATTGTTTTTATATCCTCCTCATTCTTGTTGACCGCTTTCTCCTCACTCAGTGTAGTGTAAAAACCAGTTCCATCTATTCATCATCAGGAGACCTAAATGACTTTGACAAGATACATAAACAAGGGCAGAATATGAATGCCCCCTGGACACCCATCCATACGGCTGGCCACGAGAAGCTCAGCCAGCAGGTTCACACTTATTAATCCATAGAAAGTGCTGCACTTTAGTTACAGGGCTTAAACATAGCCATATATAGAACAAAAAATGAATGACAATTGGGTAATGGCTGTTCAGAGGAGGGACACCTTATGTGCTCATCGAAATAACGTGTGAGCCATTTTGCACAGGAAATCAATCGTCAGTACAGTAACACATTTCTAAAATAAATGTGCTGTGAGAATGCGTGCACCACCACAGATGGCATATGCCATTGATCAGTGGATTTTGTACAAGAATTAAGTAACTTATAATTACATTATTGATTTGTAGCTTGCATTGCCATTATCCCTCGTTTTGTACCCAGAGCTTTTTTTTCCACTGGCCTTTAGTTACTAAAAGCTGCTTAAAGCCTTTCATGGAACAAGCCTTAGTTGAGGATATGACAAATTTTATTTTCTACTGGGAACCAGAAACCAATGACTAATTGTGTGGTGCAGTACAGACTGACTTTGGATCAATTCGTCGTAATTTAAGGCACATCTTAGTTAGGAATAGTCACCATGTAAGTTCAATACCACCGGTTAAATGCAATGTAGTGTTCTTGTTTGTGATAATGATATAATGGACAAATTGATAATGGATATGGATAAGTATATCCACTTATGGATACATGGATATATTTATCCTTTTATCCATATAATGGATATAATGGATAAATTGGACAGATACAATAATGTTTTGAGCAGTACCTTATACTGACCTGACTTGCACAATTCACAAGTTTTCTTTTTTTCTTACAAGACATCAGTACAAATTATATTTCCCTTCCTTACAACTCTGCGCTTCCATTTTGTTCATCAGAGAATCTGCCCTAGACTCTACTTCATGGCTCCATTAAACTGTCTGCTGCTTTTAAAAAGGACATTAGCAGCTTACATGAATGGACATATTGAAGTTACCCTGACTCCACCCGCTAATACTGTATTCCTTCTACAGATCATGTATTCTAACTCCTCTACTCCCTTCTTCACATAGCACCATGCTGCACTGGGATATCTCTTGCAAATCTGGTCACCATATTACAAAAAATGAGTTCATCATCCTTGTACATACTTGAGTGTGGTTTTATTTTATAGCTATTGCACCCAGTTACAGAAGGCCAGAGAGGTTGAGGCCTGGGTACAGTAGCAACAACATGATGCACTGATGAGGAATCTGATTAAAGCCAATACTAACCACTCTTGGTTTGAAATTACTCGAGAAAATAATTTGAACAAGAAGGGTTTTTTTTTTTTTACACATTATACAGTGAGTTGCTAAGAAGTTCCAGTGATTGAGTTTGCATGTACAACATTCTCTCTGCAACCAATTCATGTCACGAATCATGTTTGAGTTCCTTCTGACAGCCATTCAGGACCATAATTTGTATTTTGACCTGCCTGGAACATGCATTAAATTGCAGTTTCATTGAATTCTAACAGTTTAACTTGCTCTCTCTCCCACAGAGTGGGGCCCTTTTATTTTTGGATTATCTAAGATGATTGTTTTGCTAATCACTTTGTAATTACATGCTTTTGGATGATACTAAATAACAGCGCCGCAATCAAGCAGTCTCCACAGATTGTAGTTGCAATGTATGCTGACAAAGGTACTGAAATCTAACAATATTGTGATTGTTTCGCTCTCAGGATTCTGTGTTATCAACATGAAGTGTACTCAAGTGATGACCTGCCATGTACTGCAGCTGCATATTCATTTTATCTGTAGAGTGCAACCAGCATTTTGATGCGACTGTCGGGTTGCAGGTCCAGGTTCAAGTCATGCAATCTTATAATTAATTTACACTCGAGGCCATTTTCTCTAATAGATACCGTATTATCGGATACTTTCAGGTGCACATTACTATTTAGTGTTACTAGAAAGACAAAGATCTGTGTCCTAAAACTCACGTCTTTTCCTCCCTGCATGTTAGTTTTGCAGCAGCAGCTCTAACCACGGTTTTCTGTTTTGTTGATTGCACTGTATTATGGTATATGTCTGTAAACATGCGAAGGGTTTTATAGCCACAAAGGCTAAGAAACACAAGTTTGATAGCACAGAGGGAGTAGGGATGCTGAGTTCAGATATCAAGTCTTTTTTCAGAATTTCCGTTAAGCACTATATAAGTAAGTTCGGTATCATCTCCTTAGCAGCTCAATTGCAAGGTCAAGTAGGACAGCCGGTACTCTCTGCTTTCTCTACTTTCCACACCTCAAAAGCCATTCACTCTGCATGTCTTTGAATGCCTTATTTTCCAATGAGTAATCTGCAGCAAAAAGAGAAGTAGCAGAAGCAGAGATATGCTGACTTTACTTGCATTTGTTTGTTGATCCCACATGAAACATTAATTAATTAGTACGACCTTGGGGGGTGGGACTTGCCTTACGGTTTCAAAAGCCACTGGATTAAACAGAGGTATCACAACATCCATTTGTGGCCACTTTAGGGATTAGGCATAAATGCAGCTTGAAAATAAGTATTTTAGTCTTGGGCATCTGACCCAGGTCGGGAAGGCTGCACTGAGAGCCATGAAAAGGTAAACAAGAACTTAATGGTAACAACTAATTGGAAAAAACAAACTGACAGGTTAAACAGAGAAACACTAATGACTGTTTTCAGAAACTGGGTAACGTCCGCCTTGTCATGGTCAAGTGACATTTATTTAATCTTGAAGGCTGAGTGGTGAAGGCAATCACAAAGATTCTATATTGAGTACATAAAGTGAGTTTTAGCATCCTGACAATTATTGGTACCTGATCATTTGTTGCTCCTTTCCTGTTTCTTTTACGTTTATCTGCTAAAGACAGTCTAACATAAGCCACTAAATCATGCCCCCATTCAAGACTGAATCAGAATCAGAAGCCTTTATTGTCATTGTACAAGAATACAACGAAATTATAGCAGCCCAGAAGCGGTGTTACTCCAAATCTAAATATATAAAAGTATGTACAAATAGTCTAAATAAAAGTAGAAATAAAAATAAAAATAGAATAATACTTATAAAAATAGAATAGAATAGAATACAAAGGTGCTGCAGTAGAAAAAATAGTGCAAAAAAGACAGAGCTAATATAAATACTGATTGGTTATTATTGCACACAGTATTGCACATGGACTGTCTGCCATTTCAGCAAAAAAAGAACAAGAAAAAAAAAATCTCTTGATCCACTGCTTCTCAGTGGATCTTGTAGTAGATGAAATTGTCTGTTACAATACAAATGAATTTCCTCAGCGCACAAGTTCAGGCTTTCTCTTGTGCACTGACACTATCGCACTGCTGGTGATCCTTAAGTGTGTCCTCATAAAATGTCAGCAGAAAACTGAAACCTTGACAGGATAATACATTGAGTAGTACAATTTGTCTTCTTCCATCATTATATCTATGTTTATATGCAGCATACTCTACATTAGGAATATTCAGTACTTTTAGTGGAATCAGCAAAACATTAGGTGTCAGCGCAGGAAGTAGTGTGACGGTGTGTTTGTGGGGAGGTTGGAGGTGGGCGTGTAAGTGCTTGTGTCTTATTTCTTACAAACATTCAGTGTTGACAGTTTTTATGACATCTTTCTCTAACATCAACCGTTCTGTTTTCCAGTCATGGTTGAAACTTATTTTCGTTAGTTTCCACTTGCAGGAACGGTAGAAACTAATTTTGAAATACTGCCACCGGATTTGGAGAAATGCATGTGACTGTATTATTCTATTAAAGCAAATGACTGAAAAAAAGAAATATTGAAATTTGTTGCAATTGCTCAATAACTCACAGGCTTGCATCTCTTTAGCAGATGCACTACAGCATACATGCAGGCAATAGTTGTACTGCTGCATGTGACATCTGGAAACTGCAACCTGTAGGAAACACAATTAGTGTAAAGGTGTCAAAGTGCAAATCTTTGTTTGAATTGTTGTTGGGGCCAAAAATAGCTGCCCAGTGGGGTTTGTTGTTTCACTACCAGTGAGCTGATGCAGTGTGATTTGCTATGACCGGTTTAATTTGATCCACACGTGTGAAGGCTTAATTAAGTTAATCTCAGCAACTGTCATTTTGTTGTCTTGACAGTTGTGAAGTAAATGGTAGAATACCATTCACATTAGAAACTAATTTACTTGGCATGTGAGCTAGCACACATTTGATTGGCCAGTGCTAGATCACGTGCTAGATCACATTGTGTTGTAAACTTGAGGCCAGCTTTAAAGTTTTTGCCACACAATCCTGTGATTTTTTTTTTTTTTTGTTTTGTTTTTTTTTGTTGATAGAGCCCTCCTGCATCTGCAGCCTGGCTGTGCCAATACAGTGGTCTCATACAGTGCTAATGTCTTTCTGAACACAGCCATAGAAGAAAGGCAATGACAGGGAGGGGCGAGTAGAGTTCACTAGACAGCAACGTAGGATTAATTATGTAATTATCTTAAAGCGTACTGGAATCTCCAAGCATAATTACAAAGCCCCTTCATTTTTCCTTCTGTCTCTGTTTCCAGTCATTTATAGCGTCCTTGTTTTCCAAAAGATAGGATGACATATGGCTGGAGTTGAACATCGTTTCAGTTTTGGAAAAACACCAAGAGAGGCTAAGCAGAGCCAAATGGAAATAGGATAGGTCTGCCATTCAAGGCTGAACTTACTACAAGAGAAATACCAGGCAGAGATACTATTAACTATAAAAGATAAATCTTAATCAGTTAATTCAAAGTGTATGTTGTCTATTTCTTCTATTTTCCATTAGTTTCTAGAAAGACCTAGTTTTAAGCATTTGTCTTCACTAGATTTGACTTTGTATACAAGTCAACCACTGAACCTCTTCAGTCGTTCTCAGACTTCTTTTATGAAGGCAGTGAGGTTTGGGAGGCACAAACAAAACATACAACCTGTGTGAGCTTCAGTATTTGCAGGAAAGCAAGCTACCTGCTCATTAACTCCTATTCTCTTTCATCCCTCAAGCTCTGGGGCTTGTTTCTCTTGTCAGGCTCTGCCCCCTGGCAGTCCCTACCTGCTGTGCTGATGCTGATGCTGCTTTGGAGTGAGAGACTCACACACTCATCTCACTGAGATCTCAAAGGGTCAAAGCTGTACAGAGAAAATGCAGTTGGGGACTGAAAATGGGAATCTAGCTGACAAAAATGCATGTCTCAAATATTTATTTTAATGTTAACAACGGTGTAAGATAGGAAATTACATTGATCAAGGTGTTATCAGAGTTTATTATCTGTGAGTGGGATAATGGATTATGCTTTTATCAGTTCTGAGCAGAGATCAGTGTTTTTTTTTTCCCAGGTTTTCTTGCATGATGTAGCGTACATAAAGTATACACAATGTTTTTAATTTTAATTGTAAGAAGTTAATAGTTGTTTTAAAAACTGCTTGTATAAGCAAATTAGTTATGGTGGATAGTCTAGTCATTCAGTTTATTAGTATAAATGTATTTTGCCATTTAATTTGTAATCCCCATTCTACATATGATTATTTCAGTTCTGTATTCATTAGTGCTGTATTGCCAGTTACAATGGACCATACACTGTAAAACACGTATAAAAAGTTGAACACACAGTATAAACATTTTGCAGTGAGCTGCTCCATAATGTTCTTTTCTGAAGAGAAGAAAATATTGTTTTAAAAGTTGTTTAAACACTGTTACAGTGGTGGTTCACACTGATGTCAGGTGAACAGGCATTATCTTAAAAGTCAGCCATCTTGCTATATTATTTTAAATGGGTTTCATATGGGGTTTATATGGTGATGACAGTCCACCACTTATCTGTCTGTAGATATAGACATTCAGTGTATGGCAGGTCAAAGGCTGGTGTAGAAAGGACCTTGATTAATGGAAAGGCACGTGATCTTTGTCCTTGCTCAGCTCTAGGAGATTCTAACTAAATTACCAAGTGTTCATTGCAGTTACCCACCAAAGTGACCTCTCCTTCAGAGTTGTCATCTGTCCTTCACTAATTAGGCCTGTGATGGACATTCTCATTCTGAGTGTGTTTCACTTGTCACTGCCGTGGCAAGGTCACTGTCATTCACCCTCTGACTATGAAAGCATTTATAACACTAAAGACACATTCAGCGCTACATCACAGGAACAGTGCTTCCTTCTTCCATCTAATATCTGATTGACAGATAGAATATCAAATTTTAATGAGATAGGAGCTAAATAGGCCTGTGACAGAGACTTACTTAGGGCTGGAGTGAAGCGTTGATGTATTCGATTACGTCGCTTCCGTGAATGTGTCGATTTGTGTAGAAAGTGTCAATGCATCACACAATTTATCTTCACCCCCAGTTATGGCTGCTCCTGCTCCCTGGCATGCTGAAAATGACAAAGACAACAGCCCAAGTATTTCAACTGTTGCAGCAAGTTTGGTTGACTGATTGTTGGTTGGTAGTCTGAACCTGGGAGTTGCTGTTGTGTCCTTATCTATTGTCTTTCAGACAAGAGCTCAATGAGGACTTCCTAGAGCAGATGCTAATGGCTTGTATGGCAGTGCCGCTCTCCAGGGCATATGCTATGCTATAAGTTGTACGGGGTTTGTATACATGTGTGTATAGACCTATAAAACTAAACACCATAGATTTGCAGCAATGTTAGTCGGTGTAAGCAGTCTTCTGAAGATAAATAATACAAGTGCACACAATCTGCACTAGCCATTGAAATAAATCGTCAACACTATCTACGGTAATTAATGGCAGAGTAAACAACACCTTTACTAATTAGGCCTACACTGCATAAATCTTAACTTTTGTGATAAATAGTATCATTAGGTAAAAGTTAAGGATTGAAATGGCTCCTTCATTTATAGATTTCATGTCATTTTATAGATGAGGCAAAGCTGTGTGTGTGACGTTTCCTCCATATCACTGTATGCACGCCACACATGGCCGCTGGACTCTGACAGCATTCTCTCCATGATTGTCAAGGAAATGAAAGGATATGAGACCCCTTTCTATTGTGGAGGGTCAGGGCTTCCTTTAGATGGTCAACACATTTTACCCAGGGTACACACTTCACCCCCCCCCCCAAAGGACCACTTCACTAAGCTCATAAAGAGGAAATATGAAGAGACCCTTGAGGAGAGTGTGAAAGTTTCACTCAGGGAGGTCAAAACAAAAATCACTCTCACCTCAGATGCATGGACAAGTATTGCCACAGTGGCATACTTTATTACTTTATTAATGAAGATTGGATGCTGACTTCATATGGTCTGACCACAGTGCCAGTTAAAGAGCGACATAGAGCTGAAAATATTGCTTCTTGGGTGGAAGAAGCAGCTGAGTAATTTGGTATATCGTGACTAAAGTAATGGTTGTTGTACATGACAATGCTGCTAATGTTGTTGGGGGGGTGTAAGGATGTTGGAAGAGATATGGGTTTACTTCTCTTAGATTCGCTGGCCATACACTACATTTCATTGTCATCCTTTGAAGGATGCCCAGATCAGAAAGGCACTTAGGCACACAGCCAGGGAAGAACTTCCTGGATCTGCAAAGTGAGACCTACTCGAAGAGCTGCTGAATGGTCAAGGGCTTCCAAAAGTCCATACAGAGCACATAATTTGAGACCATGCCGGTTAAAGCTTTCCAGGCTACTGCTGCCAATCAATACTAAAGGGACAGCGAGAGTTCAATTAGCGTTACAGTGGAGGGATGTAAGCATGTCTATGTTCTCTGCAGTGTGGCTTGGATGTTCCCTGCAGCTGAGAAGAGACGATGGGATGGGGTTGATGCCAGTGCCATTTTGTATCATTGTTATCTTTGTGTGAATAGTGTATACTTCCAACATAAAGATTCACAGTATATATATAACAAACAAATTCAGTGAACTGTGGACATATTAAATTGGCCCAAATATAAGACAGTACTTTTTTTCTGGAAACTAGGTTCTATCATATTCTATATATATATTCTAAATATATATACATATATTATATTTAGAAAATTATATATAGAATATTGAATTATAGGTTGGTTGTGGCTATTATGTCTTTTGGCTGTCAAGTGTTTTTGAGTCCGTTTGTACTTTACTGTTAATAGTTACTCAGCCCCGATAGAGCTTTGATAGCCTGAACCCAGGTTAACCTGAAGGAATGCCATGTAACATGTTTTGCTGCCACAGAGGAAATAAATTCATGAGTGAAAATGAATGATAGTGTCTCCTGACGCCTTTACTGCAGAAATGAACCAGGGAAAAAGTCTGTCAAACAGCCAAGAATAACTGCTGTCATCGATGATGAGCTCAAAAAGAGTCTGAAAAATGCTAACTGTCGGAGAAAGTAATCTTGATGGCAGCCTGACAGGAGAGATTGCAAGTATGTGACAAAAGACAAACTACTAAAATTTGTTTTTTCCGTGTTACCATATTTCATATAGAATTATGTGATAATGAGGACTCTTTCCTACTTATATCAGTTGTATCTCTGGGAAGCTTTCCTAATGGGACTTGTGCAAAAATGTTTTGTATACTCAACTGATTAATTGAGTATAATTAATTAATACGTAATTAATGCGTACAGTATATGATCTGTGATTTGGTAAACACCCTGCTTGCCTAAGCAGGCGTTATCACTTATTGTGGCTAATTATCTCTGCTCAGGTTGAGTGGTGCTATGCTGGAATTATGTGAAACTTCATGAACCATATAAGCTGTAATCACTCTCACTCTAACAGGTGCAACAGTTAGCATGGTAGTGATCAGGCCAAATAAGTGAAAACACTCGTATGAATGGACCCTGTATGAAAATCAAAATATTTGTATGAACAGGTGGAAGTATTGTAATGACACAATGAACCTGTTATGTGTGCAAAAGCAGAGTGGGGGAAAAAGGTAGCTGATAAGTCAAGTCAGTTTTATTTATATAGCGCCAAATCACAACAGAAGTTATCTCAGGGCACTTTTCATATAAAGCAGGTCCAGACTGTACTCTTTGCAAGATTATTTACTGAGACCCAGCATTCCCCCATGAGCAAGCACTTGGCGTCTCCTCTGAGCCAGTGTGAACCAAACAGTCAGTATAGAAAGATGATTTCATCGTGGAGTCTGTCAACAAACGAGAAAAGTTTGTGCATTTAATAAAAAGTCGCACAAATCTGACAAATTTGTCTTTGAGAAGTTGTTAATTTCACACTCAAATGCACCCTCTCTTGGTATTATTCAAATCGGAGGTGAGATTTGCACTTATTTGTCATGTGCTCCCAGCTAGAAACACAATGATTTGGACAAACAACATAAGAAAACCAGCAAATAACCTAATTTTTGAACAAAAGGAGCTCTGTAACTAAGTGAGACACCATAACAACAGTAATGCTGCCATCATGATTCTAGACTTTTTTCCCCCACTCTGAAAAATACACCTTCAGGCTGAGGGCCTGGGAGAGCTGAAAGGTCACAAAAACACAACATTGTTAGTGCTGCTGCATCTTTGGTTTTCTGGTTTCTGTTGTGGTTTTGTGCTGCTGAATAGAGAGCTCCCAGAAAATGCAGTGTTGCTGCATCCACCGTCACTGAATAGCATACAACTGTTTTTCTGCTGCATTTTTTATTTAGTCCTGTACTTGTGACTCTATGTCATTATGCCAGCGTCAGTGTTTGCACTTTAGTTTATTTATATAGGACAAAAACATTTACTATGTTACTGATGAGGTCATAGTTTTATGACAAATCCATACCACAATCGCACACCCCCATACTCCTCATCTTGCAGCATGTCAGGAAAACTCTCACTACACCTAGTTAGTCAAAGATTGCAACCTTCGCAAGGAGTGTTATTTACTAATAATTGTGACCTTGTAGATCCTTCGCCTCCATCTAATGGAGGTGACAGCTCAAGATCAAAGCCCAGGACTGAAATGCATACAGCAGGAAACAGGATAGGTGTCCGATGATGAAAGTTAGAGCTGAAAATATGTGCTACTTGATGTATCATTTTAAAATTTGAGCAGTGCTATGTATTTCATCTGTGTGTCAGCATCCACTGAGGATGATGTCATATTGCTCATAATGGCGTCCATTTGAGAGTTCTGCTGCTGCTGTTATTTAAAACCAGGAGCTCTTGGGGAACCAAATTAAATGTCAGAAGACTCACATTCAGATTGAAGCCATTTCATTGATAAGGAGAACCCTTCCTTTATAATTACCCCATAAATTAAAAGGCTTTGAATAATCCTCTACAGAGCTGTCCCCTAGAGGTTCTTTATGATCCTTTAAAAGTCATTACTCTCCCCACAACCTCCAGTTCACTCTGTCTTCTGGCTCGCAATGATCCATCAGTCAGACAAGCAAAGACATATTTGTTAGCAGATAATGAAAGCTACTGAGAGACTGTCAGTTCACTTTGACAGACATGCCAAAGAACACTGATTTTGCCATGTTCTGTGTTCTTGTTCTGTCTTCTTGATTTTGAAGTAAAGAGTGTTAATGATGTCAAACATACACCTACCAGCCTAGGCATCGTTAAAACCGGTAACAGCTTTGAATATCGTGGCTAATCAGTATAGTGACAACAGCATGATAACAAACATGCTACAGCAGGGAATAGGATATCAGATGTGCAAGTCACTAAGAAATCCTGAAAATGTCTTTAAATGAGCAAATATTAAACTTTCAGCATCCTTGTTTTTTTTTCACTAAAACCTTTTTTCATTTCTGCTTTCATTTCATCTTCTCCACGGTCAGTATTTGACTGATTTTGTTTTGGTTTGACATACTGTAAATCTTATTATTATAGCCAATGCTAGTAATTAACCCATTCATGGTGCTATAGCCAACACATTTGGTTAAAATGATGAGAAAATGTGTTCTAGCTAGTCGCTGTTGTGTCAGTCTAAATGTAACTCCATTCTGTGCTGTGGAGACTGGCAGGAAGAATAGTCCTGGATAGCTGTGGACATAAATGAGAATGAATCATCTGCAGCTTATTTGTGTGGGTATATGAATCATCCACTTTGGACCCACATTTTCTGAGAGTCCTCCATATTCTGCACAGATAAGCTGTTGGTATGTGTGTTACAGTACATGGTCCTAGAAAATTTAAATGGAATTATTACCTTTGAAGCAAATTATGAAAAGCCTGAAACGACAGAATAACGGAATGACTGAATATAGGTCCAAATACCGTTAACTGTGCTTGTCCACTAAATTAATGAATGTAACCAAAGTGACTGTCCTAGAGCTGCAATGAAGGGAATTGTATAAACCAGAACAATTTTGGAGTGTCAGTACCTTAAAAAGGAGTGGATAACTGCAGAAAATCAACTAGTGTTCCAAGTGCAACAGGGCTGTTTGGAAGGTTTTATAAATGTTTGCCTGCTATGTTAATTCACAGTGTGGGAGGGTGGCAGCTGTGAAGATGGTGGGCAAATATGTTGTTAATTTATTTTCTCATTGTCAAGCAACCAGCCTACAGCTCCCACTGCTTTGTTTACCTTTGTAGTCTCTGCAGATGGAAGCAAAACTAAGACTCTCAACTGTTGAGATGGATGACAGTGCTGTCAGTTGTCAAGGAAAGATATGGCTCGTCAGAATTATGATATATGTGTGCGTGTGTGTATATTTGATATATATTTATATTTCTTTCACAGATATGGTGGATAACACATCCTATTTTTTACACACCAAGCTATATTTGTGAACATTTTTTTGGACATCACAGATCAGTAGTAAGCTTCATCCACTGAATGACTCCACAGTATACTACCACTGCAGCACACCAGACTGGTGCTCTGCTCCCTCACCATCTGTTCTCAGTTCATTATTAAACAGAGAGAGAGAGAGAAAGAGAGAGAAAGAGAGAGAGAGAGAGAGAGAGAGAGAGAGAGAGAGAGAGAGAGAGAGAGAGAGAGAGAGAGAGAGAGAGAGATTTTAGTTCTTTTCAGAACAGGAGTGCAAGAATTTCTGACAACCTTTACTTAACAGGAAATATTTTTTTCTCAGTGGCACCGTTGCCTTATTATCATCGTTCATTGTTACTGGTTGCATTTCCAGCTCCTTTCTGGAGGATTGGTATGTGCAGAAATTGCGATTTAAGAACAGCAGGGTTTCTTTTTGTACCAAGAGTTCCCCAGAGTATTACAAATTGTTTAGAAGTTTCTTTTTTAATTTTTTAATTTCCTTTTAAGTTTTGCTTCTTAAGTACTAGGGCATCTCGTTTCAGTTTCTTTTTAATGAGCCAGAGGGAGTTTTTCATACAGAATCTTAAAAGATATTAGTTAATCATAAAGAGAAAAGACTTTTCCCCCTCACTCTTTGATTCTGTATTTCTATAATAGCTCTTAATTAAGTTTGTCCGTGTGACTAGATCTCATTGAATGAGTTAAAGTTTAGCACTGAGGATGAGTTTAGGAAGTGACGCGGGTTTTGAGATCTCTTAGCTTAGCAGAGACGTAATATCTCAAGGTTTGCGAGAGATTTTTGGGAAAATAAAGATTTAAAAAAAAAAAAAAAAAAAGCAGTTCCGGATTACATAACATTGAATTTGATTTTGAACTCTTCAAGTATACTGAGGGATTAACTATTCTTTTATTGGCTGAGAAAATTCTTCTACTTGTGTTACATAAACCATTAAGAAAACCATCTGTCTGAAAAATGCATTGTCACAAAGCTGAATACGGGGCTCATTTTGTAGATACATGGCTATCAGAAGACATTGACCATGCTTGATTAACACCAACATATAGACATGGAAATAAATATCTGCACTACAGTAAATTGTATTGTATTGGAAGTGGAGGGAATTATTGCAGGTAGGTCCAGGGCCTCCCCTTAAACTCTAGTTACGACTGAATCCCAGAGCTTGTCTGCAGAAGCAATTTGTCTTCTGATAAAACAGCCACAACATAGCAGAATCAATAGGGGCTATCACATGCATTCAATCAGACCTCTGTGCCACTGACTGCAACCATATGTCAGCATTACTTTACTTTGAATTTACTTTCCTTCTTTAACCATTTGGTATGGGTGGACCACTGTTTTATTTCATACAGTTATTTAATGTATTATATAATAGATAAAAAAAGAGGACTAACAGTCTTTTTTTTTTTTTTAGCAAGAATGTATACAATGCTAGTAATTACTTTTGAGTTTAAAAAGAAGTATTTAGGAAAGCTGAATGAAGATTGAAGAGGGATAAATGTACTGAATCCCAAGCTGCTCTTAAAAGACTGATCTTAAGCTACCAGAGTGCAGCCAAATGCTGCTCTTATTTTCGCATCTGAGCCCCTGCGGGGGGGTATGTGGAGTGAAACTAAGCTGAATTAATATGATTTATATGGGGAGTATAAACAGGAGTGTTCTGATAGGATCCTTTTTCCCTTCTTCTGAAGGGGGGCATGCCAGAAAATGTTTGAGAACCAGTGGTTTGAATCCATGGCCACTAGCAGTCTTCTCCTTCTGCCTTACTGCCCCCTTTTTCTTCTTTCTTTTTTTTTTTTGCTGCCACTTGTAGGTCAGTGGAATTGTGAATACGTGTGCATGAGACAACAACAACATAATGATTCTTGCAAATTGGGAGGTGAAAGTCCCCTCCATGCTGTATACTTGCTTTACTGTCTGCTCAGAACACCTAGCAAGCTCTCTCCTAAATCACCAGCAAACAATAATGCCACTCACGAAAGCATCTGTAAAGTTCTAGTTGAATACGTGTGACCATCACCAGCGGGAATGCATGTGATTTGTTGTTTTTTTTATCACGCATAGCAGGTTCCTTCATATTTTATTTAAATCTTCTGACACAGCCAGGATGTTATAGTAACTGACCATTCTTTTCTACACACTCACGAGCTGTTCCACCCAGATTCAAAGAGAGAGCATTTATATAGCAACTGACATTTTTACTTTACGCAAACCTCCAAACACTGTTTCCCCTGGATAACGAAAACAAATTGTCAGCAGGATAATTGCAGGGATTTCTCAGTTTTTGCAGGTGACCGGATTTTCTTTCTCAGATGTATTTACGTCCTTTAAACATACCCTGAGAGAAGTAATTGAATGTGTGCTTTTAAATCGACTCCTTATTCAATTCAGAGTTTTAATTGTCATATGCACAGTAAGGAAACAGGGTTCCCTGTACAATAAAATTCTGCCTTTGCTGACCACAAGGAATGATAAATAATATAAAGTCTAAAAAAAAAAAGAGCTTCTGCATTGGCCGGGAATCGAACCCGGGCCTCCCGCGTGGCAGGCGAGAATTCTACCACTGAACCACCAATGCTTGATGTAGAAAAGGTATAGTGAACAGACAGCGATCAGGAAACTTGTTTTTATCTAGCCGTAGCCCTAACTGTCTTCCAAAATAACTTGCACATCACAAAGGATTATTGCATCACAGCCTTCTCTGTGACTGTGTTCGACATCAGTCCCCCTTTCACTCATTCACTGGTCTCTTTAATAAACGCTCAGTATTTTACTTTGTGGCAAATAAACAGCGAAGCAGTAAATTGAGATTTCAGACATTTGTTAATCATCATCATTTTGTGTCATCATTGACAGATGCAGAGTTGCCAGCGGTAAAAACATGCTTATTTCAAGATGACTCCGGTCTTGAGACTTTCGAATGCCATACCCCACCAAATGACACAGCTACCACTGGTTCTCATTTCAAAGTCCAGCATTAGCCGCATTCGTCTCCACTAGCTGCCAGTGACAGAAAGATTCACAAGATGTTGAGGTGGGCTGCTGATGTGATGGGGTGGCCGAGTGTTCTGGCCAGACACTTCCCTCAATTTAAGAAGAGTCTAATGGGTTTTTGACAGCCAGAAGAGGAGCCACAACGGACACTGTGGTGATTAGAGGCAGATTAATGACCTGGCAACCTGAAGGGGAGATGAGGGACTGAATTTACTTCAAACTGACACATTTTCTTGTCTGATCATTTCCTGATTTGGTGCCAACCAATTGATTATAAATGATCAATTATAATAGACTTAAGTCATTAGGGTAGACAACAGCCCCACAAGGACATACAGCTGGTTGATTGGTCTGTGGTTAGATTGAATTTTGCATAAAACAAAGTCTCATAAACAAATAACACTTAAGTAAGCAGTGCACACACTCTTTACTTCGTAATAAGAAACCATAAGGTACAGACCAAAACCACTGAGATGTGTAATTAACTCCATACTTTCATTCAAAGTGGCCACCCACATAAAGAGAGAACCAAAAAAAAAAAGTGGATGCAGAAAAAAAATATCTCCTGTCACTGAAATGTGAGTATTTACCTTTCTATGCAGTATGTTACAAATGGGAAATCAGGCCAATAATTCACTTGGCTAATTTTCTAATAAATATTCGCAAATGCTTCATCTGAGATTTTCTGGAAATCAAATGGTTGACTGATTTTATGAGAGGTTTTAGAAATTCAAAATTGTCAGTGTGCTGCAGTGTTGACAAAGCTCAGCGGATTAATGCATTGATTCAAAAACACCTCTGTGTTCGTGTAGCTGTTCAGTTAAGAGCCAAGCAGGGACGATGCCTGAAACTCTTTAGTGCTGTCATAAAATTAAAGGCTTGTGACATCGGCAAACGCGGAACCTCCGAGCAACAGTTCAGCTGCTTTCTGTCCAAATCAATGAATGCTGCACTTGAGCGAAAATGCCCCTAAGTCCAATTACGTCTTTCATTACTCTGTGTTCTCCAGAATTGATAAGCCAAAATTGTGGGCATTTACAGAGCAGAGCTGACAGAAAGGTGGGGAAATCTTTTTTTTTTTTTTTTCTCTCTCTGATTGGTGCCCTTGGAGGTTGCAGGGTAAGATTTGCAGGGTAAGATATTCAGGATAAGCAGCTAATCTGTTAGCCAATCTGTGCCCCTGCTTTCTTTATGTGATTTGAATTCTCAGCATGGCGGTGGTGAAGGTGAAAATGATTCGAGGGCCATTACCGTGACCCTATGTCGCCGTACCAAAGAACTGACTGAGCAGGAGCACACTAGGTCAGGATAATTACAGCCATATTGCACCGAGATAATGCTTTTTTTTATCTGACATCCGTCAGCAATAGAGTTTCTGCCTCTGAACTGTGAACATATGGCTGTTGAGGGAAGTGGAAAAAGTACTATTTTCATATTTCATCTTTCAAAGTTATATTTTTTTCCAAATGAGCAGCATGGTAATGTGAACACTCCTGGCAGAGTAAGCTCACCAATTTCTAAATTTAATCATTGCTGCCTTGCAGTCTGTGCCTGGGCCACAAAGATTCAAGCGCATACACATGCACCGCAGAGTGAGCCTTCAGCTTGGGGGAGACTTCTCCCTTCGTTCACAGCAGGAAGTCCCATTTTTCAAAGTGAAAAGAGTCTTGAACACAGGCTCAATGTCTGTCTCAATGCTGTGAATTGGAAACATGCACACTGAGGAATAGCTCTCTGCTGAATTACCCGAAACAAAATGTCAAGTAACATTAACATGTCGCCGCAGAGCTGCCCTTGCTGTGGCATGGCTATGTAGATTGTGTGTCAGAAGTGCTACCTGCTTGCCTCAGCTTTGTGATAAATAAATAAATAAATGATAAAAATATATTGAATTGATGACCCATTTTCTAACCACAGTGGAAAGATGGATCAGCTGTACGTTCATCAATGTGGTGCTGCAAAAGTTCCTTGAGAGATAACAGTGTATTGACACATTGATACATTAATTCAGTTATCATTGTTATTATTATATATGAAGCATTTTGGGGTTACTAATGAGTGACAGCAGCCAAATCATCTATATCCTCAATGGATCCTCAATTCTGTCATATGCAACTGCTTTACAATACAGTATTCTTTTCTGAGCAGTGCTACCTGGATTATATTTAATCAGAATGTTGGTATTGAATCTATCTGCAAATTTCCCTGTCATTTTTTCTCTTGATTTTTTTTTTTTTTTTTTGATCTGCACTTGCTTAAGTATGTTTGCATGGTTAAACATAGGCACCTAAAACCACTTGTTAAGAAACAGTCATGGTTTAACGTCAAAGCTGGACTTGAAATGGGACTTGAACCCTGCTAAATATCACATAACACAAAGAACATATTTACATCTTGGGCAGACTGGATAGCTATCCAATGCCAAAAGAGCCTGGTGTAAATGCATCAAAAAAGCATTTAGAGATGGATTGAAATTCTATTCAGATACTTTCTGTGAGCCAGATGAATTAAAAAAAATGTATAAACACATCTTTCTCTCCAACTTTTACTCCACGGGTGTAACTTCGTCAGCATAGTTACGCTGAAGTAGCCTCCAACTTGGTCTGTTCCTGTGTTAATGACAGCTGAAGTTACCCTGGAGTACACTGAAATTGGCTGTTCCTCTCATTAAGGAGACCGCATTTAACATTTATCTCACTCATCATCATATCATTCAACCTCCTGAGCTCCTTGTGACACAATGGGGGACAGAGGTGTTTCTCTAAAACTGCAAAAATCCCAAAGAGATACAGATGCAAAAAGTGTTTACAGTACTCCCTGTGTCAGGGTTTGTTGTGGCTGTGTTTGCATCACTGGCTTTACACTGCACCACTGTTTTTCTTTATTGTTAACCTGCCCCTGGCTGACTGGGCTGAATAGATTGCATCTAGGAAAACATCAGCTGAACATGTGTTGAATGCGTAGAATAAAAAATATGATAAATTATTCTGGATCTGGGTTAAGATAAATCAAGCACACAGAGCTGGTATTTTTACAACACAGTTTCTTTGAGCTGTAAGCAGTATTGTATAATTGGTCACAATCAGAATACATTTGCAGATCTGAAGATGCTGCTCATCAGCTGTACTTGAATTCCAAGACCTTATGGAGATGCATGTCTTGTTAAGATGTTTGACTTTTATTTTGCCAGCACAGTTTCTATACAAACCTCTAAGGACGTTGGAAGGTTTTACATTAATTAATGTGTTTCTTTATTACGTGTGAAGCACTTTACAGTCATCCGAGAATATACATGGAGCAAGGGATTGAAATGCAAATTAGATTAATCATAGTTACATATGCTGCTACAGAGGTGTATCATATTAGTTTAATGCCAATTAGAATCATTTGGTCACTACAAAATTTGTTCAAAACCATTTGTAAACTGCAAAAATATAATAAAAAATACCCAAATATCTAAATATCTCTTATATAATTCTTTACAGCAAGAATAAATTGCTGAGAAGTATGTGCATTTATTACTGTTAGCAAAAAGCACTTTTATTTATAGGTTGGCTTTGTAAAGCATTCTTTGGTGTAACACTTGGAAGTTTAAGAAATAGCTGGAGGAACAGTATAGTGCCATATTTCCCCAAAGTCAATAGCATCCACTCAATTCATTCAGTTGCCCAGTGAATGAAGTGAAGTCTATAAGAAGAAAATAACAAACTAATCAAAACCTACAGTATGAGGCAGAGAACTGTGTTCAGTGTCTGTTACTTTAGAGAGTTTAGTAGGGGCATCATCTCTCTCATTTTTTAAAACTTTTTACGGATTGGCCTTTAAGTCAAAGAGTGGGTGGACAGTGTGTTCTCAGCAGCAGAGCAGTGGTACTCAGAGGATGGTTGTGACATTTTCTCAGGACGAAATGAAAGCGTTATTGGTCCAGTGATATCTGAAATTCAATAGTGAGGTGCTTATGTAACCTGTGTAACTTGCACTGATGTGAAATGTGTCAGGGAGGCTGAGTGCTTATTGGCACCAAGGTTGAAAAGATATGATTTAGTGAGGGACTGCAAGAACATTGTCTTCTTATTTTTCCAGACCTTAGAAAAGATTAGAAAAACAACAATCTTCAAGCAACATGTAACCTGTCTATTTCTGAATGCATTCAGAGTGGTGTCGAAATATAGCTGGAAGATCACATCTTGAATATTTTTGCATTTTATATTTTGTGCCTTGTTTGTGTTTTAGTGGAGTTGAAGGGTGCTGTGTGCTCCGTCACTGTAAATAGATTAAAAATTTTTTTTTTAATCTTTATATTCTTCATCTGAAAGAGCATGTTGGTCACTGGGCACAGTCTTATCTCATTACTTGTCCACCTGCCAGTGAGGTGTTATGAAAACAAGTCTCGGAACTTTCTGC